>NW_005841996.1:2814892-2828625 GCF_000455745.1 Alligator sinensis
AGGGCACAGCAGCCCCCCTGGCTCTCCAGGGACCTAGCAGATCTCCTGAGGCTAAAAAGAAAGGCCTACAAAGGGTGGAGGATGGGAGTCACCTCCAAGGAGGATTATTCTGCATTGGTCCGGTCCTGTAGGGAGCAGACCAGGAAAGCCAAGGGTGCAACTGAACTCCAGCTAGCTTTGAGCATCAAGGACAATAAAAAGTCCTTTTTCAGATATGTGGGGAGCCGGAGGAAAAGCAGGGGCAACATTGGACCCCTTCTGAACCAGATGGGGCAACTGACAACTGACGCCCAGGAAAAAGCCAACCTATTAAATAGGTACTTTGTGTCAGTCTTTCATCAGTCCCATGGGACGCCCATGCCCACTACAGGGCCGGGAAGTCCGAGTGAGGGTGATCCCCTGCCCTCCCTTAATGCTGACTTTCTGAAGGAACATCTTGAGAAGCTGGATACCTTCAAGTCAGCCGGCCCTGACAATCTTCACCCCAGGGTACTCAAGGAGCTGGCCCTGAATTGGACACAGACATAATATTTTGCTTAACCAAAAAAAAAAACCCTTCTTTCTGGGACTGTTTTTAATTTTCATCTTTAAAACGTGCAACTTTCACCAAAAAAGGAGCAAATTTTATCGCTCTATTTTCTATCTGTTCTGACTTGACATGTGTCAAACCCAAAAGTGAAGCCGGGTAGGCTGTGCCTGAGACCCACATTCTTCAGAGCACTGGGGAAAGGTATAAGCTAACCTTGATTGCTTTAGATCAGGGCTTAAATCCTCAACCTTAAACGAGCAAGAGAAATGATAACATAAAACCTGACTCCATGAAGGAAGTTGGGCTACATGGCCCAGTTCCGGCCTTATGATTCTGTGATTCTGCCTCACTCAGCCAGCTTCCACTTACTGGGGGTGGAGTTGGGGGGCAGGAATAATTTCCCTTGCTTCCTTTCTGGGCACCTTGGAATGTGAGAACAAGCCTGATTCTGATTTTCTGATTTGAGTTACACCACTGTAAAGCACTGGGCTGGCCCAAGTATGATCATGATGCAAGATCACAATCAGCCCTCATGGAGGAAATGGGTGTCTAAAATATCTGAACATGCATCTCACTGAGCCATAGTATTAGCTCAACATTCTTGTGTGCTGTATATTTGGAAATGATCCTGTGAAGTGAAGTGAAGCCCCCAAAACTAAGCCTATAACTTCTAGGCTTTGGTTTCTGCATCCATAGATGCTTCTCAAGCAAATCCCGGGACGTCATTCTCCCCCTGTACTCGGCCTTAGTGAGGCCGCAGCTGGAGTACTGTGTCCAGTTTTGGGCTCCACAATTCAAAAAGGATGTGGAGAAGCTTGAGAGAGTCCAGAGAAGAGCCACGCGCATGATCAGAGGTCAGGGAAGCAGACCCTACGATGACAGGCTGAGAGCCCTGGGGCTCTTTAGCCTGAAAAAGCGCAGGCTCAGGGGTGATCTGATGGCCACCTACAAGTTTATCAGGGGTGACCACCAGTATCTGGGGGAACGTTTGTTCACCAGAGCGCCCCAAGGGATGACGAGGTCGAATGGTCACAAACTACTTCAAGATCGTTTCAGGCTGGACATAAGGAAGAATTTCTTTACTGTCCGAGCCCCCAAGGTCTGGAACAGCCTGCCACCGGAGGTGGTTCAAGCGCCTTCATTGAACACCTTCAAAATGAAACTGGATGCTTATCTTGCTGGGATCCTATGACCCCAGCTGACTTCCTGCCCTTTGGGCAGGGGGCTGGACTCGATGATCTTCCGAGGTCCCTTCCAGCCCTAATGTCTATGAAATCTATGAAAGCACCCCACTCCCCCACCATATCCCCCCACTATAACCCTCCACACCCTCCCACAGCCCACACACAATCCCACACATCCCCACCATACCCCTACACATCCCCACATACACTTCCTCCCCCCCGTCAATAGTCAGGAGTAAGACTGTATTATGAGCTAATAAACAATTGCCTCTATATACACTCTGCAAAAACACACAAATCAGGACAAAAATATTTTTTGAAATAAAATTAAAGTATGTTATAGTAGATTTTTGATTTTGCAGTATATGATTTGTTTTGTTTTTTTCTGGTTCCAAGATAACAACTCCCCCACCAAAAGGAGTACTTCGAGGGACTTCAGGTGGCAGAGGTCAGGGGCTAGGGGTGGTACTTTTAGTCTCAAGATGGCAACTAGGGCAGGGCACATTTCAAGGGGTGGGGCTACCCTTGCTCCCCTTGACAGCTCACCAAAACTCATTAATTGACCCTCCAGTCAAAATAATTGCCCATCCATGGTCTAGAGACTAGTGACATTTTTGTTTAAAAGGAAGGCATGGTCAGATCAAAGAAATTGATCCAAAGACTCCTGGATTCAGCAGAAATCTTTCCACTGATCTCGGTGGGATTTGGATCAAACTGCAAATCCCTTTCTCAAGCCTCTCCCCTTCAAGAACAGCATATAGATATATAAACCTAATCTACCCATCTCTATTTTGTACCTTCTGCATTTTTTCACTAGGAATCTGAGTTAATAAGATTGCTGCTTTAGAACTGGAGAAGTCTGGACACCTCTAGGACAGACTAGATTCAGACTAATTTAAGCATAATTTGAAATATGGCTGCCATGGTAAATAGCATTTATATATATATTGGAACTTGTATTCAAAGAGATGTATGCAGTTTGGAGCTTTAAGTGTGGGAGCACTGTTTCTGTTAGATTGATTCTATTAGATATATTTCTTTCAATAATGTCTTTGGATAGATTAGGAACCTGTTAAAGTGGGTGAAATCTTGGGCCTCTTTAATTCAGTTGCAAAATTTGCATTGACTTTAGCATCACTAGGATTTCGCTCCAATGCTCTTGTTCTGTTGCTGTTTTCTATTTTTGGTGGGGTTAAATGCAGCACTTCACTGACTTTCTACATTCAGATCCAGAGAAAGAGCAAGAATTTAGTGTGGCTATTAGGGCACTCACCTTGGAGATGCAGGCTCCAGTCCCCACTTCCATGAATGTTTAAGTGTTAAGACTGAAAAAGACTCACCTCAGTATATGCCATAGCAGAGTCATGAGGAAAGCCCCCTGAAGTGTGTGTTTAAACCCTTGCTCTAATTCATATTCCCCACATCCCAGGAACCTCTGGGCCTATAAGTATGGGCAAGAAAGGGAACAGCATTCCAACAAACTACTTGCCCTATTTTTGTGAAGGCAGGATCAGCAGAGGCACGCCTACCTTGGAAGTTCGGCTGGATAGCAGATGCCCTCAGGACTTGCACAGTTATGTGGTTTCCCAGTGGCAGAAGGTCAGGGAATTTGACTAGTGTAAGGGACCATATATTGCTTCACCTTTATGCACCTAAGTGCTCCTTATACATCCAAATACAGCCATTTTTGGCCCACATACAGATTTTAGATCTAACCTCCACCTGCACAGCTATTGCTTATTTTTCTGAGTATGGTCAGGAGCGTTCTCCCATGGCCAGTCTATGGAGATCCTATTCATTCACGTGGTAAGTTCTACCTCTGGCCCATCATCCAGAAGGGGCTTTGAACCTGTATCTCTCACTGCTTAGCAAAATGCTCAAACAACCAGGCCACGGGTCAGGCATTATCCAGAGTACTCTTCATTTCTCTTCTTTAAGCCAGCCTACTGGAAAACCAAAGAAGGAGATACATGGGACCAACACAAGAGCAAAAATTAGCTTGTGTGACATCAGTGCTGTCCTGGAAGCATTTTGGTGCCTACTGCTGCCACCAGTGGTTTTTCTGAGTCTTACGTTTAATAGCTATTGGACAAAATGGATAGCAATGGAATAATTTCTGCTCCACTGGGGGTAGGGATGCCCTCTTAAAAAACCCCAAACACTTGCATAGGTAATTTTGGATGTATAAGTAGCACTTCCTTGGCTAAGGGTGAAATAGAATCAGGCTCTAAGGATATGTCTACACTGACCATGCCTACATGAGAGACTGACTGTGCAGCAGCCCAATACTACTGCACAGTAGCATCATGTGGCAACAACCCTGATGTGATGCTACTGTGTTTAATGTGTAAATTTTAAAAACACATACAATTAAAAAATAGCCAAAATATATTGTTTCATTAGTTCTGTAGGCTAAATAGTTAAATGTACTTCTCTTATTCAAATACATAAAACAACAGCTAACCTTCTACAGCATCCAACACTTCACTGTTATTCATTTGCACATCTGAGTTAATATTCACCCAAGTTTAATTAGAGTTGGCAAGCCAGTCAACTTTATTTGACCGGTCAAATACCCAATGCTAGTTAAAATTACCATACCTCCATTAAGGTTTTTTGCTAGAACTAAAAAAAAGTCTGAAGCACTGTAAAATAAAAGGGAGAGATTACCAGGAATGGCTAACAGGCAGCAAAATTGCAGAAGAAAGGATAGTCTGATTATAGGAACATCAAGAACATTAAAAAGGAGAGAGGGTCTTTAACATCTGCGGAGTGAAAAGCAATTAGAAGGAATCAGGTAGAATATAAAGACCCTTGAACTCAGTTGTTCCCACCCACTGCCCCTAAGCAATGCCTGTATAGAAATGCTTCTGCCACTTCCAGACAGTTAAAGTTTGGGTTGAACAGGAATCAAAAAGGGTGGGTGGGGGGGAGGAGAAGGGTGCAGCTGCACCACTGGACCTCCTTGCCCTGGGTTCACTCTGTTTTATCCACAAATAGGGGTGCTCTGCTAGCATTCATCTGTGTTTTGTTTTCCACACATGGCACTTCCACCAATATGGCTTTATGGTAGACTGTGGTACAGTTTACCTACTATTGTTTTGATATAATATTTAGATTTTCTTTTCCCTTCCACACATTTTAATTTGAAAGTTGTCATCAGGACCCTCAGGCTTTAAAAAAGTAAAATATATGTGTTTTATTTTTTTTTATAGAACCAGGACACCAAAAGCATGTTAGTTTTTAAAAGAAGAGCCTGATTTTACCCTCATGTGTACTTTATGTCTGTCAATTGGCAAGCCATCTACATGTTCTGTTCAATGTCAGTACCTCATACCAGCTCCCATGCCTAATAGATTCACTCATGTGACCCCGCTGATGAAAATTATGATGATCTCATTTGTGGGGATGCAACTATATACATTGGATTTCCTGGGTGTAATGGAATAACAATTTGGTCCAAGTTCTCTTATAAGGATAGAACATGCAGTCGTTTAATATTTTAACTAGCCTTCTATAATAGGAATTCATATTTTTAAGATTTTGTCTCAATTGTTCTTGTTTTAGTCAAGCTCTTTTGTGGTTCTCTAGAACAGTGGATGCAAGATTCATAGTTTTGGGCGAACATTTGACATGTCTAGGAAAGTGGACAAATCTCAGTGATTATAATGTTTAAAAGCCTTAGTAGGCCTGTTGCTTATGTTTTTAGAATTTATGCTGCTTAAACTAAATTCAAAAAAGGATTTGATCAGAATGAAAGCCTCACAAGTGGCATTTCTTAGTGTTTAGAATTAAAGTGGTCTTCACAAGCCAATATATCAATGGAAAAGAAAAGCCAAGCTTGCCTTTTAGAGTTCTTTAAACAGAAGGACTTATTCTGATTGTAACAAAAACACCCATAAATCTATGCACATATATATTGATCTTTGCTTCCTCTTAAAAATGACTCTGTCCCAGTAAGTTGGCATATTTCATAAACAAACCAACACATTATTGATCCATCATATATACTCTAAAAGTCCTGTGAAGAATCTAGGTTGCTTTTAAGTTCATGCTGTACCTAAGGGAATGAGAAACTCTAAAATGAAAAATAGATATTTAAAAAGAAGCACAAATAATGGAAGATATATAGCTTTCTCTACTTCTGTTTAACCTTCCACTGTAATTCAATCTCTGTATATCATATCTGTGTTGTATGTGCTAATAAGATATGTAGCACATTAATATGACTCCTTGAAACAATGAGTACTAACTAAAATTAGCTACATATTTCTGCAGATAATTGCTCCTTTGTGGAAATGCTGCTGTAGCACATATTTTCTAAAATAGCAAGTGTGCAAAATTCAAATCCTTGCCTAGCATGCTTTATCCCAGATTTTCTGTTAAAACAAGTTGAAAACAACACTGTTTTCAGTTTGGCTTGGAGGAGGATTTTAGTCAGGCATTAAAAAAAATAAAGGAGTATGAAGTTAATTACTTTGGCTAAAAATCTATTAGTTTGTGAGAGCAAGAGTTTTTGCAAAATAGAATATTTTGAATGCAGTGCATTCTTTTCTAGGTATCTTCAGGGTCCTGAAGAAGAATGTACTGCACTCAAAAGATTGCCTCAGTCTATCCCAACCATGCAGCGGGTCCAGTAAAAGATATTACCCACAAAAATCTTTGTTTCTCATGCATTTCCTGTACCATCACAGCTACAACACTACTTCAGTATTACTACAACATGGGGATATCTATTAGTTTCAAATTCATGTTCAGTGCCAAGAGGGGTTATAGAGTTACTCATTTACTCAACCTCTCCTTCCATCTACATTTCCTGAATATCAAAATCCACTACCCAGTATACAGTTACCCATAGCTCCACCTAGAATAACTTCACAGTCAGGTCAGAATCCCTCGGAAGCAGGATTGCATGTTGGTTGACAGTATAGCATTTCTTATCTAGAGAAGAAGAGCATTTGGTAATAGCACCTTAATTCCTAGTGGATATGTCTTTAGTCAAAAATCCACTATCCAAAATGGCATAATTCATGTCTGTTATAAACAGAGGTAGAAGTGTAGCAGGGCAAAACTAACTGTATAAGCTAAGATCGTTTTTGCAAGATACCTGCCTGAACTAATGGGTGTACCTCACTCAGACTGTGATTGAGTTCATCTTATTGCTCATACTCAGAAGAGATCCAGCCAGGCTACCATGGTATCTGACTCCATTTATGTGATGTTGCAGTCCAGTTTCCCTGAAGAGATGCAGAGTTGTCAGACGCGACCCCCAAAATTATAGCTGTAAAATACCACAATTAGCAACTGTTCAGCATTCTCATGGTGCCCATCTTTTGTCCAATAGCTAAGCTGTTAAAGAACTAGGACATAGGAGATATAGGTGCAAGGCCCACTTCCTTTGAGGAGAGTCAAACCCTTATCTCTGACAGCAAGTGCTTTAATCATAAGGCTACAGGATAAGAGTGTTCTACCTGTTGAAGCTAAGTCACTGGGCAGCCAAGAGAGAATGGTTTAGAAGGGAAACAAGGAAATGGAAGCCTGAATCTATAGGCCAGAGAGGCAGACACTGCTCAGAAAAGGAGGGATTTTTGCTTAGAAAGTGGCTTGTACATTTTACATTGAACAGTCACTGGGGTTAGGGACAGACATTATACATAAACCGGTTTAAGTGATCAGAAATGGGTTTACAGCAATAGCAGAACAGGTGTTCAGTGCACATAAACCAGTTTCAAAATGGTTGAAACCAGTTTGAGATAAACCTGGTTGAATGTAGTATCAGACTTAACTGATTTGGGTCAAACTGGTTTATGCAATGTCTGTCCCAGACCCCTTCCTGGTTTAAGTTAAACCGAACTCCCCCAGCATCCCAGCAGGCTCTTTGGGCTGGGCAGGGCTCTCTACTCCACAGCAGAGTTGGCCCCTCCCCTCTACTCCCTGGCTGGAGCTCCAGCAGAGACTGCAGGCATCTGCCTGGCTTCCTGCTGCTACCCTCCCTTCTTCTCACTACTCCCTGCTAAGCAGGGATTCCCCACTTCCCTCTGCCTTACCCAGACACTTCTCAACATTAGCTAGAAAACCACATGCTGGCTAGGGTCCATGTTGTGGGAGACAAGACAAAGGCAGACAGGACTGTGTCCACGTAGGGCTTTTCGGAGCTAATCAACAGGTACCTGGTAATGTCCCTTGGTTCCTTCCTTGGGAAAAGTTGTTTAAGAAGAGTTTGAACTAATGGAGCTTATGTTTTCTTTGTTTTCTTAATGAGCTGATAAACACTGAGTTAGGGATGATAAACACTGTTATCAACTGCCTGCTGGGCTGCTCAGGAGGCAGGGTGGAAACCTCTCCCTAATCAGAGTGTCTTGCCAGGGCCTGGCCACACCTCCCCTCAGCTCAGCACTGTGGAAGGGAAGGGAAGGGAGGGCTGCTCTAGCAAACCCCATTTCCTCCCCGCCCTCAGCTTCTAGCCTGAGCCACTGCAGGCATGTCTGCATTTCTGAGATGTCTGTGTGGTTATAAACCAGTTCAGCCTAGCCAGGTTAGACTAACCTGCAAAGATTGAATCAATTCAGGCTCAGGCTTTTTGAATGTCTGTCCTTAGCCTGGAAAAAAGTGATGTAATGTGAATGTAATGTGTGTAACAGCAAGAGGAACCAAGGGAGGTCTGCAGAGCTGTGCTGACTGTTAATTTGGACTACAGCTCCCAGAAATCCCCAAAGTCAGGGAGGCAAGGGAAAAAGGAAGAAGAAGCTTGAGGCTGGAATAAGGGGAAGAGAGCCGTGTGCATGTGGAACCCCATCATCCCTATGCGGAATGCACAGTAGAGCTGGAGATCTCGCTGTCTCGGTCAACCAGGATTGTGGACTAAAGGAGCTGTACTCAGACTTGGGGGCAGCTATAGGCTGCTTTTTTAGCACTTTAGGGACTAAGGCTCATTTGGGGTCACCTCCAAAGGTGTGGGGAGAAATTAATGCACTGAATGTATGTTACCACAGTGTTGATCTTTCTTTTCCTTTTACCTATTCCCACCCTTTAGCCCATTGGCTTGTGACCCTAATCCCTAAGATTTTCTGTATAAAAGTGGGAACTTCTCCTTGCTGCTTGTGCCAGTTTCTGAGGCTTTAGGGTTGACACAGTGCATAAACAGCTGTGGAGGCAGAGAGGAGGCTTCATCTCTTTCACAGAGACTGGAAGACATGACTATATTGTATTACTTGGGAATCCTTCTCATGGCAGTCCTTTTTCCAGTACTTCCTCATATAAAAGAGACAAGGCTCAGAATCCCTAATGGTATCACATCAAGTTGTGGAAAGCCAGGCCTGGGGTTCACTTAGGATTTGAGGGGTCAACTGGGGTTGGGAGGAGTGAGTGTATTCCAGGGATGAGCTGCATCAGGAGCCAGGAGGTCAATCCGAAAACTGAGTCTGGGGGCAAGCCGAGCCAGGGGATTAGGCAGAGCACAGAATCAGAAGGCAAGCTGAGTTGAAAAGCCAGGAGATCAAACAGAGTAAGGTCTAGGGATAAGCTAAGTCAAGAAGCTGAAGGATCAGACATCAGACAGAGCATGGAGTTAGAGGGCAAGCTGAGTCAAGAAGCCGGGAGATCAAACAAAGATGGCAGAGGCACACAACTTGGGGAACAGTAAGGCAGTCTGGGTTCAGGCTGAGGCATTGGCAGAGGGAGAAAAAATTGTGTGTGGGGGGGGCTGAGTGCATGCACATCTGTGCAAGTGTAACCTCCTCATGTGAAAGTCTGCGAGGGAAGGGGCAGGGGGAGGTGAAAGGGCCAGGGGGGGAGTGAGGTTGGGGCTGGCACCAGGAAGGGATTGGGCTCGGGGCTGGGGCCCACTGCACCTGTGCAGCTGCCTCTTCCCCCATGCCAGGGGTCATTGCCCGATGATGGCATCTACTGCCCGCCAGGCCTGCACTGGCCCTGGTCTGGCCCTAGCCCCGCACCACCTGTGGGGGGAAGGGCCCAGAGCTTGAGCAGGGCCAGCCTCAGGTATGCCACTGGGCCAGAGGAGTTGGAGTCCTGGGACCCCTGCACCACCCTGTCTAAGTCCCAAGGAAGACCCCCGTGGCTCCTGCAGAGTTGTGGTACCAGGGAGCCATGGGGGGCACATGGGGCAAGGGTGGGCTGCAGCTGCGAGGCGAGCTAGGCTCTGCCTGCTCCATACCTCTGTGCCTCATTGCAGCCTTTGAAAGCAGCGCAGCACCATGTGTGTTCCACTGCTGGGCAGCGAGGCACATGGCACTGTGCCGTGCTGCTTTCAAAGGCTGCAGCAAGGCATGGAGTAGGCAGAGCCCAGCTTGCCTCACAGCTGCAGCCCACCTGTGCAAAGATCAGGGAGGGGGTCAGGGGCCAAGTGCCCACCCTTGGCTTCCCAGAGCCATGACTGAAGGAGCCACTGGGCTCCGCTTGTCCCATGACTCATCTCGGCTGGGGCTCCACTCACCATGAATGGGGCCCCAACTGGGCTGGGTCATGGGGCAATCAGAACCCAGCAGCTCATTCGGGGCCATGGCACATTGGAGCCAAGGTGTTGGGGGAAAGTGCCACCCCTCCCCCAGATCCCCAGTGGCTCCTAGCAGCACCAGGAGCCACCGGGCTCAAATTGCCCCATGACCTGGCCCAGCCAGGGCCCCATTCACAGCCAGGCAAGGTCAATCTCCTTAGTGCAGCAGGGAGCAGGGCAGGGGTTAATGATTCAGCGCTGCCTCTACCCCACTCCCTCCTGCACTGTGGGGGTCTTTCTCTCCTCTCCCCCCAAACCCAGAAACTAAAGGAAGAAACCTTGCCTGCCTGCCTGCTGGGCTGGGCTGGCTGTAAGCCCAGCATACCCCTCCTCCCTGCTGCAGCAGCCTGCAGCCAGATTGCCCTGCAATTTGAGGGGAGCTGAACTACATTAGCTACCCCCACCTATGGACTGAGGCCTGTCAGGGGTTTATATGAGAGCAAGTGAAGAGTCAGTTGATCCTGATTAGTCAAATCCCCTGGCAGGGTGTGGGCAGATGGATAGGTCCTGGTGGAGGTTTCTGGCTAACCTTACTCAGCCTGAGTGATCAATTAGTAAGGTGTCAGGCCTGGATGCATAGTTAAAGCCAGGCAAGCTGAGGTTCAAGGCTGCAGCCTGACAAGTAGAAAGGACTATATGCTTATTTTATTGGAGAGAGGAAAATAAAAACCTCAAGGTCTCTTATTTTCCTTTCAGATAAAAGAAAACTAGCATGTGTTCAATACTTAGTCTTTTGTCACTAGCCCACCATGGCTTGTAGGACACCAGCAGACTCCTATGACACCTCTCGCTATATGTCCAGTTTACCCGGGAGAATTCAGTGGACACATTAAGGACTGATTATTCATTTTTCTGGTGGGTAGGGTACTATGCTGGAATGTAGTACCCCTGAGTGGGGCCTACAACCCAAGTTCCTCATGCCAGGGAAGGGCTATAACCTCAGGCTATTTATGGAGATGTAGTTTCCTTTATGTTGTTGCTGGTCTCTTAGGTAGATGCAATTGTCCAGGTAAATTTTCCCCCGCTTTGGTTCCAAATCCTGCTAAAATATTTATACCTTACACCGTTAGGATCAAAAAGAAGTGCAACCAGATCAATGCATCTTAACATAAGTGTGGCAGCTTGCCACTTTAAGGGCCTGAGCAGGCTGTGAGGCAGCCTGCAGGTGACTGCAGTGCCAATCAGGATGGTCACATGGCCATCAGGATGCTGCCTAATTGGAGCAGGGCTAAGCAACTGTAGGATAAGAGCAGGCCTTGAGCAGTAGCACTGGGAGTTGCTGCAGGGATACTGCTGAGGTGACATCACCAACCTGAGATCTGCTGCTCCTAGGTATGTCTGGTGGTCTAGGGTAGGAGCTATGGGGATGGAGGAGGTTCCTAGGGACCCAGGGGGGTCCTAAGCCCTGGGGAGAAGGCTTTGGGCCTAGAGAAGATTGAGGCTAGCCTTGAAAAAGGGCCTTAGAGCTGTGGGCCTACATAGGGGCTAGGCAGGCCCCTGATTAAAAATGGCAGGGGTGAGGCTAGGGATTTGGGTTAGCCTAGTTGAGTGATGTGCCTTGTATAAGATCTCTAAGGCTCTAGGCCAGCCTGGCTTGGGGTGAAGACTGTATGGTGGAGGCTGGGGGACCACTCTAGAGTAGGGAGGTCAGTGGCTGCCAGGCTGACTTTCTAACCCCTTGACTGGTCAATACCAGGGCTGAAAGGGGGCCAGTCCAGGGCAGTGGATAGCCATCTAGCACTCTAACTGACCTGGAGATGGGGCCACAGACTAGAACAGGCTGATGGTCCCTTCTTTGAGGGGTGATATCACAGCCAAAAGAGGGTAGGGGTCAGCCAGCATGCAGACTGTAATGAGAGAGATTGAAGCATCCAATAAGGGGCCAGAGGAGGAATACAGTTATGAGATGGAGGCTGCAATAGAGCACTGGAGTAAATAGCCCAGGGAGAATAATCAGGGGCCCAGAAAGGTGAGGAAAGACCAGGGCAGGTAGGCCTTCATTGGTTCTGGGGAATGACTTAAAACTATACCTTGCTAGGGGGGATGGTGTAGTGTGGCAGATCTCAGAAAATGCCATACCAGTGCCTCCCTAGTGAATGGGGAGTATAGGGTGCCAGAGCCTCAGCCCTTGCTGCCTTGTGGGTACCTTGTGGAGGGGAAAGGCTAGGGGAGCATACCCTGACAGAAAAGCAACAGGCTTGGGCAACAGCATAGAGGCTGAGACCCAAAGCCTGAGTGAGGCTTGGGCAACAGCACTGGGGCCAGGATGGCCTGAGGTCCAGTGCCTGAATGAGTGAGGCCTAGTGGGAGGCTTGAAGGGGAGTGAGGTCTAGGTATATTGACAAATGCCTGAGGCCTGAGTGGGCCATAGGTTGACAGTGATGTCTAGGCATGTTTACAGACAATTTAGGCCTAAAGGAAGTAGGGCCCTGCAGCCCCAGTGAGGGGGTGGAGTAGTGGCCTCAGAAAGGGATAGAGTGAGAAGGGCTAGGAGCCTAATGAGGCAGAAAGCCCAGTGACGGGATAAGTTGAGGCCCCAGTGAAGGGGTAGAGGCTGGGTGTGGCCCAGCAATGGGGCCAGGGGAGTAATAGTGGACGTGATCATCTCCAAGGCATGGGGCATGGTAAAGGGGAGGTAAGACCTGTCTATAACACCCTAGGCATTGGGGCATTAAATGGGTAGCCTCCTGAACTTTTATATCCAGTTTAATACATCACGGCATGGCAGGCAAGTTGGGGCAGACTGCCCTAGACATGTGGGTGGGCCAACACTGTGACTAGCTCTGGGATGGCCCCCTGTCACAATAGGTTAAGACTATTCATTAGGGAAATGGAGTTCAGTTCCCATCATAGGTGAAATAGGATCCAGCTCTAAAGATAACTAAATGGTGCCTGTTGAACAGAATGGAGAGCCTTGAGGGCAGGGGTGACACTGTGTGGGGGGCAGGGTGGGAAACTATTAGAGCTGTGCACAGCTGTGTTCTGTTTTGATGGAACAGCATTTCATTTTGAATTTTGTTTTGACTTGAAACGGCTGTTCCATTTAGTTTGTCGAAACAGTTTCACAGTTTCGACGTTTCACTCATAGGCTATAATGGGGAAGCTTGAAACAGCCTATAACTTTGTCACTTCTTGCCTGATTTAGATGAAGTCTGCAGGAATGGTAGCTCCTTCGGGGGCATGAAGCCTGCTAAGTTTCAAGGAGATGGGTGAAGGGGTTTTGGGGAAGCTGCACCTCAAGCTGCGGACAAGCAAAACTGGCGGCATGGGTGACACTGTGTGTTAAGGTACAGCAGGCTGAAAGGTGCAGGCTTGCTAGCCCCTGATGAGGCCATGAAGCCTGCCAGCTTTCAAGAAGATAGTTGCAGGGGCTTCTGGGTTCTGGGGCCCTGCACCTCTGGCTGCTGACAGGGAAAACTTGTGACATGGGTGCTTGTGGGATTGTCTGTCTTGGGGCATGGCGGGGGGGTGCAGTTATTCCATCCCTCCTCCAGAGCACTGGGATTGG
>NW_005841996.1:2828635-2833087 GCF_000455745.1 Alligator sinensis
TTTCCATCCCTCCTCCAGAGCACTGGGATTGGAAGGGACCTTGGGGAAGGATGACAGTCACTGACCAGCTACACAGTCAGTAATGAGTAGTCCTTCCCCCTCCCTCTCCTTACTCTAGTTTCTGTTTCCCTGCAGGCAAGCCCAGCTTGAGCTTCGAAACGTTTCAACTTGCCTCACTTTGGTTTTGCTGTTTCAACGTCGAAACAAAACTGCTGGCAACATTTTTGCACAGCCCTAGAAACTATAGCCACCCCACAATTTGTCTGAACCCTCTCATAGCCATCCTTCCCAGTGCAAAAGTCAAAAGTAAATTTTAATTGCAATGGCAAGTTGGCAACTCTCACTGATGGCTGCAGCATTATTTACAGGCAGTCCTTTATACAGTATGTTACTGTGAAAACTGAGCTTTGCATTCGAAATAGTAAACATGAGCATGATTTCATAGCATGTCACATGCCAGTAGGTTGGGGGTCAACAACATGATGGAGTGAAGCAGCAAAGTTGAGGTATCTATATCTTTCTTTAATTTTTTTTGTTTGTTTCCCTCCAGAAGTTTGCATTTGTTGGTGGTTGTTGTTGTTGTTGTTCTTTCTTATTAGGTTTTTTTTTCTATTTTTTCCTGTGAATAAATGTTGCACTAGTGAGTTGCCATAGATTAAATTAAACCAATCTGTTTACAAACAGTATATATTGGAGGTGCACTGGTCCAATACTGGATCACTATCAATATAACGAAAACTGGCTGTATCAGATATTGGCCTGATGGGGCTGATAATTTGGCCGATTTTAAATGCCTGTGCTGCTGCAGTGTGGCACTTGCTGCAGTGAGGAGCACAGTCAGCAGCATAAAGAGCTGCCTCCAGCTGGTAAGTCTGGTGTGGTGGAAGGGGAGGGCAGGGGCATGAGGTTCAGGTGCAGATCAATGGTCCCCACAGTGAGATGGGACAGGTGCTGCCCAGGTGGAGTGGGGGGCAGCGCTGGGGTGCATGGGTGGGGGGGAAGTGTCTCAGGTGGCTCCCACTGATGCTTGCACCCTGAGAGGGTATGGGGGATGGGGGGGATGTGCCCCCTGGATCTGCACAGGGTGCAGTGGGGTGGGCTGTAGCCAGGGCTGCATGGGGCTCTTTTCAGTGGGGGCTGGGCTTGGAGCACCCACTGGTGGTGCTGGGAAGATGCTGCATCCACCCTGAAGTCCACCTCTGTTCTGGTCTCAGTGCTGCCACCGCCAACCACCTGGCGCAGCCTCAGCTCGATGCCCTGCCTCCACCCACATTCCAGGAAGAGCTAGGGCTGTGCCAGGAAGCTGGTGCTGGTGGTGCTGGAAGCAGAGCAGTGGGAATTTGGGATGGATGCAGAATCCTCCCAGTGCTGCCAACACCCTCTCCAAGCCCAGCCCCCACCAAGAAGAGCCCTGTGCAGCCTCATCTTCAGTCTGCCCCACCCTGTGCAGATCTGGGGGGCACATGGCCCCCCTCCCATGCCCTCCTAGGATGCAAGCAGCAGTGGTAGCTGCCTGCCCCTGCCCCCTTGCTCACTGCAGGGAGCACTGATCTGCACCCCCATGCCCGTTCCTTCCCCCTTCCCTTTCCACCACACCAGATTTACCAGCTGGAGGCAGCAAAATTGGATTGGTATCAGCTGATACGCCTCCTTAAATATCAGCTATCAGTATCGTCCTCAAATCTCTATCGGTGCACCCCTAGTGCATATTTTTCTTCTCTTTAAATACCCACTTTATCAGATAACAATATGCATTTTACCCGTGTTAAAGAAAGAATAAATGTTTGGCCAGAAGATGTATAGTGCAGTCTCCCAAACTTTCAACCTAGCCCTCCCTCCTGCACCAGGAAGAGGCTGGCACCACCCTTGCTTGAGGGGGAAACAGGATATGACTATGCCAGGCAAGATAACAGCCCACTGTCTGGATCCAGCCCACTGAGGGACTTTGTCCAGCCCATGGTGGGATCCTTTGGTCCCACCTGGCCCAATTGTGAGGGACAGATGGGGTGTAGTATGTGGCTGGCCATGGTACCCCATACATGCAGTGGGGCTGGGGCAGCATGGTGGCTGGACTCCATTTCCTAGCAGCCTCAGTGATGGCTCCTTTCAGCTGCTGGACCTAGCCCCACTGCCCAGGCACTCTAGCCCATCTGCCCAGCATCCACTGCTAGGGATGGGACCCACATGGGCAGGGTGCATGGCCAAGTGTCTGGGATGGGGCCATGGGCTGGTGGGGAACAGTATGCGGGACAAGATGGGTGGATAGGGCTGGGGAGACCCTGGGATCTTGGGGCAGTGACAGCATGGGGCCAGGGCCAGAGCAGAGCCACGATCTGCTGCCATATGACCCTGTGATGGGCAGAGCCCTGTTCCTGCAGGCAGGGACATGTGGGGAGTGCATCATGGCTTTGCCCTGGCCCCAGCCCCGCACTGTCACTGCCCCACGATCCTGTGGTTTCCATAGATACCAGCTGAGAGTTGCACCAGCAGGGCATGCAGGTAGGTGGGGAACTGCATCCGGGGGTTGGATCTTGTGGAGGTGGCATTATGGAGCTGGGTCACAGTCATGATCCACTTCCTGCAAGCCCCTGCCTGTAGGACATATGCTCCCCACAGGGGCAGGCGGGCAGCGGATTACAGTTCTGCCATGGACCCTGGTCTTGCACTGCCACTGTCTCATGACCCTGCCCTGTGATCCTGGCCTTGTCTGCCTGTCCCACTCCTGACCACCACTTCCAGTCCACCTGCAACCTCATCCTACACGGCTAGTTTTGGTGAGCTGTCAGGTGGGGAAGGGTTTTGGCCCAGCCCATGGCAGCTCAGCAGAACTCCCTATGTAGTTCATGGGCCCAAATAATTGACCACCCTGGTCTACACACTACTATTCCATTTGAAAAAAGAGGAGAACTTGGTGCCTTCACAGGTGAAGTACAATTCATCCCCAGTCCAGGTTTTATTTGCTGGAAACAGCAGAGATTTAAGTTATAGATGCCTTGGTGGCAAAGCAGAACATAGGCAAATCATCATGGGCTAACTTTCAGCATCTGACTGCCCCAGGATTATAAAATTGAGACTGATACAAATTGATAGTATTGCATGGAATATGTTATTTAGGGTCAATCACACTGTGGGTATGTCTAAATCTCACCCAGCATGTGTCAACATGGACAGTTTTGAGCAAGCCACACCCATCTACTTCTGCTCATATGCCAGGCCTAGAAATTATCACTTCATGATCTCCATCATGTCTGAGTGCAGCTCCTGGAGATATCCTCAGAGAAGCTTCATCAGCGCACTTCTAGATCTGGATTGTTTGGGTGAGAGTGGATGGCCAGGGTGTGGAGTAGGGGTGGAGCATCTCTGTCAGGACATGCCTGAACCATACTGCTAGCGTACTCTATAGTCAGATGTTCCCACATAGCTTGTGACTTGATGGGTACACAACTCAATGTAAGGAGCTAGCCATGTGTTTTCAATGCCAGCAACACTTATACCTGCAAACAACATAAATCTAAGTGCTGTGGAATAGAATGAGATTGGCTGTGGGAACAGAGGGGAGGGAAGGGAAGTTTCTTTGCCACTGTTTGCATCACTGGCATCTAGTTACAGTTGCAGAACAAAGCCCAGATGCTATTATTCCTATTAATAATAGGAATTATTATTATATTCCTGGGAAGGAGAGGATCCAGGCACACGTGTGTCCCGCACGCACGTGTGCCCCTTTAACTAACTAATTTACTGACCCGAGGCGGAGGAGGAAGCAGTAGCGCCGGCAGCAGAGGAAACAGCAGCGGGGGCAGCAACAGCTGATCCCCCGAAGGTAAGAGGGGCGGAGGGACCCAGCACAGCTGAGCCGGATCCGGAGGGGAAGCCCCCCGGGTCCCATAAAGCTGAGCTGGTAGGGAGCTGTGCTCCTGAGCTGCGCAGCACGAACAGAGAATGCAGACAGGCGTGCTCTGTGAGAGAGTTCCGGCGTTTGCGCAGGCGTTCGCGCCGGCGGGCGGGCAGGAAGGGTCAGGAGAGAGCCCATGGGGGAGCTGATGTCCCCCTACTTCCTGGCCTGTGGGGGATCCCCAGCAGGGCCGGGGGGGCAGAGATTGGGGGCCCCCACACCTGTCTGGCAGGTGCCTGTCTTAGGGATCTGGAGGCACAGGTGAGGGAGCTCCGGGAGGAGGTTAGCAGGCTGAGGGGTATCAGGGAGGCGGAGGATGAAATTGACGGCTATTTCCTTTCCCTGCAGGACCAGGCACCTAAGGAAGAAGCAGCCCGGGGAATGCCCTCCACAGCAGAGTGGCAGATGGTCACATCCAGAACCGGAGCTGCTCGCAGCGAACAGGTACCAGTTCCTCCAGTCTGACTGGAGAACAGGTACGAGGCCCTGGCGACCCTGCAGGAGATGGAAGGGGAGGAGGAAACCCTTGGGCAGGAAGAAACACCACATTCTTCACGCTC
>NW_005841996.1:2835824-2842989 GCF_000455745.1 Alligator sinensis
CACCTACAGCCTAGGGAATGACCTGCTGGGTGGCACGGAAGTGGAAAGGGATCTTGCAGTCCTAGTCGACTCTAAGATGAACGTGAGTCGGCAGTGTGACAAAGCCATCAGAAAAGCCAATGGCACTTTATCGTGCATCAGCAGATGCATGATGAATAGGTCCAAGGAGGGGATACTTCCCCTCTATCGGGCGCTGGTCAGACCGCAGTTGGAGTACTGCGTGCAATTCTGGGCGCCGCAATTCAAGAAGGATGCGGATAACCTGGAGAGGGTCCAGAGAAGGGCCACTCGTATGGTTAAGGGCCTGAAGACCAAGCCCTACGAGGAGAGACTAGAGAAACTGGACCTTTTCAGCCTCCGCAAGAGAAGGTTGAGAGGCGACCTTGTGGCTGCCTATAAGTTAATCACGGGGGCACAGAAGGGAATTGGTGAGTATTTATTCACCAAGGCGCCCCTGGGGGTTACAAGAAATAATGGCCACAAGCTAGCAGAGGGCAGATTTAGATTGAACATTAGGAGGAACTTCTTCACAGTTCGAGTGGCCAAGGGCTGGAAACGGGTCGCACGGGGGGTGGTGCTCTCCCCTACCCTGGGGGTCTTCAAGAGGAGGTTAGATAACCATCTAGCTGGGGTTCTTTCCTGCCTATGCAGGGGGTCGGACTCGATGATCTATTGAGGTCCCTTCTGACCCTAACATCTATGAATCTATTGGGTGAAGAAGTGGACATGGCACCTCTACTAGGGTGTGTGTAGATGACATGGGGGTGGGGGGAGCTAAATTGAAGCAGTGGGTTTTAAAAAACCACCACTTCAATTTTAGGGCTGACTTTTTTTTTAAATCCCATGTTGTGCATTTCCCCCCAACCCCCCTTGCTGACTTACCTGCCTCTCTGGCAGGGAGGGGAAGGTGAGCTGCCAGCAGGTGGAGTGGTCCCTGGGCTGCAGGGCAGAGGGCAGAGCTGTTGCTTCCTTCCACACCAGCAAACACCCGGCTCAGGCAGTCCTGAGGGGCACTGCAGCCGTGGAGGGAAGCACTGGGCCCCTGCGCAGCTTAGGCAGCTGGGTGGGGGGTGAGAAGAAAAGATCAGGCTTGCTGCTTTTTCTTGCGGGGAGGGGAGAGCCTGCTTTCCTGGGCTGCTGCTTGCAGAGCCATGGAGCTGCATGAAGCCCGGTGCTTTGCTGTGCGGCTGTGGGGGCAGCAAACTAAAACTCTTTTGAGGAGTTTTAGTTTACTGCTCCCCAAGTCATTTAAGGCACATTAATTCCAGCCACTGTAAGAAATTCAGCAGTGTAATGAGCAATATGCCGCCAAGGTGTGCAAACACTGACACCATTAAAGCAGTGCAAAAGCATTTAGCCTGCTTTAAAGTGTTATGCACACATGTCTCTTGTTTCATCTACACATGGCCCTAAGTGCTATTCTATTCCATCCTGCTTGAGTCCCTGAAAAACAATACAAAAGTCTGGTCAGTCCTCTTTCTCCTGCTCACTGCTTTTTTTTTTTTTTTTTTTTTTTTTTTTGTCACTCAATCTTAAGGGCTAGATGACGGTGTACTGTAGATATATTAATGGATTTTTAGGACTTGAACAGGGTGGAGTAGCATTGCATTTAGGTTTGTAAGGCTCTTGGTGTAGCAATGAAATATCAGTTATAGCTTTAAACTAGAAATCTAACTACAATAGCAAGGAGCTCAGTGCATGCTGACTGCCTAAATATAGATTCAGCTTCTAACGTGAGTTTTTAAGCCCACACTTGTGTTCTCCACTCGTGTGACCAGACTGTTTTATTAGTACCTGAGCTATCTGGTTTCTGTACACTTATAGTACAGTGCAGTTATTACCATGTTCAGAAGGGCAGAAGGACTTCTTCAAAGGTACATAATGTCCAATAGGGAGGGGTGAGACCATGATCCTGATTCCATTTCTACACTGTATTTGGGATGAGTCTGTCCTTACCTCCCTTTGTGTGGGTGTAGATTTCCCTCATCCCCACTTAGGGGTGTGTATTAAAAGCACAATCTACTCCTATTAGCTGTAGCTGAAACACTCCACATGCAAAAAAGTTGCCTGAATTGAGGGTTCCTAGAAAATTAGGCAGTGGTGTTGCAAATGCTACCATCCTTTTATATTTCTTTACGATTGCTGGAAAAAGGGCCTTTAAATTTATTGAATTTCAGAAATGCATCAGTGGAAAGGGTTTATTGTTTTGCGTTTACTGCAAACATTTTGTCAAGTGGATCTCCCTGAAAAGCTTCCCATATACTTCTCAGAACATATTTCACAGAGTCTTTTCACACAGTCTCTTGGAATTTTCATTGCTGCCCTCCTACTCACATTGTTAGATGGATTTGGCCTGTATTTAACATTCCTTCCTATGGGATCCACCTAAACGTCCATGAAATGTAATTCACACTGTGACTGTTTGCAGTGTCATCTTGCAGTTCACATAGGATCCTCAGCAATTCATTAACATAATATAATCTATAGCCAGCTTTTATCACATCTCTCACATTGCCACGCTCTTCAGAAGCCCTTTTCTTAACACTGTCTGCAGTCCTCTTGCTGATGCCTACTTGACATGCGTTCCTGATAATTTGCCACCATTCTTCTCCTTTTTCTAGTACCTGAATAGCAATGCTCTCTGAACCAGACCTTATCTTAGTTTCTGTAGCTCTTACCTCCCACTTCACTATTGTTTTAGCGGGCATTTTGTCTCTCCCTAGAGCATCCATTCAGAATTTGATCTCCTAGTGGTTAATCTCATTACAGATAATCCCATGTACTGAAAATCCTTCCAACAGGATAATCTTGTGAACAGCTCTCCCTCTGCTGCCTCCCCACCATTCTATGGAGGATGAATCATCTTGATCCATTTACAAAATGGATCTCGCCTGCATATGTATCCTTCACTCGTCAGACTAATTGGCTTTTGGTGAAAGCGCCAACCTGATCTTTAGCATTCAATCTAAATTCATCATCACTGCCCTGAGAGCAAGGCAAACTTTTTAAACACCAGGAGTTGGCATGAAAAATGAATGTATGACTAAAATCTAGACTTTCAGTCAACGACTGGTGGCAAAATCAGGAATGTACCTGAAAAGTTTCAACATGCTGATAGTCGGTATATTAGTACTTGGGAGGCTTCACAAAAGTCTCAAGATGGCAACCAGGATGGTAATTTCTGGAAGTGAAATCTTGCAAATCTAAACGTTGTGCGTTTCTCTCTAGCCATATCTAGACTGTAATTTTATTGTGTCAGCAGTCAGGCCCTCCAACATGTCATGACTACCATCGCAATAGGAGCAGCATAGTTGAGTCTTTTAGTATAAGCTATTCAGACTTTATCTAGATCCTGTTAAGAGGATCTATAAAGCATGTACACCTATATCAAAAAGAGTGAAGTGAATTTTTGTATTTGAGTCTTTAATAATTTTAATGAGACTATATCCTCAAATTAATTGGTATGTAATGGAGCTCATCATTCTTGGAAAAATATTACTCAAATACATTATTCAATAAATAAGTCATTATTCCTGAAATAAAGTATTCAGTGAATGCTGTTTCAGCTAGTTGGTCAGGACTATGATTCAATCAGTGTTTGAACAGTAACAGCCATATTTTTTTGAATAAAGCATTTAGTAGAGACTATTTGACTACTCTGTTTCTAACTGACTGTAAAGTTTGAGGCTCATCAATAAACAGATGCAGACTTGTTTGAAACAATGTTTTATTAAAACAAAACGAAAACCCCAGTGGTTTGATACTGGGAGGCTTTGTATGAAATCCAGCTGCTTAGGTTTGGGTGCTTCCAGATAACACAGATGTTGGAACAGAAGTCATATGAGGAATGGCTGAAGGAACTAGGCATACTTAGTTTAGAGAAAAGAAGGCATGGGGACATGATAGCCATTTTCATATCAGTAGAAACTTCCTTGTGGCAAGTACATCTAGCTGCCTAGGGAAACTGTGGTGTTTCCCTTTTTATGGGGGGTTTTTAAGAAGAGCATAGATTAGTGGTTCTCACTCTTTCTGGAGTCCAGGCAACCCTCCAAAACTCTTAATTTGGCAGTACCCCTGGTTGAGAAACACCGTTGTACTGCCTCAGCTTATCTCAGTGGGTCTCAACCAGGGTGCTGCCACATAGTTCTGCCTGTTTTAGGGTTATCTGATAAACCTAAAGTAGGCTGGACCAGATGCATAACTAATGAGTTTTGTGCCCTGGGCAAAACTCTCATGTACCCCTGGGGGTGTGGGAGGAGGGTGGTCTTACCTGCCCCAGCTCTCCCTGTTCTTGACTTCTCCAGTCAGGAAGTTATGAAGGGCTGTTGCAGCCCAGCCTGACTTCTCTGGCCAGGCAGTGAAAAGGACTGTGGCTGGAGAGCATGTCTTGCCACAGCCCTTCCCACTCTTATTCCACACCCTTCTCCTGGAAATGGAGGGGACCAGGACAGTCCCACTTCTCTGGTGCACCTCTATTACTGGGAGGAGTGTGAGGTTATGTCGGGAAGGACAGCAGGAAAAGTGTGGGCTCAGATCACAGTTGCTTCCTGATCTGCATCTGCAGGAAGCATGCAGGACAGTTCTACATTGCCATGGTGGACTCTGCACCACAGCACCCCAGTCGAGAACCACTGGAGTGGATAGGCATTTACCTGGGATGGTTTAACAACTCTATGATTCTGAGACCTTTCCTACCTCTGCTTCCTAAAGTGTTTGACACTCCTGGTAATACTTCTCCCTCTTCTGACTGAGTTACGCCCTGTTGCGCGTGCTCGTGCTCTCTCTTTCTCTCCTTTATTAATTAAATCTATAGTGTTTTCTGGCCTGCAGCTTTTCATTTTTCCCATGCATCTGAGTGGAACTCTTTCAGATCTTTATGGGGTGATCTTCAGGTGCACAGAAACATTACATTTCTATCTGTAGAATTACCTTTAGTTCAGCAGAAATGCTGGGTGTGCAAGTGTTTTATAACAGTCTGGTCTAAAAAGTGCATGTGTAGTGGAAATTTAAATCTTGTCTGAGGGTTAAGTTTTAATTTGATAGGAGTTGGACTAGTTTTTCTGTTGATAACAATTTCCCTGCTTTCCTCTGGAATCCTAGTATGCATTGCTCATACCTCCACCTCTGCAGAAAAATGCTCTGACTCTCAAGCTGCACTCCACTGTTCCAGCCCAGCACAAAGCAAACCCCATGCTCTGACTGTTTCAGAGCCAAGCAAGGCCAGCCCCTCTACCCAGATCTGCTTTGTATTGGGGATGCAGGGAGATGGGGGAGGGGGGAAGGAGTGTTGAGGCAGATGACCCAGATTTCTGGACACTTAAAACCTTAGGCCATATCCTCATGCTTCAAAGACCCATGTGCAGACCCAAACATGCAGACCAAAAAAACCCCAAGACGCAAGCACATGCCTAAAGGCCAGGACCCCCAAGACTTGGAAACAGACTCAAAGATCCAGATTTAAGCACCCCATGACCCGGACCCTGGCAAAGATGCACACTCATTGTCCAGGAGCCAAGTCTGGAGGAGGAGGTAGACGGACAGGAACGGGCTGGCAGGGAAATGACCCTGCTGAATTTGGGGCTTAGCATAGCTGGTCTTGCCACTGCTGACTGGTACCTGAGCCACGTTAGCTTGGGGCATGTGGGTGAGTTGCTGGCATGATTGTTGATGGTAGGGCATCTTTAGAAAGTTCAAGGCTAGTGGGGGTTGTGGCCAACTAGTGAGCAGGTGGATGCCTCTGGAAAGTTTGGGACTGGCAGTGTGGCTAACTGCAATCTGATCATTCAGGTATAGGAGATGCATCTGACTGGACCTGGATCCAGTTGTGGTGAAAGGGAGCTACATGCCAAGATACACACACAGATGCCCTGACCTGAACCCTTTCTGACAGATGCTTATCCAGACCTACCTGTGGATGCCCAGAGCCCAGGGGCACCACCAAACACCATGGCAGAGCCTAGCCTGTCTTTCTCTACTACTGACAGCTGGGTACAGAACTGGACCATTAAGGTGATGAGGGATTTCACTGCAACCTGAGGCAAGGAGGAAATGCAGGAAAAGCTCCATGATGTGCACCACTTCAAGGAGGTGTTCCATCAGATTGCTGAAAAGATGAGAGCACAGTGCCACAACCAGGACTGGTTGCAGTGCAGGGGCAAAATCCAATGGCTGAAGACTAACCTGAAGCAGATTCACAATGCCAACCAGCCCGCTGAAGGCAGCAGGCACAGCACAGCCTTCTATAGGTAGTTAGCCTTATCCCTCATGAGGATGCAGGACATCACCACCCCACACACTTATGGTACCACTAGGGAGGATTTGCAGCTAATAGAAGGAGGCTTCCAGCAGCAGGTGGTGCAGAAAGACCTTGGGGACAGCAGAACCAGGTACACAGGAGCAGTTTCCCAGGAACATAAGAGAACCAGGAGGCATGTTGCAACTGGAGTTGATCTCCGCTCCCTTGAACTCTTCCTGGGCAGTGAGGCTACGGGTACTGAGAGGCAGGGCACAGGGCACAGCTCCAACACCATTTTGATCAAAATGCAGAATGTGGACTTCCATGCCATGCTGTGGTTACACAGATCCCTGAAGGGAATGTCTTATTGCATAGAGAGAGGCAGGTAGGGGTAGTATTATGCTTCCATACTGGCTGGACAAACAACATGGCCCAGTCAGCTAATTGCTCTACTGTTCACTCAACACTGGTTGAAACTCATTTGAATTCACTACAACTTCCCTCCATTTTCTTTAGTGCAGAGCTGAGGCACCTAGCCCATGCCCTTGAGCATTTTGCACCTCATCAGTCAACATGTTTGAAAATAAATCTGGTTTAATCTCACTATTTTGAATTTCAAAGCCATCCTTTGTTATGCAGTAGAAATGGCCAATCACTACCCCAAATGCTAGAACAACACCAACACACCCTCAGCCTTGCCTCCCCATCCACCACAGGGGAACCACACTCTCTTGCCCCAACAAAACTCCATCAAGGCTTGTAAACAACCCTTTTCCTCTTTGTCCCATGAACCCTGCTGCCAATTGCTCTCTGGTTGGACCCTAATTATGCCATTCCTAGTACCCCAGCAGGCTGGGGTGACTGACTGACCCTGCAGCCCCCACTTCTGCCCACAAGAAGACAACCAAAAGGGTTTGTTTATTCAGCAGG
>NW_005841996.1:2843020-2845362 GCF_000455745.1 Alligator sinensis
CATTGATATTCTATGCAGTGCACTGCACCACAAACACAGGTGGTGGATAGGAAGTTCAGGTCAGAGCCATGTCTAAAGAAACAGTGATAAGAACCACTGGCATCAAAGTACATCAGGGACCAGAAAGAGTTTCCCCTCTCCCTTGCTGAGATGGGCACTGTTGTGAGGTCAGGAGTCCCATGAGAGAAAGCAAGTGCAGCCAGATGGTGCTAATGCAAGAGTGGTTCTGAGGTTAGGGTCCTGCTGAGACTTGCAGGAAGTACTTGACTAGTCCAGTCTCCCTTCCCACTGCAAAGTTCATGGATGCCAGGCAGCTCTCAGTCTCACGTTAGCAGTCACTCTCCCAGTGTTCAAGATCACATACAGCCCTGGTTCCTTCCTGGAAAGTGTGTCCTTCCCTCCCCCTGCCGTTCCCTGGGAAAGCACATAGCACTCTGCCCATGCACGGTGCTCCACTGCTTCATGTCATGTTAGTGGTGGCATAGACACTAGGGACCATGAAGTGGCTCAGGAACAGGGTAGGCTCCTTCTCCTTTTCATCCCATCTGTAAGCATAGGAACCAAGTGTGCCATCTGAATTCAATGGGTCAAAGGGTAGTGCCCAGGATGCTGTAGGTGGGCAAAAAACTTGCTTAGCTAGGTCTTCAGAAAGTAAGTACTGCATCGATAGTCACTGTGTTGGACATGGCTTATCCATTGCAGTGTGGGAGGGGAGCCAGCAGAGGATGCGATGGCAGTTCAAGGACAGACTACTGTACAACTGTAGACCACACAAGAGGTCTGTGGGGGAGATGAAGCAAAGAGGAGATGCTAGAAGCCCTGGTAATTGCTTCTGAGTGCTAGGCATACACTACAGATTCTTGGTGCTGTAAGCTTTGACACGAGCACAAAGAGAGACTGCAGATGTTGAGATGGGACACTGTGAGGCAGAGGGATACTTACCTACACCCAGTTGCTGAGGTGCAGGAATGGGGGCTCAAGATGGCTACCCAATGTTTTGAGGAGGTTACTTGTGCCTGGGCAGACCTGGCAATTCCAATAGCAGGAGAAGGGAATTCATGGAGAGGACTCTTTTGCCCACTATTCACTGGTTTGTACAAAGGGAGAGTGACTAATTTTTGACATGGCTAAAGTTCAATGGGTTTTTATTAAAGAAAGTTATTTTTTGCCTTGGTCTGTTCCTCAGGGCTCATGGGGCATGCATGGGTGGGTTTGTGAGAGTGTTCTTTCCTGTAGTCCAGGTGCCCCATGAAGGGCTTCAAGGAGAAGAGGGTCCCTGATTATGAGGGGTGGGACAACAACTCCACTGACCTTGATGCTGGGGGTCATAGTAGCCTTTCTTTACCATCTGGGGGAGGATGGAGTTACAGAAGATCCTGGCATCATGAGCACTGTCCAGCAGCTGGTGAACATGTGGGTAAAGCAGACATGGTAGATAACAACACTCTGCAGCACAGCGAAGAAGTTCTTGTAGTTGATGAACTCAATGGTGCCTTGGGATGGACAGAGGATGACAATGTTGGTGTCAATAGTGGTCCTCACATTGTTGGGGAAGCCCATCTGGTGGAAGCTGGTGATGAATTCTTGTGAATTCATGAGGTGGATGAAGCTGCTTGCCGACACGTACTAGATGACTCCGCACACCTCCCAGACTATTCCTCTGGCTGTGGACTTGCCCACATCCAACTGACTGGCAGTGGAGCAGAGGCTGTCAGGGGTGATGAGCTTCCAGAAAGTGATGGTGATACACTTCTCCAGAGTCAGGGGTGTGCTTATGCCTATGTCCTGCTGCTCCGTGTGGCAATTGGGCAACAATGTCCATGAAGGCAATCTGGCACATGCAGAAGTTCTGCAGCCTCTGTTTGTCATTTCAGGGGAATATAAGATAAGAAGTGCTGTAGTGGATCAGACTAATTGTCCACCTAGCCCACTATCCTGTCTGACAGTGGCAGAAGTGCATGCTAAAGAAGGAGAGGTTATTGAACTGGATATATCTACAGTTAGCTACCCCCTATTCAATACCTTCCTTGGCAAGGCAGGGTGCACAGGATGATGCACTTTCCCCAGTTGCTGCTGGTCTCCGGGCCCTGAAATGCTTCTTGATGGTCTGGAGGTGTTCCCAGAGCCCCCTGGGGTCAATGGCATTCAGGAGAGCCTTAGTGTCATCATCCAGGTGGAAGTAGTCAGCTGATTTCAGGACAGGTGGTAGCTGTAGGGTACTGTAAGTGGCTTTCTTACTAGCCTGTAGCCTGTTTTATTTAACTCAGAGGATCAGGCAAAGAAAGCACCACAATATTACAACCTGCTTCTTTGCCAGTGATGTGCAAGCTCTGTAGAGCTTT
>NW_005841996.1:2845393-2854267 GCF_000455745.1 Alligator sinensis
ATCCTTGTAGTCCCTGTTCCTGTCTTATTTAGTGTGGGGACAGCAGTCCATCTGCTTGCTACACAACACAGGATTTAGAGCATGCTCACCTGCACTTATTGCAATGACACTAGAGATATGTTAACACTACAATCTAGTTGACCTTTGTGGCTACCTAAGCTGGATTTAAACTAGGTAGGCTGAGTACCAGGAGGAAGGCAGGGTAGAGGTGCACCTTACAGACTGAGTCAGAAACATATATATTTTAGTGTGCAACAGCTTACTTTATGAGGAGAGCTTCATGAAGTGATCTGTTGTTCACAAAAGCTTAAGCATCTCTGATTCAGTTTATAAGGTGCACTTCTACCAAGCCTTCTGTCTCTCTCTACGTACTGGGAGAATCACCTGAGCACAGAATTGCAAAACCTAGCTGAGAAGCTGGGTAAATACTTGAGTGGTGTATACATGCTGAATTTTGTGCCGCTGCTTCTACATTACTATATCTGTCCCAACTAGTTTGTCACAATCTTGGGTATATCCTCAAAAATGGCCATCACACCTCTGCACTGTAGATGGGTCCTAACAGTAGCTTGGTGGGGGCAGGGGCAATGAGGTGGTTATGCATAAATAGATTTGTTAGATTTCTGGGTAACATTATGCTTAAGATCAATTTTAATATACTTGCTTGTAAAAAAAAAAAATCAGCAGTGTAATAATAGCTTCTGCTTTCTGAATCCTGTCTTTTAGAACATTTGCCACTCTTTTCTGAATAAGCCTGCACCAGTGAGTGGGTTAATCAGAGCAGTGCAGCGAGGTGTTGAGGATTGGGAAGTATTTTACCTGGTATTTTAATTAGATTTTGAGTGATAAACACATGGGCATTTCTGAGAGCCCCCCGAATCGCATGTGTTGTTACAGATCCCTCGTAATTTACTGCTATTAGTATCTCTTCTCAGCTGTGAAGTCCTTTTATTTAGGTGTCTCCAGCAAAATAAATAAATAATTAGACCCTCCCCCCCCGCAATTTCTCCTTGCTGCTGTTTGTTATCTAGGAAAAAAATTCCCAAAAGGTATAAAGAGCAAAAGCCTTTAAATCTCCTTTCCCTTTGGACTAGAACAATGCAACTGTAACTGCAACCATGAGTTAGAAACATTAGGGGTTGAAAGCTGGCTTAAGAGCCCCTCAAGTCCCACCTAATTATTTACAGCAGGGTCTGCTTTTCTCCAGATATAATTCTAAAGCCAGAGGCCAATTAGTTTGGTGCCATGTACAGTACAGCATAGTTGCCTGTCACCCCCATTCACCTGGGAATGGAGAAAACTATAGTGTTTCAGTATAGCAGCATAATATGATTGAGATATTATAGTTTAGTAATATGATAAAGCTCACTATGATGCGCTGAGATGCTACAATGTCTGCTACATTATGAATGCATAAGTAGTCAACCAAAAACCCACCAAGGAGACAAATAATATTTGAATGATGATCCTGAGCAGAAAATATTGATCACGGGAAGTTTCTTTTCAGATCTACCCAGTTCCCATTTTGTTTTGCCTTCTCTGTAATGTTCATAGATTCATAGATTCATAGAAGTAGGGTGAGAAGAGACCTTATAGATCATCAAGTCCGACCCCCTGCCCTGGGCAGGAGAGAAAACCGGGCTCAAATGACCCCAGCCAGGTAGACGTCAAGCCTCCTCTTAAAGACCCCCAGGGTAGAAGCCATCACCACTTCCCTTGGAAGTTGGTTCCAGGTCCTAGCCGCCCTGACTGTGAAGTAGTGACTTCGGATGTCTAGTCTAAACCTACTCTCTAACAATATGTGGCAGTTATTCCTTGTTACCCTGGGGGCTGCTAGGGGGAACAGGGTCTCTCCCAAACCCTGCTGTTCCCCCCTAGTGAGTTTATAGATGGTCACCAGGTCCCCACTCAGCCTTCTCTTGTGAAGGCTGAACAGGTTAAGGTCCCGTAGCCTCTCTTCGTAGGGTCTGCCCTGCTCTCCCCCGATCATGCAGGTGGCCCTCCTCTGGACCCTCTCCATGCTGTCCACATCCCTCCTGAAGTGCGGCGCCCAGAACTAAACCCAGTACACCAACTGCGGCTTGACCAGTGTCGCATAGAGGGGGAGGATCACCTCCTTGGCTCTGCTTGAGATGCATCTGTGGATGCACAACAAGGTACGGTTAGCCCTATTGACTCTGACCTCGCATTGTTGGCCCATGTTCACCTTGGAGTCAATAATGACTCCAAGATCTCTTTCTGCCACCGTGCTCTTGAGAAGGGAGTTCCCCAGCTTATAAGTGTGCTGCTGGTTCCTACTGCCCAAGTGCAGCACCATGCACTTGTCAGTATTGAAACCCATCCTATTTTTGTTAGCCCACCCCTGTAACCTGTCGAGGTCCTGCTGTAATCTGTCCTTCCCTACTAGCGTGCCCACCTCACCCCAAATCTTGGTATCATCAGCAAATTTAAACAGTCTGCTTTTAACCTTGTTGTCCAAGTCACTAATAAAGAAATTGAACAGTGCAGGCCCAAGGACCGAGCCCTGGGGCGCTCCACTGCCCACTTCCCTCCAGGTCAAAAAAGACCCATCCACCACTACCCTCTGAGTACAACCCTTCAGCCAATTTGCAATCCATCTGACCGTGTAGGCATCCATGTCACAGTCACCTAGCTTTTTGATGAGAGTGGGGTGGAAAACAGTGTCAAAGGCCTTGCTGAAGTCCAGAAAGACTACATCCACTGCGACACCTGTGTCCAGTGATTTTGTGACCTGATCATAGAAGGCAATTGGGTTGGTTTGACAGGACCTGCCCCTAATGAAACCGTGCTGGTTGCCCTTGAGCATCATCCCTGCTGCTGGCCCATCACAGATGTGCTCCTTGATGATCGTCTCAAAGAGTTTCCCCAGGATTGAAGTAAGACTAATGGGCCTATAGTTGCCCGGGTCCTCTCTCTTCCCTGTTTTGAAGATGTGGACTGGGTTGGCTTTCTTCCAGTCATCTGGCACCTGGCCAGAGCACCACAAGTGCTCGTAAAGCCGTTACAATGTTACATGCATACCACACTGTTCTCTTAGTAACAGTGCACTTTGATCCAGGGGATGGACCACAGATTGAGGAGCTGACTTGGCTGTAGCTCAGTTTTGGTTTTGTTGCTGACCTGTTGCGTGTGAGGTTGGGTAGGTCATATCACTTCTCAATGCCTCAGTTTCCTTATCTGTAAAATGGAGGTAAGGATAGTTACTTGCCCTTTTAGAGTGTTTGACATCTGCAAACAATATGCTTGGTATAAGAGGTGAGTGGTGGGTTTTGCATGTAACTCTGTTTCCATCATAAAACACAGTTCCCAGCAGGAGACTTACCAGGTTAGCAGAGATTTCTCTTTTATGGAACCATTTTGTTGCCTGCATAACAGTAGTAAAGTGTTGCTCTAAAGAATACAAGTAGTGTTACTGGACAAAGTAGAAAGATAACTCTGCTCACTGCAACCTAATAGAGCTAGGGAAAAAGGAGACCATTAAAGGAATGAGCAGATTTAATAAAATTAAAAATAATTAAAAGGAAAAAATAGATAAGAAGGTAATAAGACCAAACCAAAAATAAAGGTGGGATTTACCAAATTATTGGACTAAATCTGATTTCTCAGAACTGTGCTCTTGAAAGTCCTGACTAAAATATTATGCAGTATTTGTTTCATAGTATGTGCTTCACACTCAGGGCTAATATCATGGGGCTCGAACTTGGACATACTGGGTGTGTTTAAAGGAGATGTCTACTGCAGAGTTGACTAATTAGCTCCACAGTAAAGTCTCTGTGTCTACATGTGCGGCCCTATTAAGCCATAGTAAACTAATAAATGCCGCTCTAGGATAGTACTTGTCAACACAAGTACTGTCCTATGTAGGGTTGCTAACCCTCTCGGATTGGCTGGGAGTCTACAGGTATTGGTATGGATCTCCTGGTGACTACTGAAAGCAATTTAGATGATTTTAATAGGATATTATATTACGTCATGTTGAGAAAAAAAAATCTCCCAGGATAGCTTCAAAGTTGGCAACCCTAGTCCTATGGTAGTGTTATTTAGTGCTTGTTATCCAAGAAAAATGCATGTGTAGGAGCTGATGGGGGCTGGCTGGGGCACAAAGGTGCTTCAGTGCAGGTTCTGCCTGATGGTTAGCCCCTCACTGGAGCACCCTTGTGCTCCAGCTAACTCTCCTGCAGCATGTTGAGCTGGGCTGCAGCAGCCCTGGACTGGCAGGCTGACCCCCCTTCACTGGGCCTCCTGCCAGCCAGGACTGTCCCAGCCCAGTTCCAACATGCTGTGGTCCTGGGCACGCATACAAACACGATGCCTGGGAACAATAAACTCCAGTGTGAATTGCATCAGAGTTTATTCAGTTGCATTAATTGAATGTGTAGATGCACCCAATCTGTCAAAAAGATGATGATTAATCAACATGGCCCTGCTTTCTGCATAAACACTTGATCTGCCATGACCTCAGATCTCAACACTGCTTCTGAAATTCTTTTGAAAGATCTGGAAGAGTGGGGCTATGAAGATGGCTGCAGGGTTGGTTTCAGGGGTTAGTGCTATGGGCAGTTTATTGCAAGTGCAGTAAACTTCTGGGAGTTGTTATTTAATTGTGACTTTTCTGTTTCTTCTAAATAATCCATTTTGATCTTTCTGCATTATCCTTTATAATTTCTTTTCTTTTAAACATCGAGTTCAAGAGTGCTATAAAAACAAAGTGGGAACAGAAATTACCAGCCTGTTACAACCTCCTTTCCCCCTGTGTTTGAGAACTGTAAAACACACATTTTGGTTAGGGAGGGTAATTAACCATTGAAACAAACTACCACAGGAAGTGGCGGGCTCTGTACTCTTTGGTTTGGACTGCATGCTTTTTTGGAAGATATGCTTTTGTCAGACTCAAGTTATTGGACTCAATATGGGGGTAGCTGGGTGAAATTCAATGACTTCATTATCGATGGTAGGTGAGACTGATAATGTAGTAGCCTCTTGTGCCATTAAAATTTACACATCTGGAAGAGGATGTAATTTAAGTTTAATCAGAAGATGGTGAGTAGACAAAGAAAGGGTCTGCACTGTATGAGCTGGCAACTGTTCAGCAGCAAAGATCTTGAAATACTAGATTCCAAGAAAGGAAATGTATCAAGAGTTCTAGTGGAAAGACTTTTACAATTGCTGTTCTTCAAGGAAGGGGAAGGTATCCTTAGAGGTGACACCTGGACAAACATATTGTGCTTTTGCAACTGCTGCACAGAAAAGCAGGGATAATACAGTCATGCACATTCACACATGGCTATTTCAAAACAGGAAGACAGACCTAACTGACAGGCATTGCAAAGCAGGCATTGCAAAGCAACAATGGCAGACAGAGCTGGGCAGGCTGACCTGGTGAATGAACCACAGTGTCTTCGGAACAGAGAAATAGCCCAATTTTTTATGATTTTGGAGGAAGAGACATAAACCAGGAACCCATAAACTGTTATCCTATTCCCTTCTTTACCCTTCTGTAAATTTGTAGGATTCTACCTACTTGAAGAAGTTGGCTGCTGCACTTTATTTGAACAGGAAGCTGGAGATCTATTAGAATAAAAACAATACTGCAACTGAAGGCACAGACAGAAGTTATAATTATGATGCTACTGGCTCCATGAAAGTGCTCTAGAGCTGTGCCCTGACACACAAGCACAGCTGCAGAGCACTTTAAATGTGGCAGATCACATGACAAATTAACCCTCATCTATTGAGGGATCGGATGAAGGCTTCATACTGACAGTGCCATGGATTAGAGGGAGGCCTGCACATCTGTCAGCACCCATAGTGATGTGGGGAATTCAGACAAGATCTTAATTGGCACATGAGATAAAGGAGGAGCAATGGCACTACAGAAGAGTAAGCAAAAAAGTAAAACACATTATCGAAAAAAACCCCTACAAATACAATCATATTTCCTTTGAGACTAATAACAAAAACCTTGTTGTCTTGAAATGGAAGCAGGCTTGGGCCCTTAATATGGTAGATCAAACAACTAAGTCATGTACACGAAGTTTAAATTAAATGCTAAAGAAGAATAATATGGTCGTGTTAAATGCCAGATCAAATGTATAAGGGTAGGAATTACAAGGTGTCTTATATGTATACAGAAGCTTCTCTTTATTGTGCCCCTGAAGGCTTTGGGTAGAATTGTTACCCTTTGCCCTAGATGTCAATTTTCCAGTCATGTAAATGACAGTTTTAGCATTTACACATAGTTTGTGATTCAGTTATCCTCTATTACCAATACAGCATGGATTCATAAGTGTATACAGAGCATATGCTGTAGTGTACAGACTGGCCTGGCAGGTATATAGCTACATATGCACACCTAACATGGTACATCCAATGTCCTCATGGCAAAACTGGAGCCAGACAAACAACTATGACTAGCAGGTGTTAGACACAGCATAAAGGTCATCCCATGTTTTAGCCCAACAGCTGAGTGGTTATGGCACTCCTGTAGGGGCAAGTGGTTATAACATATGACATTTATGCACATACAAAGCCATTTAGCTTCCTGTCCAGTGCGTAGCATGTTACGCATACTCAGTGTGGGTAAATGCAAGTGTTTCCAAGGCTAGGTGGGTCTAAATGGCTTGGCATGTAGTGTTTACAGGGCTTAAATCACACTAAAAATGGCACACAATCTGAAATTAGTTTACTTCAGGTGTAAACTAACTTTAGATTGATAAAGGATTAACCTGATCTAAAATGGGTTAATCCGGCCTAAAGAACACTTGCACATTTTTGCAACATGGCCTTAGAGCTGGGAAAATGCAGCCATTTGCTCTGTCCCTGAAATTGCTTTAACTCCCTCAGACTATCCCCCCCTGAACCCACCAGCCCCCACCTGCAGACTCACCAGCCCCCACCAGTAGACCTGCCAACCCTCCTCAGATTCACCAGTCCCCCCCAGTCCCATCGGCCCTTCCCTCCTAGTTTACCTTCAGCTGCCTGGGCAAACCTTTGCACATGATAGAACCTGTCTCAAGTTTAGGTGGCTCAAAGTAAGTCGTGTAACTGAAATTGGGTTGTCTGAATGCTTGTTTGCACCCTGCATATACACTGTTATGTTACCATGTTGCACATGTAACAGAATTGCAGACTGAGCATGAGTGCCAAAAATGCCTACTTGCCATCTTCCGGGTAATAGAATTGCACCCTTGCTGTTCCAGAAAGGAAAGAAAGGGGCTGTATCACATTTGTCCCAGTCAGATCCCAAGGAGAACCACAGCATGAACATTGCAAAGATATTCAGGGAAACTGAACAGAGCAGGGAAAAAAAGAGGATGAGTTTTATTCATGTTGGGTACCAAAAAGAAAGCTGAATTAAAAAAAAAAAAGATATCTTGGGCAGATGGCAATTATACCTCCCGGATATCTATTGATATGGTGTACTTGCTGCTAGTGCATTTAGCCCATAACTTTCATGAGTGCTAAAATCCACCACATTTTTGATATTATCTCTGTCAGACTTCACCAGTCTTTGAGGAAGGGAATTCTTTTTAGTACTGTAGCTCTTAGTAAAGGGATAAAGGAGAAATGTTCAAACAGCTTTAAGTACCTGTCTCAAGAGTGCCAAGCTTAAACCAGCATTTAATCTCTCTTATGCTGAGCCTAGAAGTCTGGGAAAGCTCTTGTGTAAAGCAAAACTGGTAAATTTGGACTTTTGTACATTTCTGAAAAGACAGAATTATTGGACTCCTCCAATATCATTGCATTAAAAAGTCATATATTTTAGCAATGTGCAAAATAGCCAAATAGCTGTCAAAAAACCCAAAACAAAATGAAAAAAAAAACCCACCCCAAAACCAAGAAACATTGGTAGCACCCACAGGCATAAAGGTCAGTGTTACATGGTGAGGGAGCAAAATCGTGGTCTTTGTTTAAAGCAGTTGTTAACTGAAATCTCCCTTTTCCTTTGCCTAGCACTGGAGTTCAGGGGAAAAGTTCTCACATTTGCTTGGAAGATGGATGCAGTCTTTGAGATGGTAGTTGTCATTGTACAATGCGCAGAGGTGTTTAGCCACATTATTCTGAAATTAGGCAAAAGGTAGGGCAAGCAGGTTATGGCACCTTAAGACTATCTGGTTCACAAAGGCACAAGCTTTTGTAGGCAACAGCCTAGATAATCCTTGAGTCCATTAGCTTTCCTGTTTCCTTTCCAATCACAATAAGTATATTTTGCTTATCAAAGGTCCCCTCTGTGCGGGCCGGGAGTGACCCGAGCCCTTTTCTGCGCTGCATGCGGGCTGTGGCCAGCAGCCCGGGCACGCCGGGTCGGAGAGGGAAGGCCGTCGAGCTGGAATTAGGCACAAACGCATATCGGTAGTTTTAAAGATTGTTTACTTACACCGAGATGGCAGTGGTGCAGGCAGGAAAACTTGCTTGAGTTGCGGTTACAGACAGAAAAGAAAACAAAACTCGAACCTGCAGGGCACGAGGGTACGTCGCAAAGGGTTCGGGCGACGGGAAGATGCAAAATACGAGGGTACGTCGCAAAGGGTTTCGGCGACGGGAAAATAAACCTGCAGGACTCGAACCCGGGTAGAAGAGCTCTGAGGCCGGTCGTAAGGGCTCACACGAAGTTTGCTAGGCTCCGTGGGTTCTTCTGTTCACTCACTCACACGAAGTTTGCTAGGCTCCGTGGGTTCGGTTCTCTTGCGTGCGGGAAGGGGAGAGGCTAGAGGTTGATCAGACCTCTGTTGCCTGCTTGAAATGCACTGGGTCCGTAAGGATCCGCAGCGCTTAGAGATCTTCACACAACGTGAAGTCTCCTCCTCCCTTGTTCATGGAGTCCTCCAACTTGGGCGGAAACCACTCAAGCCT
>NW_005841996.1:2856434-2863857 GCF_000455745.1 Alligator sinensis
TGGAGTCCTCCAACTTGGGCGGAAACCACTCAAGCCTTTTATACGGCTAGCAAGCCAATCACTAGCCGCCACGTGTGAATAATTTAGAACTGGCCAATAATGGGACTCAAATTAGTATACAAATTGCGGGAACTCTTTGCAACGAGCATTTCTGTGCTGCAACAAAGAAATGCACCCTGCAAAGAAAGCTTCAAATTGGCGGGAAATCCTCCCTTGCACTGGGGTTCTTTTTTGCAGCAGAAAATTCCACCGTGCAAAGAAGCTGTAATTTAGCGGGAACAATTTAGCAGTGCCGAAGCACACAAAAACAAAAATCACACCCTTTGGGTTGTGACACCTTCTACATGTTACAGGTATTGTTTAATTAACTGGTTAATTGTGCAATTATCTTAAGACCAGTGACATGTGGAAAGTACCTATCATGCCATAAAAGGTCCAAGCAGCTATAAAGTTAGGCCACGAAAATCCATACTAACTTGATAGCTGGTTGCTATTGAGCTTTAATTTGCATGTGTAGCAAGGTCTCACCTCTGGCTGGGGGGCCTGTCAGCTGACTGTGTTCCCAGGTGCAGGGGTGTGCCATGCCAAGCCAGGGCTGGGAGTTATGCCACTGAGTGGATTCTCAGCTCCAGCAGCACCCAGCAGCTGTGGACTCTGGGTCCTGGCAGTGCCTCAGGTTGCCAGTGACCTAGTATCCCTCAGCTGTGGATGCAGGGGCCCAGCAGCACCCCGCAGTTGCTGGGGCCCAGTGTCTGCAGCTGCAGGACTCTGGGTCCTGGCAGCTGCAGGGTGCAGCTGCAGTCTCCCAGCCCTGGGGTTGTGTGGTGTGCCCTCACAGCTAGGAAATCACAGCAGCTGTACTGTTTCAGCTACAGGAGTGTCCCATGCAGCCCTAGGGCTGGGAGATTGCAGCCATGTCCTGAGGTTGCTGGGACCCATCAGGCACAGCTGCAGGAATCTGGGATGCTGGCACCATATGACACTGCCAGGACCCAACATCTGCAGCTGTAGGACTCTTGGATCTGGTAGCTGCAGGGCACAGCTGCAGTCTTCCAGCCCTGGGACTGCGTGGTGCACTCCCACAGCTGGGACATCACAGCTAGTTGGGGGTGGGGAGGGGTGTGTGGAGTGCCCCTGCCGCTGGGAGACTGTAGCTGCTGTGATCTCCCAGCTGTGGGGGCACACCATGCACCCCTGGAGCTGGGAAATTGCACCTGCTGTGATTCTGTGGATCGCGCATTAGATCCCATTGCACTTTTACTTAGACGGGTAGGGGGCCCTAGATATTACTTTCTGGGGAAAGGGACTTCATGGCTTCAAGTGTTTTTTCCTCTTGTTGGATAAGTCATTTTTCCAGTTCTCATAGAATTATAACATTACAGGATATCATGATGCCCTATTTAAGCATTATGAAAAAATGTGTCCATCAGTGCCATAAAGATAAATACTCTTGCAGGATGCAATGGAAGTGTTTCCTACCAAAGACTGTAGGATCAAGCAGATTACTGAAATCCTTCATGTTTATACTGAAAAGAGGGACAGTTGGACATTTGCTATTTGTTAATTGACCTTCTTAAATCATTCTGGTGGAGCAATCAAAACAACATCCCATAGCGCCTTTTTTAATTTACCTTCTCAAATCAGCAAGCTGCAAGCTTGGGGTTAATTTCACCTGTGCTGTTACTCTGCTACATTGCTGTAAGTTCTGCCCCACCGATTCCAGGAAGGATTTGGGTTGACAAGTTCAAAATGATCTGCCAGAGCTCATTCTGCTAAAGAGAGGAGAAGGTGGCCTAAAAGACCTGACCCTTCCTCTTTTTTCCTAGTGGAGAAGTGGAAGAAAAGTGACAGATTCTGGAGGGGGAAGGGGAAGGCCATCAGGAGCTAGGGAGAGCTGATGACTCCCTGCTCTCCTTATATAGAACTTTTACTGCTGCTGGGGAGCTGTTAGAGGTGTTGACAGCTCCTCTGAAGCCAGGCATCTTGTCTACTGGTTGCCCTCTGACTGCCAGATGTGTTGACCACGGGAATGCACATAGGGAAAGGCACTCAGCATAACAGTTGGAGACAAGAGCATCTTTTATCAACTTCCAGTGCACATGGGCAAAGAAGACCTGGGACTGCATAAGGAAAGTGTTCTGGGCACCAATAAAATTGTCAAAAGGGCTAATGAAAGGTAGCAAAGTCCCCAGGGACAGAAATTGGGAAAGGTTGACAAGAGATTAGAACAGCCATTCTGGGTACATGGGCAAGAGTTTGGGGCAGGAGAAGCTCCTCTAATTACCATTACACACCTAGTCTAGGGGTTTTCAACCTTTTTTTACTAAGTGTGCCCTTGGCGGCCCCGTTTTTAACAAGTGTACTCCTGGGGGGCGGGTGGCATGCCACTGGACAGTGAGTGGGGAAGGGGGTGGTGAGTGGTGGCAGTGTGGCACCTGTGCGGCCCATAGAAGGGTGCCACTGCTCTCGCCCCACCCCGGCCCTGCTCCTGTGAGGCAGTGGTGCTCCATTACCATCCACCCCTGCCTACCCCCTGGGACCTTTCAAAGCACCCCCAGGGGTATGCGTACCGCCATTTGACAACCCCTGACCTAGTCCCTTGAAGCTAATAGAGCTACCCCCTGGACATTGCTTTTGGCTCTGTATTTATTTCTCAGTGACTGCTGTAGGATTACAGAACAGAGCCTTCAATACTTACTCAGTGCTCTGCACTGAGAAATATTTTCTTTGTTTAGAATGGCAGGGCAGAGAAAACATGTGCATGGCAGAAGGCGTGATTGTGGGATTGCACAGTAGATCCCATTGTGCCTTATTGCTCATGCAGGGGGAGCCCAGTCCTAGGTTGCTCCTGCACTGGCAAGAAGCACACAACCCTGGGGCTAGGAGATTGTGGAAGCTACGTTCTCTTGGGCTCAGGGGTGCATGAAAAGACTGAGCCTGGGAGATCATCATGATCCCCCAGGTTAGGGGGTTTCACTCATTCCTGGAGCAGCCACGCTCCCCCCTCTCCCCCAGCTGCCAGGACCCAGCTGGGATTTGGCACCCAGCATCCACAGCTGCAGGCCTCTGGGTCCTCCTGCTGCCAGGACCCAGCATCAGCAGCTGCTGGAGCTGAGAGTCCTCTCAGCTGTGAGATTCCCAGCCCTGCCTGGGCATGATGCACCCCTGGGACTAGGAGCCCGGTCAGCTGATAGGGCTCCTAACCATAGGGGAGACCTTGCTATATGTACAAATTAAAGCTCAATAGCAACCAGATGGAAAATTAGTGTGGATTTTTGAGGTCTAACTTTATAGCTGTTTGGAGGTTTTTATGACATGATAGGTACTTTGCACGTGTAGCTGGTCTTAAGGTAATTGCGCAAGTAGCCAGTTAATCATGTGCTACGTGTAATGTGTAGAGGGGGCCTATATATTCTTTCTCTTCTACTGACATATTGCACATCAGTACATGTGCACATATATATGTAAATGCAGGCATAAATAATAGCGTGGAGATGTAATTTTACTAGTGTGGGTAAAAGCAATACCAGAAACATTTCAATGATTTAATTTAAAATGGTCTTCAAATGCCCTCTACTAATCATGGAAATGGATAACTTAGGCAGCTACTATTAAAATTCCAACAGTAAGAGTTTATACATCAATTCCTTTGTAATTGAAATATTTAGAACCATTTTTAGGGGACTATTTCAGAGAATTTTATTTTAGTTAAAGCTCAAATATTTTTTTCTGAATGCTTTACAGGCTTTTCTAGTATATTCTGTTCTTTGATCTTCTTTTGTAATTACATGATAGTCTCATATTTCAATAGAGAAACTGGAACTAAAGTATAACATGAAAAAAGTCCATAACAGCTCTCTTGCTGTTTATTTCAACAATCTTAATTAAAGAAAACCCTAATCCTACAACAGACTTGTGATTTGCCTTTTCTTTGAAGCACAATTAGTTTTCATTCACATCCCTTGATGTAGTGAGGGAAAGCTATTGGTGGGCACATCACTGCTGAGGGGGTTCAATTAATACATTTTTTCTGAAACTTATCTGACAATAAAACCATACTCATAACACACACACACACACACACACACACACACACACACAAGCTCTGCATTCACTTTGCCTGCACAGCCATGTCTAAGTCCTACTTGGCTGATAGCCAAGGTCTCTAAAAACCCATTAAGGCTATTAGAGAAATTATTTCTCTTCCTTTGTGAGCTGGGTAAATTTCACAGTTATCACTGCAAGAGGAAATGAATTGGGAGTATATCTGTCTGGGGATGGCTAGTCCTTCAGAGGGAATTAAGCCAAGTCTATGTAAACCAACAGCTGTTTCTGTCCTCACATGTATTTGCAAAACACAGTCAGTGGATGGCAGTGCAATATAACTATTGTGTCAGAAATGCCTAAGAAAATTCTCAGGGTTGGCTGGCATTTGCAAGTAAAGTCATTTCTTCTTGCAATTATGGCTTTTATTGGAAATCAGCTTTTTCTTTAGAACTGTACGTAAACTGATATTTCCCATGTGCTATCTGTGCCAGATGCGGAACTAAAAGATTCATCCCAATTTGGGTGAAACATTGTAATGTATGACATTGTGTGCTGACCTTGTCAATAATATTAAATAGAATAAAAAAGAATTGGGCCAAATATAGGAGTTTTGGCTGAGTAAATGTTGCTGGCTTAGGCCCATACATTCTGCTAACACGTAATGGTTCTACAGTTTTTCATTTTGAATGAGGTGGCTGCCAATTCAGGGGATGCACCTAATCAGAGTGGAACTCTGAAAGGAAAAGTAGGGTCTTCTCTTGAATTGTGAGGGTTGCTAAATATAGTTTATGCAGTACTGAATGCAAAAGCTCATTGGAGAACAGCACATTGCTTTATCTAGTTATCAAAATCCATGTTTATTAATATTTTATGATTTAGCTTTTGGTTGTTCACACCTACAAGTCAGATATAACATAGAGCAAGTAACATCAATGCATAGAGCTGTGTGGAAAATGTTATTCATACCAATATACTAAGTACCTATTTTTGACTTCTTGCTATAATTCACTTTAGTGCACTTTAGGAGAATAGCCATTTTTTGTTTCCCAGGTCATAGGCAGTTTTTGTTTTTAACCAGTATGGGCTTGAAGTATTTTGATTCTTTCTGTATTGAAGCTCTCTTCTTCCCTGGCTTTCTCAGTTTTTTTTTTTTATGATAGCTAGCTACTAGTGATGTTCTGTGTTGAGTCCTTGCTGGACCTCTCTTGGGTAGTGCAGGTAGTAGAAGTCTGTGGATTAGTGGTAGCTTGTATGCCCCTGATTTTAGTGGTACCTTGTATGCCCCTGATTTGGCAGTTTTGCTCAAACCTCAGACATATTTCATCTTGTTGTGACTTAAATACGCAGCCTGCTCCTGTGTGCTATTTTTGGATCCACAACTGAACAGGATCCAAGTGAGTAAAAGAGTGGCCATCAAGGAAATGTGAGGACCTTTAAGTTATTTCAAAATATAAATGCACATGGGCTTTTTCAAGTAATGGACACTATGTAAATCATGCTACAAAACAGTTTGTTTCACCTGGGGCTTCATTCAAATAATGTTCATAGGTGCTTTCCCTTAGGAGCTGCAGTGCCTAAAAGTTAGGCGCCGTGTCCCAGCAATGTGATCGAAAACAACCAAGTTAGGTACTTAGGCTAGATACAGATGTTACACTTATTGCATGTTAAGCACACAGAAAGCACTCTACAGCTCTAACAGAACAGACATTAAAGCACACATAACACATTTTAAAAAAGGTGGATCCTGCTCTAAGTTAACCTTGGATGGATGTGGTATCAGATTAAAGTGCTTTATGTGAGAGAGCTTTATCAAAAGTCTGTACTAGATCCTATCCTGAGTCAAGGTAGGTCACATTCTGTCAGCACCCCACATGACTTAGTGGGCTCCCTGCTCCCCCCACTTGCATGGAGGCATGCTGGAATTTGGCTCACTCAGCTGCTTGGAGCTGTCAGCCACAGGCAGGGAGGGCTAGGTGGGGAAGGGAGTGTGTGTATCTGTATTTTTCTGTCATTATAAAATGTACCTAGGCAAGGCAGGGGTGCTCCACAGACAGAAGGATTGGGCTTCTTGGCAGGTGGAAGGTGGGCAAGGCAGGACAGGCTGAGCAAGTGAGTGAAAGGGTGGTGGCTACTTGTGTGCACAAGGCCTGGTAGAACCATGGTGTGCTGCTGCTGTTGGCTCTTTGCAGGGAGTGAAGCTTGGATGGGTGGCAACTACGGGTATGTGTGTGTGTGCTTCTCCCGCCTGGCCCTGAGTGGGGCCATGGTGCGGGGGTGAGTGGGGGACACAGCACATGACACTGCTGCCACTGTCACTGGTTTTCTGCGGGCAGCGGGGCTTGAGGGTGTGTGTGCATGTGTGTATGAGTCAGTGAATGTGTGAGACCAAGAGAGAGATGTGTGTGTGCAGCCTTGTCCTGAGAGATCTTTCCCTGTACCCCTCTCTTCCCCACCCTGATCCATGGCAGATCCAAGTGGAACAGACACCTCCAGCCCCCATTGTGACTCTGGGGAGTTGCTGGTGCCTGGCCTGCCACCTGTGGCACTTGGCAGATGGGCTCCCCTGCCTCGATCCTGGTCCGCAACTGTCCCAGCCCGGCCCAGCGGTCCCTTCCAGCCCTGCTTTTCTGTGATTCTCTGTGATTCCTGTGGCTGACAGAGCAGCAAGGTGAGGGGAGGGGTGGGGACGGGACTGCTTCCCTGCACCAGGCAGCCAATCAGGGATGGCTTGCCTCTTCAGCTGCACTCAGGAGTCTCCCCAAACCGGGGAGCCTGCAGGGCACTGTGGGAAGCATGCGAGAGTGCCCCCAAGCTGCTGGCCTCTGCCAGTCCAGGCAGGCTCTGAGTCCCACCCTACAGAACAGCGCATGTCTATTTTGTTTGGTCCCAACCTAATCTAGAGCACTTTCAGCAAAGAACAATACTTAGACCACTACCACCTTAGGCATTTTGAACATCAGTACTTAGCCTTAGGCTCCCTGGAGAGCTAATGGGGAGACTTAGGAGAGTGAATCTGAATACCCAGGTACTTATCAGAGAGGCATATACAGAAATCCAGTAGGAAGTGCTAAGTCTGAAGATGTGTTTGAATTTTTATCCTTCCTAGGAGCTCGGGTGCCTGACCCAAGGCTGCACAATTGATGCCTCTGTCATCTTGGGAACTTAAGCACCTATGAGGGAGTTGCCACCTACTGCAGACTGACAGTAGTGCTGAATTTAGTACAAAGCACATAGGCAGACAAGGTTCCTTGGGTGAATCTGATATCTTTTATTAGACCAACCCAAATAGTTGGAAAATAATTATTAAGCAAGCTTTTGGATTCAAAAACCCTTTGTCAGGCTAAGGAAGTTTCAGCAGTTGATGTGTGCTCTTCCT
>NW_005841996.1:2864009-2868476 GCF_000455745.1 Alligator sinensis
GAAGTGTTTTGTAGGTTTCCTTTGAGGATCAGGACTGAGAGATTGGAGAGAGAGTGGTTTTCTTGTGAGAAATGTGTCCCCACCGGTAATTGGGTGTTTCTGTCTTTGATGGATTTCCGGCGTGCATTCATTCTGGTGCGCAGTTGTTGTTTGGTGTCTCCTACGTATTTTCCATCAGGGCATTTGGTGCATTGGATGAGATATATTACATTTCTGGAGGTGCAGCTGTAAGATCCAGGAATGCTGATGGCTCTGTTGTGGGGTGTAGTAATTGTGGGGGTGGTGGAGTTGTGTTGGCAGGTTTTGCATCCAGGCTGTGCCATGACAAGAAATGCAAAACCTGCCAACACATCTCCACCACCCCCACTATTACTACACCCCACAACAGAGCCATCAGCTCTGGGAAGACAGATGCATCAACATTGGTGTCTTCTTGCAAGCAAACATCACAAGCACCGAGGTGATGATCATCTGACATCAACTTTGGTGGTCTGGCTATATCATCTGGATGTCCACATCCAGATTCCCGAAGCAAGTTATTCTTCCAGCTTAATCAAGGCATACACTTAAGAGGAGGGCAGAGAAAACACTTCAAGGAAGTCATCAAGGCCAACTTGAAAAACTATAACATAGACATCAACTCATGGGAGACTGTCACCCAGGACCAGCCCAAATGGAAGAAGAGTCTGCTGCAAGACCTTCAGTACTTTGATACCTTACAACAACAGGAAATAGAAAAGTGGGAGCAGCAAAACAGCATGATGTGGACCAAAACAAGAATCCAAAGCCACCCACCCCCATGGAAACATATGCCTGAGTTGCAATAGAGGCTGTTGATCCTGGATTGGCATCACCAGTCATCTTCTGACCCACAGATAAAGCAATCATGGAAGGCAATCATCCTCAGCTGTGAGGTATTGCCAATGCTGATGATATATAAAACTTCCTGATTCAGGCTGGGAAGCCTATTGTGGGGCTTCTGGGATCTTTTTCTGGTGTTGGCATCTTTTGGAGCAGGACACACAACTAGAGGGGCAATGAGTATGATCTTGCATGACTCCTGCTATGGCTCTATGGCAAAAGCATTTTCTAGGCTCTGCCCCTCTCATGCCAGGACATTATCTCCCTCTCTTATCTTTCTCCATTGTGATTCCATATTAAGTTAATGCTTAGCTATTAGTAAGACATTTCTGACAATTTAATATACTTATGAACATATTGTAAAGAGGAGTCAGCATTGTCTCATGAACAACACACAGATATCTAGGAATCATACACTGAATTCTAATCCTGCCTCCTTCACTGTACTGCCTAGGACAAGCTATTAGGCAGGCAAGGCTCTTTAGGTAGATGTGATATCTTTTATTAGACCAGCAGAGTCTAATAAAAGATACCACATCTATCCAAAGAACCTTGCCTGCCTATTTCTTTAGAATAACATGGCTACAACCAAAAACCCTAAGACAAGCTATTCACACTCCCAGTTTCAATTCCTCCACAGCAATATAGGAAGCAATCCTATTGATTTCACCAATACTATTTATTTTTTGCATAGAAGTTTGAAGTAATACACACCAATATTTTGTCCGGCATTTTTTAATTTAGGCTGTGATGGGAGTTGGAAATGTGATTTTTGTTGACATTTTTATAAGTGCAAATTGTCACTATAGTTATTTCCAATTATGTATGTAGTGACCATGGCCAACCCTGGCACCTCTAGAGTTAGCTGACTTTATTTAGGACTACTTTGGACTATATCAGTCTCTATTCTTCAGCTTTCAGGAAGGATGTTAATACTCATTTTGCTCTTTATCAAATCCCCAAAGCCAAATGAGGGAAAGACATTTTGACCCTTTATCCATTTGGAAGATCAGACTCCAAGCTTGCTTGGTTGACAAGAAAATGGAACTTTTTTGGCTTTTGGCCTGTGCTAATATTTCTGCAAATAAATTTAAAAGAAATATCGTTGCTTCTGTGTATAATAAGATTCCTTTGTATTTCGCTGGGTCACTTTTGAAGTATTTTGCTAGGACTTCTTTCTTTTTATGCTCTTGTTTTTGTGTGTTTGAGTTATATTAGGTTTGATATATTTAAAGCTTTCCATTCCGTGTATGTGTTAATACAATTTAATCTGAGATACTTTCATGGAGTGTTTAAAAGTCTCTAAAACCATATTGAGCATCCCTGTAGAAATAAATTACACAAAATTACTGATTTTTGGATCTCTTTATGTTACATTTTATAGAGCCATCTAACAAAGGAACTTCTTGCGGACCCAATGACAGGGTTTCTACTTTCATGAATTTCACTTATGCAGCACAAGTGTCCATATAAACTATGGGCCACTCTCTCTCCAATCTCTCAGTCCTGATCCTCAAGGGAAACTTACACAACACTTCCCAGAGACGAGCCTACGAGCTCCATTTCATCAACCTGCTGGAGATCAGGGACTAAACATAGACATTGGATTTTTGATACATTACAATCTGCCTGACAACTGACTCCCCAGCCCAGCCCAGCCCAGCCCAGCCCAGCCCCTGGCTTCTTTACTTTTCATTCCATCCAGGAAGAGCACACACCAACTGCTGCAGCTTCCTTAGCCCGGGGACGAAGGGTTTTTGAACCCGAAAGCTTGCTTAATAACTATTCTCCAACCATTTGGGTTGGTCTAATAAAAGATATCAAATTCACCCAAGGAACCTTGTCTGCCTATGTCCTTAGACCAACATGGCTACAACCTAAACCCCTGCATATAAACTATCTGTATTTGAACACTCACACTCAGTTACACCAGGGGATTGTAGCCATCATAAAGTATCTATACGTCTTCCAAATTATATGAAACATTTTTCTTTTCTGATATGAAATCCATGGTTATTTTATTGCTTTGTGAATTCCAGTACTCATATGTACATCTGAACTTTACATATCCCATAGAATTCTCTTCTGCCTGCTGTATCTTAAGACTTTCTAACTCAGGGCCTGGACATTTGACACATTTACATTGGTATAATGTGGCTTTAAGCCAGTGGGAAAAAGAATGGACTGATGATGTAAATGTCAACACAGGAACAATTTCACCCAATTTGGTGTAGAATTATACCTCGTGGTGCTCTGGTCAGGTCCCAGAAGACTGGAGAAGGGCCAATGTGGTCCCTATTTTCAAGAAGGGGAGGAGGGAGGAACTGGGAAACTATAGGTCAGTTAGTCTCACCTCTATCCTTGGGAAAACTGGAAAAGATTATTAAGGATCACATTTGTGGGAGCCCAGCAGGGGAACTAATGCTCAAAGGAAATCAGAACAGATTCATTGCAGGTAGATCCTGCCTGACTAACCTTGTTTCTTTCTATGACCAGGTCGCAAAATGCTTAGATGCAGGAGTCGAGGTAGATGTCATCTACCCTGGACTTTAAGAAAGCCTTCAGTACAGTATCTTATTCTGTTCTTGTAATTAAATGGGCAGGCTGTTATGAAGATGATTACATGGTCAGGTGGGTGGCAAATTGACTTAGGGGTTGCACCCAGAGAATGGTGGTGGATGGGTTGATATCAATCTGGAAAGATGTGAGCAGTGAAGTCCCACAAGACTCGGTCCTTGGACTGGTGCTATTCAGTGTCTTCATCAGTGACTTGGACGAGTGTGTGGAGAGCACCCTGTCCAAGTTCACAGATGATACTAAATTGTGGGGCAAAGTTAACACACCAGTGGATAGGGAACGGATCCAGGCGGATCTGAACAGGTTGAAAAAATGGGCAGAATGAAATATGATTCAGTTCAACAAAGACAAGTGCAAAGTGCTGCACCTGAACAAAAAACCCACCAACACACTTACAGGCTGGGGGATGACCTCAGCAGCAGAAAGGGATCTTGGAGTCGTAGTTGATTCCAAGATGAACATGAATTGTCAATGAGACAAAGTGATCAACAAGGCTAACCACATTTTATCATGCATGAGCAGATGCATGATGAACAGGTCCGGGGAGGTGATGCTTCCCCTCTATGCGACACTGGTCAGGCCGCAGTTGGAGTACTGCGTCCAGTTCTGGGTGCTGCACTTTAAGAGGGATGCAGAGAATCTTGAGAGGGTTCAGAGGAGGCCACTTGTATGGTCAGAGGCCTGCAGGCAAGGCCCTATGAGGTGAGACTGAGGGACCTGGACCTCTTCAGCCTTCACAAGAGAAGGCTGAGAGATGATCTTGTGGCTGCCTATAAATGCATCAGGGGAGGGCAGCAGGGAATAGGAGATGCCCTATTTACTAGGGCACCCCCTGGAGTAACTAGGAACAATGACCACAAATTCATGGTGAGGAGATTTAGGTTGGACATTAGAAAGAGCTTCTTCACAGTAAGGGTTGCCAGAATCTGGAATGGGCTCCCAAGGGAGGTGGTGCTCTCCCCTACCCTGGGGGTCTTCAAGAGGAGACTGGACAAGCACCTAGTTGGGGTCATCTGACCACAGCACTCT
>NW_005841996.1:2868507-2899634 GCF_000455745.1 Alligator sinensis
GCCCAGGACAAGGGATCGGACTTGATGACCTACTGAGGTCCCTTCTGACCCTAACATCTATGAATTCTATGAACCTGAGAACAACAGGGGTCAGAGTCCATCACTATAAATTATACTAATGTATAGGTCTTATACTAGTGTAGGTCTTATCTCATTGCATCCATCTCAGGGCCACCGGTTGCCCAAGGCAAACAGGTCCCTTCCATCTAGTGGTGAGGTGCCATAAGAGTTGCACAATGTGGTCAGCATTTCTAGGATAGTTGCATGCCTCTTTGCTCCTTGTCCTAGTGTAAAATTGGTGTATAAAACCAGTTTATCAAAATTATATATTTTTATTTGTCTATGTTTTGCTTTCCTTTCCTTCTTTTCCTCATTCTTTTGTTCTGCCTTTAAATGCAATAGAGCAAAATATGCTCAGCATTCATTTTTAATCCCACTTTTTTCCTACTCTGTAATTTTTCAAAATCTTGAATTTGGGAAAAATTGCAAAGCGAAAAATGAAAAATGAGGAAAAGGAAAAAAATGAAAATACCCAATTTTTTTCATTTTGCTGGCTTCCCTGAAGGAATGAAAACAAATACAAATGGAAGAAAAAATAACCAAATGCAAACAGCCTATTTTTGAAAAATGAGACACAAAAATATCATTTTGAAACATTTTGTAACATTTAATTTCAGTTGCCTTTTGAAAAATAGTTTCCTGTGAAAAAAATCTTTTTTCCAAAAAAACCGCCAACCAACCAACCAACCAACCAACCAACCAAAAATATTTATTGAAAAACTTTTCACTAGAGAAGTTCTGGATAACTCTAATTTACAGTGTAACTCAGCATTTGTTATGCTCAGCATTCTTCTTGGGCTCCTTCCCATTCTCTCAAGACACTGGAAATGTGATATATGGGTTGTGATAAGATAATTCAGGAGTGAGCAAAATATAGCCTTCAGGCTAGATCTGGCCTGCTAGTGGGTTTTATGTAGCCTGTGGGCAGGCAGCACAGGTGGTGGCACCTTGTGGCAAGCCCTAGGAGAGCTCCAATCTCTGCTAGCACTGAATGGGACAGTGGGTGGAAGCAGCCGCACCTGCCCAACACTGTGCGGCAGCCAGGAAGAGGGAATCTGAACCAACCAAGGCTTGCAGGACCAGACTCCATCTTTCAGGTGCTGCGGGGGATGCTGGGCAGAAGCAGCCCCACCTCCCACCCCCACCTGCCTGCCTGACACCAAGTGGTGCAACCAGAGGCCAGAGCTAGAGCTGCTGCCCATGCCACCTGCCAGCAGAGGTTCTTGCTGTGCAGTGCTGGGTAGGTAGGTGGGCATGTCTCCTTCTGCCCAGTAACTGCCAGGGCCCAAGCAATGTTCATCCAGCCCCTGACTGTGGGGAATGGAGCCTGGCTGTGGGCCTCCATGCTATGCCATCCTGCCCTGCCATCAGGGCTCCTGAGAGCCACGGGGTGTGAGTGTGTGTGAGTGTGTGTGTGTGCATGCATACCAGGTGCCCTGATGGCAGGGTGGGACAGCATGGAAACCCACAGCCAGGCTCCATCCCCCACCCCACCCCACCCCAGCTGCAGACATAGCCAGGAGGTGCTGGCTCCAGGTTCTGAACTGGGGACAGGCAGATGGGCTGAGGCTGTGTGTGCGTGTGTCCACATGTGTGTGCATGTGCATGTGCTTGTAGGTGCATGCTCAGTGTATACAGACACATATAAAAGATATCTAAATTGCAGGCATAGACAAGTAGGCTAAAGTTTCTGGCCCCGTGATTGTACCAAAGCATTGGAACATGAAACCTGTGCCTTACAAGTGGGCTCTTATAAGATTATGTATGAGTAACTCCTATAGAATTGAATAACATGCTTGGCTAGCATCAAGGTTTGCTGATCTCCCAAGGTGGTTCTCCAGTCACTGGTAGACAAGGCTTTACTTTGCACTTAGCTAACAAAAACTTAGCCAAATTACCATCTCTGTCAGTAGAAGCATGTGAAGACCACTTTTTGCTAGCAGCATGCCACTATATTACAAACAGATCATGGACAGCATCTCAAATTACAGTAGTGGGAACCAAAATGAAAAGTGAGACTGTTTTCACACACTCACAAAGATAATTTTATAGAAGATACTTCTTTAGCTATGTTAGTTATGGTGTGTGACTCCACAGCCATGAAGAGAGAGGAAGATGTAAGGGTATGAGGAGGAATACAATGTGGATTGGTAAATATGCTGTTTTGTGTACTAATGGCACTCTCCCTCCTGCTTCCCTTCAACAAACATGGGGATTAAAGTACACAGAATGCTTTTAAAATAGGACACAGTGGGCATGTCTACATGTTCATTAGTGTGTTGTAATTATGGTGCATTAGGTTTAGTACCTGTAATGACAGGTACTAACTTAATGCACCATATTTGGTGCTACTGTGGATTAGTGTAGATGAAGGGTTTTTTTATTACTGTGCATTAGACTAAATCCACTGTGCATTGGTGCATTAGCATGGACTTTGCCCGCCATGCTAATGTGCAGTAGAATTAATCTTCTGTGCATTAAGCATGTCATGTAGATGTGCCCAGCATGTGTGAGTAGACAGTTGCTGGGTGATGCTTCGTGAACGATCATTGAGACCAAAGAGACCTTTAGTCTGAACCTCATCATCATATTCCTTCTCATGACATCCACACTCTGATTCCTGAACTAGTCCTGTGATAGCAGGTGCTTGTTCATTTTAATAAAGTTGTGCCTTTCCACATTCCCCATAGAGACTCAGGCTTACCTGTCACTTACTATAGCATATTCTTTGCTAAACATCAGCTTTGGGTACATACCAGTAGCGTAGATAAAGCACAGCCACTTGAAAAATGCAGGTAACAAATCCCTCTTGAGTTGCCAATACAGTGGTATGTGTGTTGGCAGACGCAATAAATTTATTTTGAGTATAACTTTCCAAGACTCTGTTGCTCTATCCTCTGAGGAATCCATAAAACCTGGAGCACCCCAAGTGAATCATATGTCCTTTAATCTTTTCCAAAGTCACTGTTCACTATGTACTTTTGTCCTATGGACATGCCTCTCCTCTTCCTGCCAGTGGTGTTGCTGGAATACTGATATACTGGAATCATAACTATTGGCCTGTTCATAGAATCATAGAATCATAGAAGTAGGGTTGGAAGGGACCTTGTAGATCTTCAAGTCCGACCTCCTGCCTGGGCAGGAGGAAAACTGGGCTCAATTGACCCCAGTCAGGTAGGCATCAAGCCGCTTCTTAAAGACCCCTAGGGTAGGAGCCAGCACCACTTCCCTTGGAAGTTGGTTCCAGATCCTAGCCACCCTAACTGTGAAGTAGTTCTTACGGATGTCTAATCTAAACCTACTCTCCAACAACTTGTGGCCGTTATTCCTTGTTATCCCGGGGGACGCTAGGGGAAACAAGGTCTCCCCCAAACCCTTCTGGTCCCCCCTAGTGAGTTTATAGATGGTTACCAGGTCCCCCCTCAGCCTTCTCCCATAGCCTCTCATTGTAGGGTCTGCCCTGCTGTCCTTGGATCATGCGGGTGGCCTTCCTCTGGACCCTCACAATGTTGTCCACATCCCTCTTGAAGTGCGGTGCCCAGAACTGGACACAGTACTCCAGCTGTGGCCTGACCAGTGTTGCATAGTGGGGGAGGATCACCTCCTTGACCCTACTTGAGATGAACCTGTGGATGCACGATAGGGTCTGGTTAGCCCTGCCGACCGTGACCTTGCATTGTTGGCCCATGTTCATCTTGGAGTAAATGATGACTCCAAGATCCCTTTCTGCCACCGTGCTCTCAAGAAGGGAGTTTCCCATCTTATAAGTATGCTGCTGGTTACTACTGCCCAAGTGCAGCACCCTGCACTTGTCCGTATTGAAACGCATCCTGTTTTTGTTAACCCACCCTTGCAACCTATCCAGGTCTTTCTGCAGTCTTTCCCTCCCTACTAATGTGCCCACCTCACCCCATATTTTGGTATCATCAGCAAATTTGAACAGGTTGCTTTTCACCCCGTTGTCCAAATCGCTGATAAAGAAATTGAACAGTGCGGACCCAAGGACCGAGCCCTGGGGGACTCCGCTGCCCACTTCCCCCCAGGTCAAATATGACCCATCCACCACCACCCTCTGAGTACGACCCTTCAGCCAATTTGCAATCCATCTGACCATGTAGGCATCGATGCCACAGTTGCCTAATTTTTTAATGAGGATGGGGTGGTCAACAGTGTCAAAGGCCTTGCTGAAGTCCAGAAAGACTACATCCACGGCGACACCTGCATCCAATGCTTTTGTGACCTGATCGTAAAAGGCAATCAGGTTGGTCTGACATGACCTGCCCCTAATGTTTGAGTCCAACCTTGAAGCTCCTGAAAGTACCACAAATATTGTGTAATTTCAGTGTAGCTCACCATCACTAAGTTCCTTCTTTCCCTTGGTCCTTGCTGAATTTGGGAAGAGAATCACAAGTAACTATCTCCTCCCTGGGGCCTCTCTGCTGGCAGATATTTAGGTAGTGTTTAACCACATCATAGAATTATGATTTTATTCACTGTGCATTGCACCATGAGATTACCAGGAATCTACCACAGATATTTCCCTTTTGCAAGGCAGATTTGGTGAAGCAAAAGTTGTCGTGTTGATTCCCTAATTCTAAAACAAGCCATTCAAGACTGAAAGCACACAGTTGCTCTCAGTATATGGGAGTATATACTCCTCAGATCACTTTCCCTTTGTCTCTTTCTCATAATCCTGGAACAACATCTTTGTTTATGGGCCAGATTTTTCTACTGTTATTGAGACTGAGCATGTTTACACGAGACATTTACTGTGCAGTTGCCTATTTGACTGTGCAGTAAATGTTTCAGTATTTACACATGTGCCACTATTAGGGTGCATGAAACTAATAACTTACACAGCAGGGTAGGACTTGTAAGTACTCCCTGCTGAGGAGTTTTTTCAAGTGCAGCAGTGCACATGTAGATCCTGAGCTGGCTGGTTTCGGACATGAGGGTGCTTCAATGCTAGGGGCTACCTGCCAGCTAGCCCCACACTGGAGCACTCTTGTGCTCCAGCCAGCCCTGCCACAACACAATGAGCCTGGTTGGAGCAGCTCTAGCCTGGCAGGCTGACTCTCCCTGGGCTCCCTGCTAGCTAGGCTTGCTGTGACCTGTCTCAGTGTGCTGTGGCCTGGACACACATGCAGACCCATGCCGAGGAGCTTCCCAGGAGCAATAAACTGAAGAGCAATAAGCAATAAACTCCACAGTTTATTGCTGCCCCCTAATGGCCTTTGGGCGAGTCTACACATGCAATTAAGGCGACCAACTATACTGCGGCTTAATTTGAGCCTGAGTAAACTAATCCCAATGTCACTGTATATAAATGCATTTAAACACACTAATTTACTGTACTTCTGGATACCACTTGTATCTGACAGGACTACCCAGCAGCTCAGTAACTTAGTCTACTGCACCCTAATTGCTGCATACGTGCAGACGGTTCTACTTTACTGTGCAGCAAATTAGCCTACAGCGCAGTAAAGCACTTTGTGTAGATGTGCGCACCGAGTAGCACCCTACTGTCTTATTCAGAATTTAGATTCAGAATTAATCAGACTGGGAATAAACCTATTGGCTCCTGTGGGACTCAGTGTTTTCAGCAGGGCTGCTACTGGAGTAAGATGCCAGAGCAAAGGTGGCAGAATCTAGCCTTCTATCATTTTAAATTAATCACCTTCAGATAAAATTTCACATCAGGAATCTGTAACATCAGGCTCCGCAACATCATTTACTACATAGATATCGACAGCCTGGTTTATAATTTCTGGTTTTGAGAAATATCATCTTTCTAGTTTTGCATCATTTTTACAGTTTAATTCATAGAACAACTGTGAGACTATTTTCTGGAGTTGGCATAGGGAGCAGTTTCCTTGGAGTAAGGCCCAAAGCTGAGGAAGCTGTGTTGCAGCATCTCCAACTGGACTTTCATGACCTACCACACCACCTTGAAAATGATCTCTGTTTATGAACTCTCTCTTTTTTCCTTCTTCCTAAATAGCTCTACTGTTGCTGCCCCAGCCACTTCCGTTTTATGCAGAATTGCTCCTATTTGCCCATGAAGCGGAAAAGACCTGTGATTTTTCTTGAGGTGTTATGTTCCAATTATAAAACCATAAACTAAATGAGAGCCTTAATTAGAAGGGAAACCAGATTAAAATGCTGCCATTTCCCTTGCTGCTTAGTCAAGGAGAGATTAAAAAGCCAGTGGCCTAAACTTATGTTATTTGTATTTCTATGAGTGAAACCTCAATCATGTAAAACAGCCAGTAGGCCTGTATTAATGGGAGAGGCCAAGAGAACTGAATCTCAAAGGGCTGCTGCCCTTAGGACATAGTACATTATGATAATGTGATGAGGAATAATTACCAAATGTGAAATATATATTGTCAAATATAGGAGCAAGCAATTCCCTTGTTGAAAATCAGGGAGATTAGACAAGGTAGTGAACTCAGTCAGGGCCAGATTTTTAAATGTACCTAACTCTCTTGAAACTAGCTGTTTAGACACCTAAACTTACCTTTAAAAAAACTCACTTTCTTTTCCTTTTAGTTCAGGAATGGGCCAGTGGCATAAATTCCTGTTGTTCATATTTTTGAGCCAGATCTCAATCAGAGATTAGGAGGCTTTTATCCATTTTTCAGGCATAGATGAGCAAAATCTCAGATGATGGCTGCTGCCGGGAAATGGAATATTGACGGGATGTGGTGATAAAGTATGCAATATTATCAAATCAAAAGGAAAACAAGTTCCAAAGTTCTTTACCTCAATTACTTTATGTAAGACCTAGAACAGTTCATTTGTGATTTTGTTCTTGTATTTTTAAAATATTAAATTTTGTCAATTTTGAAATTCAAAATATGTTGACCAGCTCCAGTGATTACCTACTTCCTTGATCATAAGGCTGCAGACAGGAACGGACCTCAAGATAATTTAAACTGTGTATTCCATGTCTGTTTGCCCTCAATGAACTGGACTTATTACTTTTTCTGCCCAGACATCTCCCAAACCTTTAACATATATCTGAGAAGCAGCACTTTAAAGCTGAGAGATAGACAGAAAGCCAAATAAAGACATCAGTGATGGACCTGCATTTACAAACCTTTCCTCTGTAAGAAAAAGTAATAAAGCAACAGCTGTAGTATATATTCTGGCCTGAAATCATCTTTCTCTCAATTTGCCCTTAGGCCAGTGTTAATTGTTGAAAAGGCAAAGGGTAGAAGCAGATTTTCAGAGGACTGCACTCTTGAAAAATAAATGCAGTAAGAAAACAAGATAAATACCCAGTGCTAAGAAATGATGATTCTCTAGATTTCCTCAGTCAAGCAATATTTATCAGGTGCATTGATTTAACTAGCGGCTATTGGCAGGTACAAATGTCTGATGACAGGAAACAAAAAACCACCTTCATTTTTACAAATGGATGATGACAGGAAACAAAAAACCACCTTCATTTGCCATAAGGGGGCTTTTCATTTTAATGTAATGCCTCTTGGAATTACCAGTGTCCCGGCTACATTTCAAAGATTAATGAACATCATCCTGTCAGGTTTAATATATCACATTTCTGTACTACACTTTGACAATGTACTGTTATCATAAATTCCCAGAGTTTTTAACAACACTTTAAGGTCCTACTAGAAGTTTTTAAAAGAATTAAAATAATCAGTCTTAAAGTCAGAAAAGACAAAGTTTTGGAAACAAAATATTTAAGCCTAAAAACGGAAGGTTGTGTTTCAATTTATATATGAAGTGAACATTATAAAAGTAATTTTATGTCATTTTGAAATAGAATTCTTTTTAGGCATTGTAAGACTACTAAATGTAGCATCGCATTTTTTGCTGTCATCCCAATAGAAGCACAGTGTAGTTTAATCAGGAAATGACAAAAACTTTACTTGCAGATGTCAAGAGGTATTTGCTTTTTTCACTGTTTGAATGAGTTAAGATGGTTTCAGAGGTCTTGCTCGTAACTAACAACTCTGATTCAATCCCATATTTTATACTGATGAAGTACATCTCGGAATGTGTACAAACTTATCTTAAAACCAAATCCTAATTGAAAGTTAGCCATCCAGAATTCTTAGAGTGTATTTTCAGAATTATTTATATGGCAGTAAATGTAATGTATCTGATTTGTTAATCTCAGTAGATACATATTTTCTTATGGAAACATAACTTGATAACTTATAAGGATGTGGCAAAATTCAAAGAACAGGAGGAATATCTTCTTATGAAAAAGAAAAATGCGCGCTATTATGAATGAGTGCAATTTATTTTTTTGTACTGTAAATCTCAGGGCTAAATGCTATTGAGGTTAATTTATTCCTATACATTTATAAAAAATGTATTTCAAAATACCAAAAATGCAACCAACAATATTCTTCCTAACGTGTTTATAAATAGAAAAGTTTTTAGGTATTGCTGTATATAATTTCAGGAAGCATACTCATTTTTAAACTTGTATAGGATGAATAAAACTTCTTTGTGGTTTGCCTTTTTCATGTAGATTATTCCTGCATGCAGTTCCTTTATTCCACAAACAGAGTATTCATAGATACCCTCAGATATGATTGTGACCAGTCACACATTAGTATATATCCAGGGAACAGGTACCTAGCACTATAATGAGTATGGAAGAAGCAATGGGTTTTATGTATTTTAGGAGGTTTTTTAAATCAGTAGTGCCATATTATATGAATATAAGTAAATAATTAGAGGGCTTTTTAAGCTGATGTTACCAGATCCAGTGACTAGAAGATAAAGTTGGAAAATATGAACTGGAAATAAGGAGTGTATTCTTAAAATCAAATAATCATTAGAACATCTTGCCAATATATGTAGCAGTTCCCATCATTTGTTCAATCACACATTGTTGACCTCAATGCAAGAATTAGTGGGTGACATTCTGTGCCCTGTCCCATGAAGAGGGTCAGACTTGATGATCATGATGTCCTCTTCTGGCCTGTAAAAATTTATGAATACTTCTGTTTTATAGTAATATTATGTTTTGTGGAATTTCTTGCCCAGATAGAGAAACAGACTGCCATTCTCTCTCTATTTTTCAGGATAGGTTTAGTACAAAATTATATAAGTTTACTTTGATTTATTGATTTTCATATTTAAATATGTTACATCAGAAAGATTATCCAAAACTATTTATCAATCAACAATTAATTTTAATTAGTTATACTTGTGGTTTGTTAAGAACATTACAATACTGAATATGTCATTAGGGAAAATGATAAAATTATTTGTGCAAATTGGCTCTTGAGAATCTGTCATGTACATACACAACTTCACACAAGACACACAATACATATATGCATGCACACAATCTATCATGTACATACACAACTTTTCTAGAAGTGCATTCTAAAGTAATTGCTTTATCTTCACATCTTGAAATTACAGATGAACTGTTTTGGTAGAATATGCATAGAATTACTTGGAACAATGATCAATTCAGAGTTCTTAATTTTAAAAACAGAAAGAAGTATCATAGTTCATTATAAAGCCCTGGAAAAAAAATCACCCAACTTTCTATTTAGCATCATCTGATCCACAAAGACATTATTTTAGCTTTCTATAATGTTTAAAGTCACTGGAAGTAGTTACTCACTCTTCAATACTGTCAGTCTCCCTGCCTAAGACATTCCCTGTTCTTCTTATCATCACTATGAAGAAATGACAAGTTCTTATATTCCAAAATCATAAAAATCCAGAAAGCATCATGGCTGCTTACTAAATTCATTCCCACAGTTAACTGCCAATGACTTCCTCCCCCAAGCATGCCCCATCCAAATTCAAAGCATCTTTATCCTGATCACATCTGATTCCAATTATGTCACCTGCTCTGTTTAAATAACTGTCTCTTCCTTGTGTCCCTCCTTGGTGTGTCTCATTATTGTTTCATATAATACTCAAACATCAACATTTCCATAGACCTGTGCAATGTTATATCTGGGTCAGGAGACCCAAGTCCAAACTTAAGTTCTACCACAGTTGTTCTGGGTGAGCTTGACAAGTCACGACCATTCATTCCTCTAATTGTTAAAGGATTTTTTTTAAATCACTGTACCTGAAATCTGGAACAATCTGTTCATCTTCCTTTCCCTCTCTGGCTTTCCATTCATCTTTAAATTGTAAGCAGGCTGTTGGCCTCTTGCACGCTATTCATTTTTCTATTTCTGACCTGCCATGCCTCCTTTAGGGTACAGTATTTATTTTGATCTCTTATGACAACATTTTACTTCCTTACCCCTTTGGTCAACGCTGTGCATTGTGATTCTTATATCAACAAATTGAACAGTGCTCTTATTGTACAGTATTATTCTGTATTCCTTTTGATAGAAGTGGTTCATAACTTGGAAGGAGGGAAATTACAAGGTCATTCTTTCTGCCTACAGTTGGGTCTGAACTAGTTTTTCTACGTTTAAGAACTTTTAAAGACTTTTGAGACTGCATAATACCAAGACTTTCAAATTAAAAACAAAAGGAGTAAGAGAAAGAAAGATACCAGAATAACCAAAGGCTTGGTAGCGGGGGTACTCATATAGGACACAGGGGGTGCGTCCAGAGAAGCTTGGACATTTATTTTCCTGGGGACAAATAGTGGCACACCTTGCGCCGTTGCTTCTTGTCCCTGGAGAACGCCCATACCTTGCATGCTCTGGCATGCAGATAGGGGAGGCTGGGGCCAGCAACTGGGCTGGCCCCAGCAGCCTTACCTGGGGTCCTGGGCTCCTCTCAGGGCTGCAGCCATGGCAGGAAGCCTGGCCAGCAGCCGGAGCATGGCTTTCGCCAGCCAGGCTCTGGTTTTGGGCAGTATATGCTGCCACCACATGTGCTACCCCGCTTTTTTTTGGTGTGAGTTTTTCAACCCCCCTCTCTGCCCTGCAAGGCAACAGAGTGGGGAAAACCTGCATGTGTGGTATGTGGCACCACAGATGGGTCTGTGGCACCACCTACTGCATGTTTGTGCTCATCTGAATGCGGCCAAGATGTCCATACTTTGGCATTTTCAAGATATTGGCCATTTTAACATGGGTCAGTCTTGCTGAAGCAGTTCCACGTTGCACAAATAATGAAATATTGATTGGGGTAGGAACTTGAACCTGTATTTCCCAGATCCCTTACAATTGGGCTATAGAGGCAATCTTTCTGGGCCATTGAAAGAGAACAGCTTCTACAGAAGACACTGCAAGAAAGACATCTGGGAAGAGCCTAGTAATGAGAGTACTTGCCAAACCTGTAGGAAACCCCAGTAGTGATCTCTGATTAGACTCAGGTATAGCAGAGTTGAAACTGGGTCTACCATGGCCAAGGTATGTCGCCTAAGCACTGGATCTTTTGATTCGTCTATAATGTGCAAGTCTACCCTTCCCTTTATTTTAGTTAAGACTACCATGGCTAACTATGCCTCTCTACCTACCACTACTTATTTATAGTATTTGTTTCTGTCTCTCATTTTGAAACGTTTTTGCCCAAAAGTTTTGTTGAAACCGGTACATTTTGTGAAAATTTTCATTTCCACAAATTAGCATTTTCCAATTAAATATCTCTGTGTCAAAATATTCCTAACCAGCTCAACTTCTAGCAACTACTAACTAGCAGAATGAACACACAAAGATATATTTAAATTACAGAGGGTACATCTACATGAGCTATTAATGTGGCTCAATAAAGTCTGGCACAGTTTATGCTGCAGTCAGCTGCTCCCAGGCACAGCATCTTCATGTGCGTCTGGGACCACAGCAGTTTGGGCTGAGGAAGAGCAGCCCTGGGCTGGCAGCAGGTTCAAGAGGTCAGTCCTGGGCTTTGGGTAGCAGTATTGGGCAGTGGAGGGTCTGGCTGGGTCACGAGAGTGCCGAAACTGTGGAGCCGTGTGGCTGACCCCCTGAGCCTGCTGCCAGCCCAGAGCTGATTTGCTCCAGTTCAAACTGCTGTGGTCCTGGTCACCATCCACACATGCTTTTCAGAGCAGTAAATGACTTTGCTGTAAGATAGTACTCTCCCTGACAGTACTATTTTACAGCAGAGTTAATGAATTTACTGCATCCTAATACTGGTGCATGTGTAGAGGGTGACACTTTACTGCAGAGCTAATTAGTCAAGTCCCCGGTAAAGCGCACATATAGATGCTCCCAAAAATAAGTAAATAAGTCCTGTCTCATGTCCTTGTGACAAGGTATTTGCAGATTTTTTGGAATCTGACAGGGCTGTGCCATGAGTGGTTCTACTATGGCCTTGACCTTGCAATCTCTAGCTTGTCAACCGTGCGCCTTAGTGCCCATTCCTTTTTACTTATTTAAGTAATAAGCACCAAAAAAACTGATGTGCCATAAGCATGAAAGAAGTTAAACTAAAACTTAAATTTACAAAAACTACCACACTACAGCAGACCACTAAGTCTGTTGTTTTGTTTCTGGTGATATCCAATGATGCCTCATTCAAAGAAAAGAGCAAACACTTCTGCTGCTCTTAACTGTCTATCATGGGAAATAGGTGTGAGTGGACACTGGTTAGTTGTTGTGCAGAAACATGGGTATTGACAGACCTTTAGAGTTGTATCAAATTTTATCATGAAGATTTTTTATTTAAATATTTAGTCATATTTTTTGTAACACAGGAATTGTCAGATTGGATCAGGCACAGGCTCATTTAGTCCAAAATCCTGTTTTTGACAGTGACCAAGATGCTTCAGAAGAAGATTAAAAAAACTGAAATATCTAAAAATGTACTAAGCAAGTTGTCTCACTATATGTGAATCTTTTTAGGCAGATACTCAGAACAATGTGTTCTCAGAAAACTCACATAAAAAACCCATTTATTTGGGGTTTTGATCCATGCATAGTGAACCCAAAATCCTCATGGACGCAGCTCCAAAGATTCAAACCTAATATTTTCATGCAGGTTTTGACATTCTGGAAAATAATCTGTAGTTTACTATGCAATGAATGCATACAAACACCAGTTAGTTATACCCGTACTGTATACAACTGCTGCATGGTTAGTATTACTATATTGCAATGTGTACACATGGGTACATATAAGTTTCCTACACAGCTGTAATTAATTTGGAATGTCTAGCTGTGTCACTCCAATAAGGTGATACATTTGGTTGCTCTATGCCTATTTAGTAAGCAGTCTCATTTGCTCATGAAAATGACATTACCACATTCTGCTTTCAAATGCATTATCCATCCTGAACAGAACATGAACCACATAAAAACCTAAGAAATGATTCTCCCCTGAAGGATAATGCCCCATAATTGAGCCTCTGTATATGTTGTTTGGAGACAGTAACAAAGAAATGTAAAACAGGATCCCTGAAACTGCTACAGCTTGTAAAATCTTGTTAAGCCATGTTAAAAAAAATACAGTAATGCCCTCATTAGAAACTGCATTTTATTTATTGCTTCCTATTCTTTAGCCCTAGTAGGTATAGGATTTTTTAATCTTCCTTCCTCCCCCCTCCTTTCAAAGTGCACTCATTGAACTCTTGGCAATTAGTGTAATTGAAATTTATTGACAATGCGGCCGTCTGCTGAAGCTTCATTGTTCCAAGTGCTTAGTGCACAGCACTATTGAACAGTGCCATGGCAGTGTCAGACAGCTCATACCTTGCTCAATTATATCAATGGACCAGTGACTGCCAAAGGTTCCTTTGGGGGTACGAATGTTACTTAGTGATAAGAACCTTTCGAAACAGAATCCCTGGGCCCCATCTCTAGTGGGAGATGGAAATGAAATATGTATTTCTCTGCTGTGGAAAATTAATGTAATTGGCTCCCTTAAAAAGCTTTGACAAGTTGACCTGTTTGAAATCTGAGGAGGGCTTACACTGCAGTATCATATTATCTCCAACATAAAACCCCTTCTTTGGTGGGGGTGACGGTGGGATAAAATGGAATTTGGATAGTAATATTAAACTTCATCTCCATTGAGCACATTCGTATGTTTTTCCATTTATAACTTCTAGATGAGGTCTTATAGAAATCCTATCTTTTTGTACGGCTAGCTAATCTTTTTTGTTTTGCTTTATTCTGGCATGAGAGAAAATAGTTTGCAAATAGGACCTTTACATTTACTGTCTCTTGTAAAATGTATATTCTATAAAAACTTAAATATATAATATGCTCAAATTTAATTCAATTTAAGTTAACCTCATGTGTGAATTAAGAGGTATATTTTTCTAAATACAAAAAGATTTACAGTTCTAAAAAGAATGGGGACCTTGCTCTGAAGCCTAAGAACAAAGATGAGTAAAAACATGAGCACATTACATTAGTGTGCACGTGTGTGTGTGTGAATATACATGCACAGATATTATTGAGTTGTATAGAGAATGAATTACCATGAAAAGAACCGATGCACTTGTTAAAAACGGACCATATTCTGTCTAAGCACAAATCTCATGAATTTCCCCTGAATTCATTAGAACTGCATGCTTATAAATTGAGCAGAGGTTAGCCAATGTTTTTTTATTTTCTTTCAGTTAATATAATCACATAAGGGTTTAAAATTTTGTTTACCAGGATATCGAAATAGGACATAGTTTAAACAAGAAGCATTTGTAAATAAATCTGTAATTTTATTGTTTTTTTCCATTATGGAAATATAATGGTAGGTAGGCTGGAAGCATAAAAATGGATGGTCATTCATTTAACAGATTCCCATTAGAATTGGGCCTGACTTGCACATTTTGGATTTGAACTCTGACTCACTCTTAGTGGCTAGAAAATTTATGGGGTTCAAGTTTAGGATTCTGGTTTATAAAGAAAAGGGTCAGGTGGAAATTTGAGGTCTGGATCCAGATTGCAATCAGCTCTAACATTCAAATGTGTTTGGATCTGGTTTTTAATGTCAAGGAAATACACGGTGAATTCCTATTTATTGTAATGAATGACAGTATTTGGTTTATTCTGTATCCCTTCAGAAATTCAAATGACAATGTAAGACACACCTCTACTACTGTCTACAAATGCTTGTAAATGGAGAGAAGAGACAACCTTGGATGTTTTGAAAACTTGGAGTGGAATAATGCTGGGGCAGGCAGACCTAAGAAAGCAGGAAAGGAGGATTGACATGTAGGGGTAGAGAGGAGACAGAAGTGAAGTACAGTAGAGGACAAAGATGTAAAAAAGAAGTAAGTATAAGCTAAAATTGATTGTTGTTTAAAGGGATCTGTGGATGACTGTCCAGTTGAATCTCCTTGTATGAATCCATCACTACAGGTTTGCTTAAAATCTGAAATAGTTATGGGCCATTCCTTGATCAAGATCTAGTATTTAATCTGGATCTGAATTTTAACATTATGTAGTCAGCCCATCTCATCTTAGAATCCGTAACAATCATACAATTGTGTACGCTTTGGAGGGAAAATGAATGATAGAAAATTCCATAAATCAAATTCTGAAATATTAATAAAAACCTAAAGCTAGGTTTCTACATATATATTTATGCCCTTGAATAAACAGCCTGACTGCTAAAAGGCCTGACATCTAGCAGTTTCCTTTGACTTGTGGGAGGTGAGAGAGAGAGAGAGGGGAATACAAGATCTGAGGGAGGCAGAGAGGGAATATTTATAAAAGGAAAGGTTAAGTTAAATACAAAATTTATTTAAAATAATTCAGTAAAGATAAAAAAATAATTTAATGCTTTTTGAGTTCTCCTATTCAGTATGGGTTGTATTCAGCTTTTCAGAATAAATGCTGGAAATGCTTCTGCAGATTTTCAACGTATTTCTGTAGAATAGCCTGGGTGAGAATTTTGCAGAATTTTGTAATATGGCTCATTGGTTTCTTGTTGTTTTGCTTATCCCTAACGAAGCTGTGAAGTGCTTTCTTGATGAAGTTATCTTCCTTTGAGTGTGAAAACTTAATAGCAAAAGACTACAGTCCTCAAACACAACTCATACCTAAGGGTGAAGGTGCATGTTACACTTAGACCATACTAGATCTTTGGAATATTAAGCAGTGTTAAAATCAGAATGTTCTGTGAACAGTCTCATGTTAAGGGTAAATGATGTTTCTTACCTGCACAGTTCTGACTTGCCATGACAGGACTGGTGAACAGGGCCATGGCTAGGAGCCAGGACACCTGGGCTCTAACCCTGCTCTATGGGAGAGGGAGGGCTGGGAACAGTGCATCCTGAGATGCAGGAGGACTGTAAATTACTCATTTTATCTTGATAGAGCAGTTTGAAGTTACTCTAATGCAAGCTAGGTAGCATGACTCAGAGTTAATTGAACTTTGAGATGCTCAGAGGGTACTTAGCATGAGTTAAGAAGCTTTATTAGTCAGAACTGTCCATTTTAAGTGCCCGTAGGATGGCCTAAGTCAGTGGTTTTCAACCTGTGCTCCATGGACCCCTGCGGCCCTGCACACTATGTCTAAGGCAGGGGTGGGCAAGATATGGCCTGAGGGCTGGATGCGGCCCACTGGGCCATTCTATCCAGCCCACAGGGCTCCTAAAAAATTTAGAAAATTAACATTTTTCTGCCCTGGGCTGTCTGTCATGCAGCCCTCGATGGCTTGCCAAAACTCAGTAAGCGGCCCTCTGCCCAAAATAATTGCCTGCCCCCTGGTCTAAGGGGTCCATGAAAGATGACTACAGTCAATCAAAAGTATGTGAATACCCACACTTACAATTCAAAGGGGTCCATGCCTCCATTCAAAATTTCCAAAGAGGTCTGTAAATGAAAAAATGTTGAAAACCACTGGTCTAGGTATACTAGCAGATAACCCTAAATGACATCATTTGAGTCCCTTCTCCAAAGGCCTTCCAGTCTTTCTAGATCACCTTGCTAAATAACTCTGTAAGACTCTGTAAAAAAAAAAATCTTATGTTTAATAGAATATTGTATCATACACATACTTTTTCATTTCCTTTATTTTCATAAATGTTGACGGGTGTTTTGTAGGCAGAGAGCTTGCAAACTTTTACCCCTAATTTTGTAAAACTTCTTTCAGGCCAATCAGGCTACAGACATAATCATCTTGAATTGCTACTAACTGATGTAAGCTTGCAATTATTTTAAATGTTCCTCCCAGGGATTCTCTTGGTAAAGTATTTTAAATTCATATATAAAAAATTAAAAGCCAATGTGAGTTAGGCTTCTTCTGAATCCAGAATGATTGAAATCATTATAGAGATAAAATTATTCAAATGTCTTTATTGAATGCAGGATATTCAGAAGTGCAGTTTGTTGCCTAATAAATTAGCATTGGCTGGACTTTATAATCTTGCAACACCATGAAATCTATCTCAACTCCTAAAGTAGCAGGTTACCTAATAATTAGTATAAATAGTCTGAATTCAGCCTTAGGGATGTATAGAACTACTTTCTGCCCTTCATTTCTACTTACATATGGGTACAAAGGATAGACAACTTGCCAGCAGCCTTAGAGGGTGATAACTAGTACTTGTCAGAAACCTCATACTTGGTTGTTCTGAAAGCATCTTCAGGTACTGTTTTTTTAAACACATGAAGACAGACCAACTAAAATATATATTTAGTTACAGTTTTTTTAGTATAAGTCCATGGCAGTAGCTTCTCCTGGAATTTTAGGGCACCTATACACATGCCCAATGCCTGCTCTGACTCGCGCTAATTAGCACATATTGGAGTAGACTCGGTTAATCAAGTCTGCTGGAGCGTGCTAATTAGCATGCTTCAGCAGCCTTGGTGTCGCATGTATTCAGTGTCCCTGTGCTTCAAAATGGTGTTGGGGGAGCTTTAACTAAAGCTTTTTGAATGAGCTGTAGTTAGAGCACTCCGCTGCCATTTTGAAGTGTGGGATGCTGAATATACAAGATGCTGCGGGCACTTTAATTAAAGCAGCTCCCAAGTGTGGGCCATAATTCAAGGATGGTGTTTGGAAAATGGCCTCAGTTGCGTGTCGAGTGGGGCACTGAGTAGTGACACCAACCCAGGCACGCTCGGGGATGCCAAGTGTGAGAGAGGAAAAAAGTGCGACAAGTAGTAGGTGAAGAAAATTCATAAATTTACTTACAAACCAACAAGATGATTAACGAGTTGAATACTATTTACAGTGGCAGGTAGACACAGATGACGTGGTACAGGTAGAAAAATGAACAACTGACGGGTAGCAGTGAGTAACAAGCAAGGTGTAATTGTGAAGGTCAACTGCAGCCGAAAATACTATAGTACAAGTATGATGCCTGGCTGAGCAACACACAGGGCGTTCCGGATAGCGCGTGGTCTAGCTATAAGCTGTGGTAGCCTATGCTAGGAATCTAGCTAGAGGCCTAGGGGTCTGTCCAGACAAGACAGGTGATCAGGCTGTCTTCCTGAGTTCGGGAGCGTCTGGGGACCCTACGCTGAGGCGTGCAGTCCCCTTTATAGACTCCCTAGCCAATCAGGGTCCCCCCTTGATGGAACATTCTGGAGGCCTCAGCATGCTGGTCCGGCCAGTCACGCTCTAGGGGCAACTTCTGATTGGTTAGGCTACTAACGATCACGCGCTGTCCGCATGATAGTGCAGGTTAAGGTTTCATTCCTCCGCCACTGCATCACCGAATACCAGTCACGGGTAGCCATGTCACTTAATGTCTTAACCAACAATCTGGTGGAGTCACATCACCTCGTGACACCAAGAGCCACTCTACTTAAAGCACCCCTACCCAACCCTGGAGTTTGTGTAAAGATGCCCTTAGTGCATGGGTATGTACCTGAATCCACATGTGTGCAATATACGATTGAGATAAATTTGAGAGAGTACCTATTTACATGTACAGCTGAAGGAAGAAAGGGAACCCCACAGCTCTGAACCTGACTACATCTGTTCTGAAACCTCATAAATTCTGCTTAGCAACCAGTTGGGCACAATGCTAAAAGAACATCAAATAGATACTGATCTTCATAAAGCAATTATGTTGTCAATTCCGTTGGTCAGTGTGAACTTGACAAAGTATGCTCCAATTTTGGCCTAGAGCTTGCAAAAGCTTAAAGAAGAGATCTTTTGAAAGGGATGTATTATCTAAAGGCATGACTTTTCATGAGTTGCCAGGTTAGGGCCAAATCCTAGCAGAAAGCTATTTGAAAGTGAGGGTGTGACAGCACTCAGGCAGAGAGAAAGAGGAATATTTAGACAACAATCTCACTGTGTGACTGACTTCAATGCCTAGATTTTCACTGATGTCACTACAGCCAAAATTTAATGATGAACCTCCCTCCTTAAATTAGATACCTCCCTAATGCCATTCCCAAGGCTTGAGAGGATGGATTCAAAGACCCCATTTAAAGTGCATTGGTTATCTGAAGCAGGCTGGCTGTGGAATGGCTTTGTGGCTGCTGCGGTGGGGTGGGAAACCCAGTAGGATACAAATCTTTGTGCAAATATCACAGCCAGACCATGTAGCTATGACTGTGTGCTGCATCACAGAAGGAAAACAACCAAAAGGTGGCTCTCTGAGAGGCATAATCAAATACTTTGGGTTAAGTGATAGAAGCTGGAGATAAGCAGAGGGCAGAGCCTGGATTTGTTTCTGGATTAGGTTATACTAATGTTAACAATAAAAACCAATCAGAGCAGAGGTGCAGGTTTGATATCAAAGAAATGCAATCTGTATCTGAATCCAGAAAGGTTAAAACTTTATTAACACCATTTACTCCATATTGGGTTAAGCATCATGGGTGTTGTAAAGTTGATGATAATTATGAATTTCTGGCTCTCTCTCTACTGGAATCAGAACATAAATCCCTTCTAAAATTACATGTTTGGATATTACAGGGAATCAGAATTGAGAGGAGAGGGTAGATTAGGATCCAGGGAAATCTTTTCAATTTCAAATTTCTAGTTGCAGGTAATGAAAATTCAGGTTTTCAGCAACACCTCAGTTCTAGTTAAATCACTGTGAAGATAGAATAGACTGTGGTGAATTGTTTGACTCTGCTTTTTCTTTTCTTTTCTTTTCTTTTTAAGATATACTGGATTACATTATTTCAATAAAATTGAAGATGGTTACTTTGCTGGAGCTACAGGTATTGAATCAGAACAGCACTGTGTGCATTACTTGCTCATCAACTGATGCTGCTTAATTCATGCTAACATGCAAATTTGATGCAGTCTAGTACTGTATGTTCAAGTATTAGGTTTCTTATCCACTAAATGCAGTCCCTTGACTGTACAAGTGTATAAGTGGCTCGAAACACCATCATAATTCCCAGGGGGCATTTTGCTGGGACTGGAGAGTACAGACATCTTTTAAAGAGAAAAGCATATGGTAGTCAGATACAAGAAGGTGTTCTTATGAGAGAGAATTAGCATGAGATACAGAGGGTAGTTCTTTCAGATTAAGATGTTGCATAGTCATTAGTATTTTCACCACTAATCATTCATCATTAACATTTACTTAACGTGCTTTTTAAATTTTTTTCAAAGTATGTAACTTGTCAGTGGAGATCATCTTATAAAGGGCAGACCCTTTCCACTGAGAACAACAATAGACAGTGTGAACAAGTGGGCTGAGTTCAATGTAACTTTTGTATGTCGCACCCAAGGCATACTTGTAGGGCAGATATAAAATAACTTAGCCAAACTGGACCAACAACACTATGGTAAGTTTTAGTTTGAAAGTATATACAGTGAAAATTAAAAACACATAGTAAAAATATGCAGTAGAGATGAACAGTGGGATTTACAAAAGCACTGAGCTTTTGGCCTAAAACATCTGACTGGACACCTCCCAGACAATGTAACCTCATATTAGACAACTACATCAACTTTTTCAGGAAGAAAGGTAACAGTGAAATTCTCAAGAAAAGCCAAGACTACAATAACCTCTCTGGGGGAGCTGAGAGAGAAAAATCATACAGGGTGCGACTACACAAGACACTGAATGTGCAGTAGTTGAATACTACTGTGCAGTAGTGCATCACAGCATTAACAGTGCTAATATGTTACTGTACAGTAGTATTAGGTTACTGAGCAGTAGCATCACTTAAACAACGCTTCCTGACGCTACTGCACAGTAATTCTGGTTACTGTGCATTTATTTAGTACTTGCTTATACAAGTACTAAATAAATGGGCAGGAACCACTGTGCAGTAGCATCTCGTGTAGATGTGCCCACAGGCTCTGAGATCCAACAATGAAATAGAAGTCAAATCAGCAGACAACAGTGAAGCTATAGTCATCCTCAACCATTAAGACTACATTAATGAGGCCAACAGACAACTCTTTTACATCAAATAGTATACAGAATGTGGGGAGGACCCCACATCAGGGTTCACTGTGGAACTGGAAAATATCATCAAATCCTTCACATACCAGCGTCACAAAAAACTACTTCCATTTATCCCAACTCTCCTACTACAGGAACTTTCTATATGCTCCCAGAGATTCCCAAACAAGGTAACCTTGGCAGATCCAACATATCCAACTGTGGTACCCTAACACAAGAGCTCTTAGGATTCATGGAAATTAATATGAAACCACTAGTCACTCAAAAAGCAAGTTTTCTACAAGATACAACAGACTTCCAGAACATTAACTGCTTCCCTAAGAATGCCATATTTGTAACCATGGATGTCACCAGTCTATGCACCGATATTCCACACCATGAAGGCACAGAAATACCTACAAGAATGTGAAGTATACTCATATTTGTAACATGTACAAATTATTCACTTCATCCTCACACCTAACAACTTCACTTCCAATAATTGATGCTTCCTCCAAACCATGGGAACAGCTATGGGAACAAACATAGCCCCTCAATATGCAAACTTCTTCATGAGTCACCTGGAAGAAGAATTTCTAGAAAACTGTACCATCAAGCATGCACTATACCTGCATTACATAGATAATATTTTTATCTTCTGGACTAAACTCCTGGACTCATTGATGTCAGCCACAGGTTTAACAATTATCACCCCTTGATCAAACTTTCTCTGGTCCCACACTAACATCAACTTTCTAGATACTATGATCAACATCTGGGATGGCACCTATAAACCACCATATACAAAAAAACCCAACAACCACCGTATTTATGTCCATAGCTGCTTGTACACGCCATGGGCGTTTAATTAGGTTTAGTTCTCCCTAAATTGAAATGCTGGATTTTTAAAAACACTTTCAATTTAGGGAGAATTAAACTGAGCTAAACCCCCATGGTGTGTACACAAGGGTGGGGTCCTGATCCTTATCTGCCTCTTTGGCAATGACAAGGGAGGGGCGAGCTGCTGGCAGGCTGAGTGGTCCCTGAGCTGTGTGGGGGCTCCCCAGGCAGCACCTGCCTGCTGGCACCTGGCTTGGGTGGTCTTGGGGGTTGCCACACCTGTGGAGAGAAGCACTGCCCCCCCTGCAGCTGTGGAGGGAAGCACCAGGCCCCTGCACAGCTCAGGCAAGCAGGTAGGCTCCAGGGAGAAAAAACCCCAAAACATCAGGCTTGCTGCTTTTTTTTTTCTTCAGTAGAGCTTGCCTGAATGGGTTGCCACTGGGTCCCACAGCCCCTGAGCTGTGCAGGGCTTGCCAAGCCTGGAGCACATTGGCTTCCAGCACCCCGTGCACTGTTGCACTTTGTTAGGTAGCAAACTAAAACACCTTGGAGGTGTGTTATCTTGCTATGTGCCAAAGTAATTTAAAGTGGAATATGCCACTGCGTGTGCAAACACCAATGACATTAAAGCGGTGCAAAAGGGCATTTAAGCTGCTTTAAAGGCCCCATAAGACTAGCAATCATCCCAAGCAATCATCCCAAGCACTCCAAAAAAGCTGTTATTGACAGTCAGGCTCTCAGATACCACCACAGCTGCTCTGAGGAGAATACTTGTGATGTTCACTTTGGTAGCCATAATCTGTCCTTTATACAAAAAGGACACTCTAGTAGAGAAATAGGTCATATCTTTGAAAGAGTCATCCAAACCCCTGCCCCCCAGTAACTCGCTACAATACAAAAAGAACCCCCCTGTGACCATTCCTGTGGTCATCTGCTCTCCCATACAGGAACTGATTACATGAATCAGCAAATAACTACAGCCTATACTCAACAAAGTCAGACCTTGAGAGAAACATTTCCAGCCCCTCCACTCCTGGTCTACAAACAATCCCCTAATCTTCAGATGCAAACTGATGATGAGTCATCTGATGATAAGTCATCAAAGAAACCTGAGATTTGGGAAAACTTGTCTCTAGTTTTGGATTTTGTGACTGGGACTACGTCTCTGTTTCAAGCTGAGTTGGTCCTTTTCTTCATCTTCTACCATCACCCAGGTAACACAATCATTTTGTTGTTGTTCATTATTTGTATTTACTATTATATGTGGTACAAGAACTTTTGGTAGTAAAAGAATTATTATGTGTTCTTATATACCCATGGCAGCCAACTGGGAAGTAACAAAGGGCAAAATTTGACTTGTATTAGCAATTCTGCTGTGCAGATATTTGCATTTCTTTTTTAATGTTTTGTACAGGAGTATAAGAAGAAGAATATATAAACTTGTTTATCTTCACTCCTAAATACCTTACATTTAATCTCTCCTACAAAGATATTATCCAGTCCTACTCTTGTTGAATCAAAAACAAAACCTCTATTAACTTGAAAGGAGAAGAGGTAGGTCCCTATGTTTGTGTGTGTTCTCTCTGCAAATTCAGAGAGAGGAAAGAATAGTTTTAAAGCAAGCAGATATTTAAATAAAACAGGGAAGTTTATATCCATGACTTAGTATACAGGACATTTATAGGAATTAGTGTAAACAATGCTGGTTTGTTGAGATGCAGATTATAGGAGAATTACTGACTTTATGTCAAGCATGCTTAATCATGTAGGAAAACAATGAGTATCAATATGACTAATCTGCTCTGAAATTTCTCCATGTCATTCTACAGGAGTTATAAATATGAAGCAGAATGACGTTAACCTGATTTTTTTATACCAAACAAAGGCATCAAGTGGAAAAAATGTCATAAAATCAGATTTTATACGACTGTCACAGCTTGTCACCTATGTAATTTGTACTGTAAAAATATGAATGCAGCAGGATGCCATAAATGATTTATAAAGATATAAATAGTAAACAATCCTTGAAATATCTTTTTTATTATTGTTAGCTGGTCTTTAACCCCTTTATGTAATGCTGAAAATCGTTTTCAAAAACCACCACTTGCTTCATCCCACATATTTTAACTCTATATCAGACAGATTGTTCAAGTGAGACACAGTCAACTGGCAGGCAAGTATGAGAACAGCTGGATTTCTGAAATCTAACTACCAGGGAAAACCAAAACATCAGGTATCCATAGCCACAGAGATTTGTTATTGTTTGTATTAGCAGTATTATAGTTTTTGTTGTATTTTAAATGATAGCAAGATGATAATTTAGTTGGTTGTAATGGATCTGTGTAGAAACCAATTTTCCAGGTTTAATACTAGTAGGTATTTAACCTACTCCAGGAAACTCTCTAGCTGTCATGTTGGGTTTTGGATGTTCATAGAAGAAAGACAAACCAACCATTGACTTTGGAGGAGAGGGGTAATTGCTGTGTGGTCATTGCCTTGGAGTTGAGGTTGATGTTTTTAGCGTAGCAGGGTGGAATACATGTCTAATGAGTGAACAAGTGACTGAGGCAAATGTACAACGAGTGGCCTCTTCCACAAATTCACATTCCCATCCTTTAAGCCAGCCTGTAGCTGGTGTCATTTTTTGTGCCTTCTGCACTTTTCTGGCTTGTTGGTGCATTGTTGTTGTTCAGAACACAATATTCCTTCCTTTACCTCAGCACATCAAGGGGGCAATTACAGGTTCCCAGGGGTCAACTTTGTGCTATGTGCCATGTACATGTACCACTTAAGATTGTCCTTAAAATGCTTACAAGGCAGCCAGGCTTCCTTTTGATGAGCTCTAGATCACCACACAGTAGGATATTCTCAAATCATCTACCTGTACTATGGGCTAAATCCTATTTCACCTTTACACCTCAAAGGGGGGATTTAAATGTTATACTTGAAACATACTAAATCTGTGGAATGTTAAGCAGTGTTAAAGTTAATATGTGCTGTGAACAGTCACACATTAAACATTAATAATATTTCTTGCCAGCACAGCTCTGACTTGCTATTAGAGGGCTGGTGAAGTGGGACATGGCTAGGAGTCAGGACACCAGGACTTTATCCCTGCTCTGGGAGCTAGGAAAGGTGCATCCTGGCATGGGTGACTGGTGCCACTTTAGTTGTGGTGGGGGAGGGGGCACATGCCCCCCCAGTGACCAATCAGCAACCGCAGCCAATCTCACCAACTGGGAGGGGGGCATCCTCTGTGGCAAAACTCACTGACCAGGAGTACCCCTGTAGTGCTCCCAGAAGTGGTGCTACATCCGGCGCTCCCACTCCCTGGCCAGCACTCACAGGCGGGGCACTGACGCTCCCGCCTCCCTCCCCTGCCCATTGCCTAAGCAGAGAGTGCGGCCTGTCAGGGGGTGCATCAGTGCTCTCAGGGTGGTGCACGTGCACCCCCATGCACCTCCTATGCATTGCAACTGCATCCTGGGATGCTGGAGGACTGAAAATTGCTTGTTTTATTCCCATGGAACAGACTGAAGTTGCTCTAACAGAAGCTGCATATCACAACCCAGAGTTAACCCTCACCTGAAGTGGCATAACTTTGAGATGCTCCAAGGCCACTTAGCATGAGTTAATAAGCGTTTATGTGAGGATGCTCACATTTTAAGTGCCCTTAGTATGTCTAAGTGTAATGTGTAACTACATCCAAGGAGACACTTACATAGCTGTATAACTGTGAAGTCTGGCACTTGCTCAAAGTTTGGATTCCATGGTCAGATTCATACTCGGCAGGCTGTAAAGGCTCCAGGACAGAACAGAATCATCCAATCATGTGTTTAATGCCGAATGAGTCCCAAACATTTAGCCACAAAAAAGCAATAGCTAGTAAGTGGTTGACATGAAGGGCATGCCCTCTCATTTTTTACCCCACTAGCCTTTGGTTCGGATACCTGCCTTGGGGGACAGGCGACTCACATGTTAGGCCCCTCCCATTCTCCCCCAGCCCACCACCAGAGGAGCTTTGAATCTCAATATCCCATTTTTGAAGCAGCTAGAGGGTAGGTGGTGTTATGGTCCCTGCACCCGAAGGGGTAGAAACTATCCTACTGCTGTTTATCTATTTTATCCAGTAAATATTAAATGCAAGATGGTTGTCAGAAGTCAGGGCCTACTCCCTTCCCAGGCAGCATCCATGTTGCTGAGCTACCCACTATGGATTCCATATATTCCACACCCCCACTCCCCGGTTTCCTAGTGGGCAAGCATTCATAGAAGGGTGAGAGAATGTCCTTAGTAATAACCAGGTTATAGTCAGATGATTTGAGCATTTCTCTGGAAAGTAGAAAGGTACAGGTATAGCTCCCTTGTAGATGAAAGGGGCTTGAACTCCACAAGTTCTCCCACTCCATAAACAACTGTTTTAACCCTTTGGGCATTGAATGACAAGGTATCAGGTTCCTCTTCCTGCAGTCATGGTTGTTCTGAAATTAAAGTTTTGAACTGACATGGTATTATAGACATACTCAGGTTATCCTGTTCTCCCACATCTGGAAATAGAATCCAAACCCCATAAGTGGCAAAAACTGACTGCCACTTAGGCTCATAAGGGTGAAAAAGTATTTAGACATGCATGCCCAGCCTAGTGCACATGAACCCTCACAATAAATGGTTCAATACTTGTGCAGCTGGCACAAATAAAGAACTTTAACATATGTCACTATCATAAAATGCATCTAGATATGCAGGTGAATCTAAGACAAGCCTCTTTATCTGTTGGACATACCTTCTATGTACTACTGTCAAAGTCTCTCATCCACTCATTAGAGTGGTCCATAGCCGTGTCTTGAATCACTACAACTTAGCAGGGAGTCTGTCCTTCACTGACATGACTGGCAGTTTGGTTTCACTTATGGCTACATCAGGCTTGACAAAGCTTTTCTAGGGTCTGATGGTACATAACCTGCCTAGGGGTTCTCCAAGTTTGCTGCAGAGGTAGTGAAATGGTTCTCCAGCAATGGAAGGGCCTTCTTGGAATGTACCACCAATGCACAATCACTAGCATATAGGAGTTCCTGGATGGTTTATTGTGTGGCTCGAAACCCTTTTCACAGTCTAGAAAGATCAGGCAGCTTTCCTGTGGTGTGAAAACATATTCTAGCACCCACTTGGATCCACCTGGGTCACTGGTTACCCCATACAATATCTCTGCATAGAACAGTTTTCAAACAATCAAAGGGATTGGTTGAAAACTGAATACCTCCTTCATGGCAGGGAAAGGTTCAGACAGGCCCTTGTCAATCCAGACTCTTCCATAAATATCCCCATGGATAGTGTCTAAGCACTACTAAAACTTCTCAGCTAAGCTTCTCCATGAAACTGCAGAGCCCAGCATGACTTAACATGTTGAAAGCTTTGCTGCTGTCAATAAAGGCCAAAAGGAAATATCAGCTCTGTTCCCTGTACTTTTTCCAGGAAACAAAGACCATATCTATCACTTTGATCCAGAAAGCTTGCAAAAAAGGACAATTTTCTTGCCATTTTCCAGTTGGTCTAATAAAAGGTATCATTTTGGAACCAAGAGTTTTAGTTTTTTGTATGTCTTTTTGTCTCAGACCAACACGGCTACCAAGTACACCCCTGAAACATGGAAGATGCCGAATTTTAGCCAATTTTGGATTTTAAACTTCATTGTAGAACAACAAGGAAGTTGTTGGGTTTTTTTTGTGTTTTGGTTTTTTTTTGGTTTTTTGGTTTTTTTTGCCTCCTTGCCTGCCATCTGACACCTCTAGGGAAGGAATTCTACCTGATCAACACATCAAAGTACTACTCAACACAGCTCACAAAGACACTGTCATGGATCTAGAGGGACAGACTTCCATCTTCAGCTCCCTCTGTGCAAAAATGAAGTTTATTTCCTACCTATGGGGACTTTTTACCATCTTGAACCAACTACACTTTTCCCAGAGCCTGACGAAGGGACTTTGGTCCTGAAAGCTTGCAGAAAAGGACAATTTTCTTGCCATTTTCCAGTTGGTTTAATAAAAGGTATCATTTTGGAACCAAGAGTTCTAGTTTTTTGTATATCTATCACTTTGTATTTCACTTTGCAACCCCAGTGTAACTCTGAAGTTTTCCTAATGGCAAGCCACAACACAAATGATTGAGGAGGATTTTGCCAGTTATGGCCAGGAGAGAGATCCTCTGATAATTTGAGGGGGATCTTAGTTATATCAATCCATTTAGTATCATTTGTGAACTTCTTCAGTGTAGTGAGTGTTCTAAACATCTTTTGGATGTTTAGTAAGATTTTGAACTTGTAACATTAATTTTTATCCCCAGGACTGTACTATGTGTCCTCTGCAGATTGACTTTTCACACAGGTAACAGAAGAATGGAACCTACGTATGTGGAGGGCATGTTACAACACTCTTCATGAGATCTCCATTATTGATCTCTGCCCTACCTTTGGAAGGCATTATTAGTCATTTGTCCCATAAAAAACAGATCCAATGCTGATCCCTATAGACGGCCCTGGATGCTTATCCCTCATCTGACATAGCCATTTCAGTAGTATTTTTTCATGGTCTTTTAGCCACTTTTCAATCAATCTGTCCTTGCTGCTTCCCAAGCCAGTTTGAATTAATTTACCAAGTAAAGCTTCATGAGATATGGTTTCAAGTGCTTTATGTCTTGGGGAATATTTTAATGTCACATTATTTCCATCACTAGGTAATCATCTGTCACTTTAAATACTGGTGTCAAGTAAGGACTTGAAGTCCCTCAGGCCAAAAAAACTCATGCTTCCCTCCACTATAAATTAGGGCACATTAGGGCTTACCTCTTGTGGATTACTTTTTACCTGATTCTTAGTGAGAATGACCACTTGAGGAGGTGCCCTTCTCTAGAAGTGCATTGTGTTCCATTGTTATCTATATTATTGAGGAGAAAGAGTAAGTTTGAGTGATTACTCCCTCTATGACCCAGATTTGGGTAAAGGAAGGCTTAGCAAAATTCCCAGGTGTCCTAAACCCAGTTCCACTACTGGATGCCCATTTTATATGCTGGTCACTGAATGTCTGTACCTGTGATTCTTAGGTAGGGTGCCAGGGAACCCTGGGGTGCTATGAGATATGTTTAAGGGTGCAGGGTGCTGTGGGGTGCTGCATAATATTAGCATTGTTAGTTATACAAACCCTTACACATGATTCACAAGATAAGGCTAGAGATTTCAAATTTGAATCCATAGTGTCAAAAACATTCTGAGCTGATGTGGTCTTTCTAAGTTCCTTGCAGCAGAAGAATAGCTCTATTCTTTTCCATAGTCAAGACAGGAGTGACAGCTAAGAACTGGCATTTTCTGAGGAGTGCCAAGAATCTCACACGAGGTGTCTTGAGTCTAATACCGTGAGAACCATTGATCTATACTCTCTCTGGACTGCTTGCTACTTTCTAGGGGCGAGTTTTCTTACATAGGGCTGATGTTGATGTATTGCCTCATGTCTTCTTCTGCAGTTGTCTTATACCTGTGGAAGTTGACTTTTTATTGTCCTGTCTGAGACCACCATCAGAAAATCTCAAATCTGGGGAGATCCAGACCCTCTAATTGGGATCTGGATCCATTTAGGTGACACTTGCTACAGGAGGAAGAACCAAGAAGTCTTCCCTTCAGGCTTCTGCCTCTTATTTTCTTCAGTCCTGTGCACCCTTTTGCAAACCTATGTGGAAAAGGGACTTAGTATCCCAGCTAAACCACTTCATCTTTGCCGGAGAGTACCAGCAAGGCAGGGCTAGCTTATTCTTTAGGTATCTCATGTTCTTTCTCAGCCAGCCCCTTTGCACACACTAAAAAAGTCTCCTTCCCTCTTACTGCTCAATGTTTCCCCTGTTTTGGCAGGTCTCCTGATTCTGATTTTGGCTTTTCCTACAAATTATTTTCACAAGAGATGACCCAGCTTGTGTGTGATTTGGCCCAGAGGAAAAGTCCTCTGACTGACTTGTCTTCCCCACCTCCCTGCTTCCTGGGGAAGAGCAACTATTAAAGGCTATTGCAGGAAGCTGGCAGAGCTTTTTTCCTCCCTCAGGAGTGGAAAGGGGCTTTGAAGTAGAGAAGAGGGGAGAAGGAGCTGCTTATGCCATTCTTAGTGGAAGGGGTGGAGGTGGGAGTAGAAAGAGCCTACAGACTGCAGGTGACTCTTTTTCTTCTTCTCCTGTAAACCAAGTGTCGATCAGTTCTCTGCTCCTCTGAAAACACAGTTTCAGTCAATGAGAAACTATACACCAACTTGGATCAAACCGAGCCAAAGCTTTTAGCTGAGTAAGGAAATGAAAAAACACCCCCTGTCCAGAATGGGCATTTGGCTAGCGTGGGAATTTTTGGTTCCATTTACACAGTGAAGAAGAAAGTGTTCCCTGCTAAGTCTGTGCTTTAGAGGTTAAAGCTCTCATCCAAGACAAGGGAAACCTGGAGATACATCCCTCTGCCTGCTCTCTGTTGCCTGGAACTGATGTCTCGCTTCTGCCAAGAGGGTGCTCTGATTTCTGAGCTGGAGGATGTGCTGGAATGAGGTCCCCTTTATCTGTCTTGTTAGCGTTGTTCCTCATGGCATAAATAATTAAATATTCTTCAGGCCAGAAAGCAAGAGTAAGGGTGTCTCTGCAGCTTGCTGGTTAAGTCCCTCATTTGGGTCCTAGTTCCTGCTTTAATGAATATGTAACTACTTTATGCAAAATGGAACAGAGTCTCAGCACCTATATGTTTCTCACCAGCTGTGAAAACAGCTTTGGGGAGAAGCTCCCCTGTAATGGTATACTTGGCACCACTCCAAGTAGAGTGGTACTTGGTGCAAAGCGCTGGTTGACCTGTGTGTCTTTGGTCTACTTTGGCCTGTCTACTCTCTTCAACCAGGATAGCTTCAAGCTTGTATGTTTGCCTTTCTACAGTGCATTGCTTCCCACAAAAGACTAGGGAGCCTAAAGAGAAAGTCTCACGCTCTAGCCCTACTGACTGGTTTACTAGTTTGTAACTGTCAGCAGG
>NW_005841996.1:2899665-2907968 GCF_000455745.1 Alligator sinensis
CTTCTTTCTCCTCAGATGTCAATTAGATAAGGAGAAACCTGCTGCCTTTCCAGAGGTATGTCAGGAAGGCACTGCCTTCACTGATGCCAGTGTTTTGGATTCAGTTGGCATGCACAACTTTTGAAGACAGAGGAATGCAAAGTTCTTCAAAGCAGGAACCAGCTGTTTATTACATTCCTGTACCTTGCCTAGACTAATTGGGCCAGTAATACCACAGTACAGTTTTATAATAATAAAAGTGTCATTTGCTAGAATATAGGGGAGGATGGGAAGCCTTATGTTTGCTCAGTGTTCACGATTTGCAGAAGTGCTTTCTTTACTATGATACAAAGCTGCTGATCACTCCATTTTGTGGATGCTACTGAATCTAAGATTTGACCCAAGGTCCTCCCCATGACAGTTTAAATGTATAGCATTCTTCCATAGTATATAAACAGGGCCTTTCACAATTACATTATGAACAATGTCTCAGAAACAACTGAAACATCTATTTCTATATTATTTTATGACAGATCTGGATGCGTCAGACAGAAAATGGTTTTGTTTGTTATGTAATTCTGTCCCATTTGGGGTTTCCGTTTGATGAGGGGTTCACAATTTTTTGGCAGGTACTGCTACTGGGAAACAGAAACAGCTCTTTCTTTAATAGCTCCTCTTCTTAAATCTGCCTGGTCAAGTCTTTCAGCTGGCTTATTTTGTACTAGTACATCAAAGCAATTTTCCATAGTAATATCTCCAATATGCATTTTGTTTTGTTGTTTTTTTTTTGGCACAGTATTGTGCCAAAGAAAAACTGAATGTTTAAAAGAGAGGCTCTTTCTGAACACATGTGGCTAAGTTTGAGAGAATCATAGTGCCAGGATCTGTTTATTCCATTACATCACAGAACCAATTAATCAAGATCTGAATGAATATCAAGATGTAGCTTTCATTTTGTCTGCTTATTAGCTTTCATTATGTGCAAAGCTAAGGTGTAATTGTTAACAGGATGGATTATGCTGTAAAGTTTTTCCTATAACATCATCCCTTCACAAGTTCCCTTATTAAAGAGTACCCAGGGTGATATATTATGTTAAGAAGGTTTAAAACATAAGGTGACAATGACCTTCCCTTTAATTAACTATGATGGAAATAAAGGTGAGAACAATGATGATGAAGCTCTGCTGGAAACCATAAATCATCTGCTGCATGGGTAGACAGGACATAGCTACAAAAATAACCTTGCAATTCACAGGTTAAATGAGTGTTCCAGTGTGCTGCATTCACCATTATTTATTTACACACATACATGGAACTTCCATTGTGTGTTAGTGCAAAAATATCTTTGAATGTTCAAAAACATGGCCATTATCTTTCTTGTAGCTTGTAAAATTGCTTGAATTAATCAAAAAATATTTTAACTTGTTTAAAAGCTGAAATATTTAGCAAACTGGTAATAGCAAAATAGCAGAGGTAGAGGTCACAGCTTATGCTGTGACTTCATTTTTCCCCTCTATGTTCTTTGCTATGAATTTAATGATATCAAACCAAACCGGTGTTTTTCTACTGTTACTTTTTATTTTTTCGAGTTTTTATGTCGTTTCATCAAAATATTAGTGAGTGTAATTGTTCATATTTTTGAACAGCTGAAACATTAAGTGGTTCTTAAATAATGATGGTTATCATTATTTTCACATTTTTCTTTCTTTCGCATTTTTCATTATAAGAAGATTTCTTTAAAAACATTTTACTTTTGGTCGTATACCAGTCAGTGTGCAGAACTGAGTAAGAAGAGCTCATTCTGTTTGATAAGATCATTCAGCTATTGAAGTAAGTCCCCGCTGCTGTTCCTGTGGGGCAGTCTGCCAGCCTGATAGGGTGTGGGGCAACTGGGAGTAGGGGTGCAGCCCCCCCTGCAGTGCCGGCTACTGCTTCTGTACCTCCTTGAACAAAATCTTTCATCTGCCCCATGCTGCTATGTACTAACTAGAGCTAAAGTGAACATGATGTAGTGGCACCTTAACCACTGTTGGCACCTTGACCACTGTTGCCTAAAAATCTTGAGGGCCTATTGCTAATGCTTTCAGAATAAAGACTGTGTTTTCTTATAGGAACATGGGATCAGATGTTCTTCCTGAGTCATGAAATCCTATCCCCTGTACTTGCAGGCAATACTTTACCCAAGGAGTACAGTACCCAAATTGCCACTTCAGCTTCTTCACACACAATTACAAGGCAATATCCAAAACACAGAGAACATCCTATAATATATTATAGGTAAGAGCAAGGGAAACAAGGGAAGTGGCAATGCTTTGCCACTGCAACAACAGGAAATATTTGGTTCATGTATGAAGAGAGGTGCATAAGGAAAGGACCATCCCATACAATACCGAGGAAGACAAAACCCCTCACAGTCTATCCCCATCTGAAAACTTGCTTCCTGATTCCAAGTATGGCAAGCAGTGTGAATGGAAGAGCAAAACCCTTTAGCTAGGAAACTTTCTCTAAGTACTAGCAGGAGAATTAGTGGACCCCACTGAAAAACCTCCAGCATTCGCTATGGCTAATGTTGCGAAACAAAACAAAACAAAACAAACCCACCCCTGCTAAAATGAAGATCCATTCATGGGGTGAAGGGATCCTTCCTGGCCCCAACTGGTGACCAGCAAAAGCCATGTAAATTTTTTTTTGGATGATTTTTGAAAACATGAAAGAATGAGCAGAAACACTCCAAACCTCAAATCAGGCATACTTTGTATATGAATATTATAGTTGGTATTCCCTCTGTCTAATGCCAACAAACATTGGGGGGAGGGTTTTGGAAGTGCATTTCTGAGTTTCAAGGTAAGATGAGTAGGCTCCTTCTCCTGTAATTTCTCAAGGCCCTGCCCACCTGAATCTAATACATTCAGAAGTCAGCAGAACAATTTTGTTTTGGCAGGACACAAAAGAAGTGAGCACAGAGGGTGAGCCAGGTAGCTACCAACTATTTCAAACATAGGTAGCAGGGTCCCCTTCAAATTTTTTTTGGATCTGAGCAATGGTTGTATATTTGACTGCTCCCTTGCAAGTCATATGCAGTTGCCCCATTTTTCCCTTTTGATTTCAATACTTACTACTCTGAACACGTGATCTGTGAAACAGCCACAATCCTCTGCTGTTAAGAAGGCCATTGGTTTGCCTAGTTCTGTTACTACATGACTGAATTTTAGTAACACTTTGCATAGGGTTTGCCTGTGGCTTTAGGATACAGTGCAGACTCTGGTATCATGAAGGCACATCCTCCCATGTATAAGTTTCCCTGTATATGGAGGTTGTACAAGCTTCAGAGTGTTGTTCTGAGCTGAGTTGGGATATCCCATGGCCCTGCTTTCTTTAAGTTCTTTCTTTCATCCTTTCTCATCCAGCCTCTGGGTTGAGACATGAACACATTCATTTGTTCTTTCCTGAGTGAAGAAATGCCATTTACTCAATAAATAGGTATGCCAGTGAGAAGAGATGGTTCCCACATCCACATTTATACAATTCTAGCTTCATGGACATTAAGACCAGAGATGGTAGTTACACCAGCTACTTCAGTCTTCAAAAAGTCTAAATAGGGTACCATAGGCAGACAATGGGCCAAAGCAAAATGCCACCAGTGCAGTGATCTAGTCAAAGCAGAGAATTGATTAGGTCCAATATTCTCAGATGATTCAAACAAGTGGTCCAGGCTCCATGGTAAGAGGAAGTTGGGGAAATCCCAGGGGTCCCTGACAATTTTACCTGGGGGTCCTTTCTGGCCCTAAATCTGGCGCACAGTCTGGTTCTGAGTGCTTGAGCAAAACACACAAGACAAAATACCTGGGATAATCCTCAGTAACACCTCAGAACACCAACCCAGCTTGCTTAATGCCACATTTACAGCCATGGACAATCTTTCATGAAAAAGCAACTCAAAAAAGAAAAGAAAAAATAAAACAGTAAAAAGCTCTTAAAACAGAATCTCTATTATGTAACTGGAAAGAAATCTTTTCTGCCACACACGAGATGAAGCCCTGGAGTGTGAGATTTGATGTTAAACACTATCTCAGTGTGGGGCTGTGAGTGTTTCAGCCACGTTCAGGGCCCAAAAAAGGAAAAGATTGGATAAGGTGTACTAAGATCTGTGAAAAAGCTGGTCATCAGTAGGCCAGCAGTGGGTCAAGGCCAGTCTCTTCCCTACATTCTGCTCATGACACCACAAGTCCTATTAGAATAGATAAGCATGAGTGCAAATATTCAAATGAACAGGTGGAAGTTATGTAATTTAGTTCCAGCAGGTGGAAACCCTAGCGGTAGAACAGAGTACAGATGTGTTTTCAAAGCTCCCCAGTCTGCCTGGAGACAGTTAACAGCACCCGAGGGCACCAGTCAGACCTGATTGGCTGGCAGCCCTTGGGGACCAACTCCCAACACCCTCACAACCAGAGCCAGCCTTAGGGAAAATGGCATCATGGGCAAACTTGTATTTTGGTGGCCCCTGAAGTTCCACCTTGGTGCCCTTCCTAGTGCTCCTGCCAAGTCAGTGGCACTGCTGCAGGCAGAGGCAAGTGGGCAGGGATGTTTGGCACATCTGACAGGGAGGCAGAGCCACTGGCACTGCCTGGCCTGGCTCTTGAGCAGTGGCTGGAGATGGAGGGTGGGCTGGGCTGGGCATTGTAGCTGCTGTTTGGGGCAGGTATCAGCTGGGGGTGAGGTGGTGGTGAAGAGAGCACTGCTCTGTGTGTGTATGTGTGTTGCGGGGGTGCCCCCTGACCATGGCACATTGGACAGTCGCTCACTCCTAAAGCCAGCTCTGATCACAACACTTCCTCCCTTCCTCTCAGCTGTCAGGCTGTCAGGCAGCAGATCCAAAATGAATCCACTATCTTTTCAAGCTGGGTTTCTGGCTTCAGAGAGAGGGCTTTGCCTATTGTACAGCTGGGGCTGCACCCCCATTACTGGGGCCAGGCCTGGGGCATGGGACTTCAGAGTTCCATGGGGGGAAATTCTCTTTCTCACAACACTTTAAAGGTGGTGCCTGAAACCCTGCACAGGGCTGTGGGTACAGGTCTCTGAAGTGTGTGTATGGAGGGGAGCTGACTAGCAGGAACAGGAGTTAAAGCCTAGAGATAAGTTGGCAGGTGATTGTCAGCTTCACAGCCCAGGGGCTGTGGAGTGGCACTGGGCTAAATTTACAGATGTCCTCTAAAAATCAAGCCTAAAAACACATGTCCATAAATTCAATAAGAAAACTCTGCCACCTGTAAAAACAGGACACCACTGGAGCTTTAGTCAAGCACCATGGTTGGAAAGAAGCTGGAGCTGCTATTAGACAGATGCAACATGGCAGTGCCACCTGGTATCTGACACCCTGAAGGGAGCTCTTTTTAGGGCTTTGTGACTCACCAGACTCTCTGTAGTTTTTTGCCCCCCCAAACCCCCCCCCCCCACAAAACCAAACCAAACCATGTGCTCTTGCTGCTGCTATGGCCCCTTTGTATGTAATACCACTTATCTTACAGGTAGGTAGACAGTAGTCTTTTGTTGGGGGAGGGGTCACTGCTGGGATTGGGAGAGTGGGGCCAGAAGGTTTAAGATTGGGGGGCGGCTTGGGGGTTGTGGTTAGAGGTATCAGGGCATAGGGGTGAGTAGGGGATGCCTAGGGTGTGGGGCATGGTATAAAACTAATGCTACAGTCAAGTAGGGTTGTCAACCCAATTTTTTTTTACTGACTATCTGCAATCTTTTTAATAAAACCAAATATTTTTACTATGTTTTGTGCTAAACCCTTTGTCCAGGGTCTGGCAGAAGGGTTACTTTTACATTATGTAAAACATACCAGTAAAGAAATATGTCAGTTAAAAAGTTTGGTTGTCAGTAAATAGTTTGTAGATTATCAATAAAAAAAAGTTTTTGGTTGGCAGCCATACCCTGGGCTGGCAGGGGGAGCAGTTTGCTCTGGACTCAGCCAGAGAGGTGGAGTACAGCTGAGTCAAAGACTGTCCTTCTCTGGAGGGAAGGGGATGGAATGATGCATGCTGAATTCTGGAGGACAGTGGGAGAGTTTCTATTGATAGGGTAAGCATAAAAACATTTGTTCTTCCAGTATAAACTCTATTGGAGGTGACTTCTACCTTATCAGACAAAGTTGAAATTTCTAGTGGACCCACCATTTTTAGTCTGGTAGAAACTATTTGAACACTTAGGCTTTCTACAGTGGAACTGTGATTTCAGTGATAGAAATGTAACCCTGGTACATACCCAAAGAGTCTGATCTAATTTTCACAGTGTTGTAAATCTGGAGAAATCCACTGAGTTGTTGGACAAGCCTGAAAGCAGAACTTGTCTTTCAGTTTCTAGATCTCACTTGATTTTTACATTTTAATGCAATCTAATAAATGAATATAAGCTAACAGAACATTTCTATCATAAAGAGGGGAAAAATAACACCTAATAAGGGAAGCTGACAGGTAAAGTGTTAAAGAAAATAAGAGAGCTCTCATTGCTTCCTCCTTTTTGTTTCCCAAATGCTAGCAGGGCTCTGTGCCAGGCATAACTCTCAGATGATTGTGTTTACATTGTTGGCTATACTCAGAAAACTGCAGCTTCTCTTCTCCTTTTTAAGTCACTTTTGAAAGAAAATCCAAATGAAAAAAAAATTCTTTTTGAACCTGTGGAGAAAATCCATGCTGAGAAAAGAGATAATTCAATGGTCAACAGCCAGGACCTCCCATGACAGTTACATTAAAATGGGACAATGAAATTGGTGACCATTAGGGGGAGGTTCCTGAGCTTTGAGAGACAGAACATTCACGGCAGCCACGTTTAAGCTATGCAGTGTGCTTCTGCAAGCAATAAGATTGACAACAGATCCTACATTTTCATACCTGAATTCAAAACTCATTTTCTCAACATAGTTTTTCCTAAGGAAAGCTTTTCACACACATCCACATACATTGCACACCCATCCACTGACTCACTCTCATAAAGAAACATAGAAAAAAAAATCTATAATCAAACCAATGTTTCCTACAGACTGGGAAGGAGGTAAAGGGTGGGGGAGAGAGAAAGAGATTGCTACTCCTCCTCCCTGCTGTCTCTAAAAACCCTGCTTGGCTGCTGTCAAAATTTAGCCCCACAACTTTTTGTCAAAGGCAAATTAGGAACTTGTCAGTCTTGCTCAATATTATACCTCCATCTTTTCCTTGGCCACGAGGTTGGACACTATATGAATGGTCTTTCAAGGGAGACTTTATTGGCCTGTTTTCCATCATTCTAATCACATGCCTTGGCCACTGAAAATGTTGGGAGTTTACTACCTTTACTAAATTAGTTCTTCATATATCCAAAACTGAACTCATGAAAATGAGGCGTTGACTTATAGCAAGTTCAATTTATAACTGGAAAAATACAATAAAATGTTAGAAAATTCAGTTTTTATACAATTTTAACAGTAAAATCTTTCACATCTTCAAAGAGCTATAAAAACATGAACTAACTAAGCATTATTTGACCCTTCCAGCAGCCTGGTTGGGCAGGTAGATGACCACTGGTTGTAATTTAGGTCTAGATTCAGATACCCTTGCTGAGCTAGCAGCTTACTAGATACACAAACCTGCTCAGTTTGATTAGACAGTCTTTGGAGTAAGTGAACATTCAGTGGGCATCTAAACGAGATGCTACATAGCTCATCATTACAGCAATGTAGTGTCGACAGGTACAAACTGTGATGCTAACGCTACTGTGCAGTAGCAACAAACTACTGTGTGGTAGGGTTGGAAATGACCCACGCGCTGCTGGGACTGTGCAGTAACACCTTTTACTGTGCAGTCATTTACTTCATAAATGGTGGTTACTGTGCAGGCATTTACTACACAATTGACTTGCTAAAGCAAGTAGTAAATGACTGCGCAGTAACAACTGTGCAGTCAGGCACACATGGAGATGCACCCAGTATGTGTAAAAGTCTGAGATGTGGTTGTTATTATTTTAGTCTCTATGAGCAGTCTACATGGGGTGGAGGGCTGAATGACCAGTTTAAGTGATTTTTCGCACACATCTCTTTGCTGGGAAAAATTCCACAGGTTCTATGCTACTGTCTCGGACGGCCAGGGCCGACTTGAGTTATGCTCGTACGTCAGGGCGGGCTGGTGAATGGAGAGGCACACACAACTTATCGGTTGCAAAAAACTTTACTCACGCCGCTTGCAATCACGACGCAGGTGGTCCGGTCGTCGGAACAACCACATGAGTTGTTCCAGCTGGCGGGGCCCAAGCCAGTTAATCCGTCCGCAATTCGAAGCCGGCGGGGAAAGGGGTAC
>NW_005841996.1:2908247-2908589 GCF_000455745.1 Alligator sinensis
TGCAAAGGAAACTGCAAATTGGCGGGAACTCTCCTGCACGCAGGTTCTTAATTGCAGCAGAACACTCTGCCGTGCAAAGGAGCTCTCATGTGGCCAGGAAATTCCATAGTGCCGAGGCACAAAAAATCACTGGGTTGTGACATGCCCCCTTGCCGACGGCACAACTGGAATTTCAGACACATGAGCACATCTTAAGGCTTTCTTGCTTCGGGATTCACTGACCTGGCAAAGCTTTAACAACCAATATATATATATAAAACAACTTAATAGACCGGTCTTTCTAACAAATTATAAAATACAATAACTTTAAACATATAACAACAACTGTTGATCATCGTCTGA
>NW_005841996.1:2913420-2943944 GCF_000455745.1 Alligator sinensis
GCGGGGAAAGGGGTACGTCTGGGGTTGCGCTCGGTGACGGGAAGAAAGATCGATAGGTGATCAGTCTATCGATCGGCAGCCGCAAGTCAGATAACTTCAGAGGCACTCTGCAGCGTGCTCAAAGCTCTTCGACTTGGGCGGAAGTCACGCGGAATTTTAAATGGCCAGCGAGCCAATTACTAGCCGCCACGTGTGAACAATTTAGCACTGGCCAATAGCGGGGCACAAATGTACATCCGAATAGCGGGAACTCTTTGCACTGTGCATTTCTGTGCTGCAAAGAAGAAATGCATCCTGCAAAGGAAACTGCAAATTGGCGGGAACTCTCCTGCACGCAGGCTCTCAATTGCAGCAGAACACTCTGCCGTGCAAAGGAGCTCTCATGTGGCCAGGAAATTCCATAGTGCCGAGGCACAAAAAATCACTGGGTTGTGACAGCTACCTTTTGTCAAATTATCCAGGCAGTGAGAAGCCCCTGTGGCTAGTTGAGAGAGCTACGTGACTGGAAGGAATAGCAATGTAAACCTGGCTTCTGAGTTGGAAAGAACATTCTGGTCCAGATTCTTGGAGGGAAATTTGCTCTGCAGTGTGTCTCACTGAGTTAAGTCACAGAGATAAGTTTGGTTATTTTGTTGATTTTTTTGTTGTTGTTAGCTCTGAGGCATGGAGTAGATTTAAGGGAAACAGGAGGCCACTGAAGATACCCAAAGGGAGGGTGTTGATTGCACTATTGGGGCATGTACTGATGATGAGGGTGCACATGCAGTTTGCAGTGCTTGAAACCCATTGGAGGTGCTGCAAACCTCACATGGTGCACACGCACTCTTATGCCACACTGCTAATTTGCAGAGCGGCAGTTATTTTTTGACACTGGGAGATCCTGGTGTTAAAAAAAAACTGCTGCTAAAGAAGAGGTGTGGCACACACAGCAGCAGCAGCAGCAGCAGCTGCGTGTGCCACCAGAAACAGAGCCTAGCTGGTCAGAGCTACATTCAGTCTGCAGACCAGGCTTCAGGCAGCTGGCTTGGCACTTCTGATGCCTCGGGAGGCCCCCAGAATTCCAGGTAAGATTTCTGGGGCCAGCCCTAGCCTCCCACCTGGGTCAACTGGCTGCATACAAGAGCGTGCATACAGGGGCATGCCTGGGGACAAATAGAAGTGGCACAAATATGTGCTGCTGCTATTAATCCCATGGGAAATGCATGCTTCTGCACGTATGTGCTCATTGGGATATGCCCTTGGATTGCAGGCTCCCTGCCCTGTGTGTGGCAGGAAGTGGGTTACAAGGCTCCCAGTCTAGGATTCTGGGGAGGCAGAGTAAGGCCCTGGCCAACTCAGTGTGGGGTGAGTAGACCCCCTAGAGAGACAGATAGGGTCAAACAGAGGAGCGCGCTGTTGAGCTAGGCAGAATGAAACATTCAAAGGTTCACTCTGGTGGTCTGAGGGTAGCCTTTCAAATTCATAATAACGTGGAAAGATATGGCAGGAAAGAGGTGACCCTGATAAGATGGAGTGTAATGGGCCTAGTATGCCCAACGGGGGGAGCCACAGCCACCTTCAGAGTTGGGGTCCTGTAATGGAGGCCCATATTAGGACTTAGAATCATAGAAAATTAGGGTTGGGAGAGACCTCAGGCGGTCATGGAAGTCTGCCCTTGGAAGTCCACCCCCTTGCTCAAAGCAGGATCATCCCCAACTAGATCATTCCAGCCAGGGCTTTGCCTAGCCAGGCCTTTAAAAACCTCCAAGTCTTGAGATTCCACCGTCTTTTTAGGTATCTTGTTCCAGTGCTTTACCACCCTCCTAGGAAGAAAGTTTTTCCCAGTATCCCATCTAAACCTCCCTTGTTCTAACTTGAGATCGTTGCTCCTCGTTCTGCCATCTGCCACCACTGAGAACAGTCTAGCTCCATCCTCTTGGAACCCCCCTTCAGGTAGTTGAAGGCTGCTATCGAATCCCCTCTCAGTCCTCTCTCCTCCAAACTGAACACACCTGGTTCCCTCAGCCTCTCCTCATAAGCAGGGACCCAGGTTTTCCATTTCTCATAGAAAAACGGGGAAGAAAAGTGTATTTCCCCTTATAACTGAGAAAAACACAGATTCGTCATTTTAATGGAGAAAAACATGGATTTTCCAGTTTTGCAAAGCGCTCTCTGCAGGCTGCCAGAGTTCCAGCCTGCAAGGAGATGGGGAGAGTAGGAGGAGGGCAGTCTGGCAGGGGTTGCCATGTGCACATGCACACATGCATGTGGCCACCAGGCAGCCTGGAGAGGAGCTCCTGTGGGTAAGTCTGGCAGAGAGTGGGGGAGAGGGAGGACTGAGGCCCCTTTAAGGAGGGAGGGAGGGAGTTGGGCAGGGCCAGGACTGGGGTTGCTTCCCCTGCGCAGCTGGGGCAGTGAGTGGGGCTTGGGGGCTGGGGCCAGGATGTATGGCCACAGGACAGGGTTGTGGATGGCTTGTTTGGGGGCAGAGGGGAAAGGCTGGCTCCCCACCAATGCACGCACCTCTGGGGGGGCAGAGGTGGCATATGCCCCCCACAGATTTGTGCATGGGAGTGGAGGATGCAGGCTGTCCACTGTGGGGTCAGGCTCCCTGCCCTGCTGCCCTCCCCTCAGGGCCTCTGCAGCTCAGTGGGTGAGACATGGCACCAGTGGCAATGAGTAGGGGGTGCACAGGGGTGCATATGCACCCCCTGAGAGCACTGGTATACCCCCTGTCAGGGCACACACCCTGTTTAGCCAGTGGGCAGGGAGGCAGGTGGAAACATCAGTGCCCCCTCTCTGAGTGCCAGCCAGGGAGCAGGGCCACCAGCAAAAGTGGCCGTGCCACTTCCAGAAGTTGCCACGGGACTTCCAGAAGCTGCTGCATGACTGCTTTTTGACCAGTGCGATCGGCCCCCGAGGGACTCCCTGCCCAGGGTGCTGACTGGTGTCAGGGTGGGCATGTGCACCAGTAACCTATGCCTAGCTCAAGAGGCACCAGTAACCCATGCCTGATGTGGGAGGGAACAGTGGGGCTAGGTTGGGAAGCTTGTTGCTGCTGCAAGCCCCACGCTGCCCTGGAGAAGCATCCCCTGCCTGCCTGGCAGCAGCAGGACTAGTGGCATGGAGTTGTGCCCCTCACTGTTGCTGGGCAGGCAGGGGAGCAGTAAGGACCTTCCCCACCCTGCTTTACAATGTCAGGTCTGACCCACTGGGGCCCAGAGGCCCCAGGGGGAGGGCAGCAGGGCAAGGAACACCAAGCCCACAGTGGGAAACTCACATCTGCGTCCCTGCACAAGCTCTGCTTTGGCAATGATTTCCGGGGGAGAGGGGGAGTTGGACTCTGTACTCTGCTCTGCTGCAGCAGGTGCTGCCTTCTGTGGGTGGCAGCTGGGGCTTGGGCACTGCTGTGGTGGTCAGGAGGCTGCAGACCCGTTCTCTGTCCCCGTAGCCCTGGCAGCTGGGGGCCCCCTCCAGCAGGGCTGGGGGGTAGGGGGCTGCAGGTGGGGGGTGAGAGGCACCAGCAGAGCTGGGGGGCTGTGGATGAGGAGTGAGGGGCCTGGACCTACATCCTGGTGAGCAAGAGAGGCAGGGGGAGCTCTGATTTTCCATGATAAAAACCCCAAAATCAAATACCAAAATGTATAGATATTAAGAATTTATTTTATTATAGTGATTGAAGCACTGGTAGGCTTCCAACTTGCCTTAAAATTGTGAATATATCAGTAAAACATTGTGTTCAATTGATACCTATATATATAGTGGTGTTTCGTTTTAATTGCGGATTTGGGAGTTCTTTGTCAGAAAATTTGTGATTTTTATTAGAGAATTTGTGATTTTGAAACAGAGAAAATTAGGATCCCCACTCATAAGTCATGTACCTCAGCCCCCAAAACATTTTCATTGTTCTCTGCTGTACTCTCTTTGACTTTTCTTTATCCAGAAAGATTTGGGATAAACACTTCTATTCTGAATCTCTCCAGTAGTGACCAGAGAGCCCCGGATCTGACAAAGTTTCATACTTCAGCTAAATGATATGATGTCAAAATATTCTAATGAATTGTAATTGTCCCAGTGTATGTCATTGTGGAGGTCATTTTCCCTCCACATAAAGTTTCTTTTTCTCAGAACTGGAGAGGTGGAAGGAATTTGATTTAATAGTTTAGAATGAGAGACGTGCAGAGCAGGACTACAGAATGATTAGAAGGCAAAAAATGTCAAACAAACTATAAAAGAGGAAAAGCTTACCCACTTTAAAGCCCCAAATGTGAACAGCTATCATGCCACCACTAGGAATGACAAGTATGAAATTTTATTCTGAACCATCTAGTTTGAAGACTGGAAGAGACTACCACCTGCAACTGAACATATGAAAGTCAAATCAATTTGACTGGATCTTTTTAAAAAAGAGACTTAGTTTAGTTTGTTATCATTTAAATACTTTTTTTTCAATGCCTGGTGCTAATCAGGCATGACAAATAGGCTCACCTTTGAACACACTTTGCACTAATAATGTCATAAAATAACTCCCTTTAATTGTTACCTCAGGCCATGGTCATCAAACAAGCTCATAAAAAGAAACTAGTGACAGGTTTCACTCTTACTAGATTTATGAAAGAATTTTCTCCTATGCCTGGCCAGTGTATGCTTGTTTACATTACCATTTTAGGCTTGACCTTTTGATCAAAGAAGCAATATATAATGCTTTTCACAAGCCCCTCTCATTACCATTCCAGTCCAAACACTCTTACAGTACTTTGTGTGGCTATTGTACACATTTTCCACTCAAGGAAATAGAGGGAGCTGTATGTTTGCAGCCTGGTTACCAATCGACCCTGGTATACTAGACATTTCTTAGAGTTGGGTAAATAATTCAAAACTAATAATTTATTCAACAAATGTTATTTTTCTCATCACAAATTGTCTGACTGGAGATTCTCAAATTTATCATTATTCAAAACTATTCACTTGATAATGCCCGTGAATAATTCTTGCTCTGTAGCCCATTCTCAAGGAGCTCATTGTTAATATTTGATCATCAACATTCCAGCTCAGTGACTCATCACCTAAGTCATATGGTATGTTTCTGCCAGCTTGGAGGAACAAAGCCCTTAATTTTCAAATTAATGGTTCAGAAAGTGCTGAGCACTTGTCCTCTGAAAGTCAGGGCTCTTTATGGTGTCTTAGACAGAACATCTAAAATTTGAGGGACCTCCTGTCCTTGCTTACTTTTGAAAATCTTAACTATAACACTTCGAATCAAGATTTTGGTGATGATCTTCACAGAAAATAGATGCTAACTTTCTATAAAAACTCATTTGAAATGAGCTGCTTCTACGAATACTTCTGCCAGTAGGGTTGTTTCACACAATAGATGGGAACACAGGAAAACTATTTGTCTTTAGAACGTGAAATAAATAGCAGGAGACAGTGTATTAATCCCCTAACTATATTTCTGAGTGAAAATCCACATCAGAAGCAAGGGAATCTATATGTTTAATTCTAGGTGGTCCAGAAGCAGAACCTCAAATTTCAACTAGTTCAGATTTGGGAGTGGTCTGGTTCTTTAATGCCTGGATAAAAAATGCATGCTGCTATCATTCTAAATTGATTGCAAACCAGGTGGAGACCTCTATACAGCATGGTAATTCAAATGTGGCTTCAATCTTAAAAAAAAACGACCCTTGAGAATGTCTGTGCAAAATTGTGAAAAATCTAAGTATAACAGACCTGATGATTTTTTTTCTGTTGTACGAGAGGAATCCTGTGACAAGAGCTGCCACTGAATCTGCATACAATTTTCTTTAATGACAAACTTTTGTCCAAACTTAAATCTACTTCTGATTTACTGAAATGTTATGTTTACTCTTTGTATATTATGCAGTAGTGTTGGCACCTGGAATTGATTATTATTAAATTTATTTGTCTAGCCGTCAACTTGTGGCAATATGACATGATTTGGAGAAAAAAAATGTGTAAGGTGCATGATGAAATAGGGAGAAGGTATTTTTTTTCTAGTCTATAGAAAATACAGGCTGGTATCTTAATATGCTGTGTTCTGGATATCGCTTTCTTTATGCATTCTATTGTAAAGAGGCTACCATTTGGTTCCATGCTCTCTGGACTTGACTGGACTGTATGATATTGCATCAGAAAGATTCTCTGAGTTACAATTCCTCCCACACTTCCACCTTGCTACAGGAGAGAGAAAGTTACTTTACCCCTTTCTATCAAGCACCTTATTCCCTTATCCCACCAGCCTCCCTTTGACAACTTCTGCAATACAGTTGTTCATTGTCAATCTAGAATCTGCAGAGGTGTTCCTAGTAGATAAATGAGATAGTGCGTTATTGTTTTTGTGACAAACTTACCCAATTGAGCTCCAACGTGTCCAGGGGCTCAGGAATCCTCAATTCTGATTGGTGGAGCTAATCCATCAGTCAGAAACAAGCTGGGGGAAAGTGGGCACCCCCCCTTTCCCAAAGGGAGGGGGAGAGGAGCTCCCCGACCAGGCTGTGCACTGCAGCATGGCAGGTCCACCAGACTTCAAGGGCAGAAGCCTAGAAGCATATAAAAGAAGAAAATGCTTGGCACCCTGGGAAGGAGATGAGGTGAGGGATGGCAAGGAGAGAGGAGCTATGGAGAAGACAGTCCTTGGGACCCTGCCTGAGCCTCAATGGTGCACAGATCAGCGTATGGTGCTCAGGCTCTGGGAGCTGCTCAAGGCAGCTTGAGCCTGCATACCTGGCAAGTGGCTGGGTGGGCGGTGCATGGATCTGCGCATGGACAGCCAGCCCTGGGAGCAGCTCGTGGCTGCTTGAGCAGGGAGAGTCAACCTTGAGAGCAGCTTGAGGCTGTTCAAGTTAGCTCTGGCTCTAGGCCGAGTAACTGGAGCCCCCCAGTGTGGCTCCACATTAAACTAAAAGAGCTCCGACACCCAAAGCAGGGCCTGGGAAGGGGAAAGACCCCCAGCGTGAGGCTGGGGAACCAGAGCTAGTAAGGGCTCAGCTCCCATAGGAGCGCCCTGGGTGCCCAGTGTGGGGCACCAGGCCATCAAGAGGTGCCAGAGTTGCCGCTGGAGAGAGGCCCTTGCGGGAGTAGTCACCATAGGACAAGCCCTATCTGCTTCAGAGAGGGAGCATGAGTTGCTGGGAAAGTGGGTCCCACAAGGGAGGTGGGCTTGGGAAAGGCGGGTCTGCAGCTGCCACCCTCCTCCATTGTGAGAGGGGGCATGTCCACATCCAGGGTCCCTAAAGGGGAGGGGCACCCCATATTTTGTGACTGATGTTGATTCATACTGTAGAGGGTAATATAGTTATGGATACTCTTTAAGGGGGTTTATATGGGTTTATCTGTCTTCATTATCTATATGTGTTTACTGCCTATTATTGGAACTTACCTGTATTATTGCCTATGTATGTCTATTGCATTGCTACATCAACTTACCTGGGTTTATCTAAGTTGATGCTTATATGTGTTTATTGTGTTGATGCCTTGACTTACCTATTCCAGGGTATTAATGTTTATCTGTGCTGGGGGTTAATTATTGTCTATGCTGTGCATCACCTGTTCTATGATTTGCAGTCCCTTGAGGCGATGCAATGTGTTCATTGTGGGTTATTGTTTAAGGTGTCACATACTAATTCTACTGTAATATTTAATGTCTATTATTTATATTTATTTTGTATCACAATAAATTTGTATATAGTTAAGTGCTTTGTCCTGCCCTGCTCTATAAAGAAAAGAGGGAACTGCTTCTCAGTGGCAGGCCCTTCTCACAGAACTCTTGCCTGACCACCCCATCCTTTCCACTTGTGGACAGGTCACTCCCCTGGGTTTACCCGGGCTACATTTGTTGCATTATATTCATTATTAATTGCCTCTATTTTATAAAATATCTGAAGTTGCTGCATAGTTTTTACTTTGCTGCATATTAGCTTACTATAGTGGCTAAAGAACAGTTCAGAGACTATTTAGAAAAGATGCATGTATACATGTACATGGGGCCGGACAGGATGCATCTGAGGGTGATGAGGGAGTTGGCTGATTTGATTGCAGAATGTGTTGGGCATCATCTTTGAAAATTCATGGTGACTGGGAGAGGTCCTGGATGATTGGAAAATGGCAAATATCATGCCCATCTTTAAGTAAAGGAAGAAGGAGGATTTAAGCAACTACAGACTGGTCAGCCTCACCTTAGTCCCTGGAAAATTCATGGAGCAAGTTCTCAAGGAATCCATTTCTAAGCACTTGGAGAAGAAGAAGGTGATTAGGAATAATCAGCATGGATTCACAAAGAGCAAGTCAAGCCTGACTAACCTGATTGCCTTCTATGATGAAGTGACAGGTTCTGTAGAAGAAGAGCAGTAGAAATGATATACCTTGACTTTATTGAGGCTTTTAATAGGTCTCCCACAACATTCTTGTGAGCAAGTTAAGGAAGTACAGATTGGATGAATGGACTATAAGGTGGCTAGATAACCAGCTGGGTCATCAAGCTCAGAGGGTAGTAGTCAAAGGCTTGATGTCTAGTTGGCAGCCGGTATCCAGTGGAGTGTACCAGGGGTCAGTCCTGGGGCCGGTTTTGTTCAATATTTTCATCAAGACCTAAAAGATGGGATAGAGTGCACCCTTAGCAAGTTTGAAGATGACACCAAGCTTGGAGGACTAGTAGACATGCTGGAGGGTAAAGCTAGGATTCAGAGAGACCTTGACAGATTGGGGGATTGGACCAAAAGAAATCTCATGAGGTTCAATAAGGACAAGTACAACATCCTGCAGTTGGGACGGAACAATCCCATGTACCAGTATAGGCTGGGGATTACTTGGCTAAGCAGCAGCTCTGCATAAAAGGACCTGGGGGGTTACAGTGGACAAGAAGCTGAATATGAGCCAATAGTGTGCCTTTGTTGCAAAGAAGGCTAATGGGATGCTGGGTTGCATTAGTAGGAGTGTAGCCAGCAGATTGACTGAAGTAGATATTCCCCTCTATTCAACACTGGTGAGGCCACATCTGGAGTATTGTGTCCAGTTTTGGACCACCCACTACAGAAAGGATGTAGACAAATTGGGGATAGTCCAGTAGAGGGCAATGAAAATGGTTTGGGGGCTGGGGCAGGTGACTTATGAGGAGAGGCTGAGAGAACTAGGCTTATTTAGTCTGGAGAAGAGAAGACTGTGGGGGAATTAAATTGCTTCAAGAATTAATTGCTTTGTAAACAATGCAATAATGAAGTGCCATTAAGGATTTATAATTAGAGAGTAGTAAGGTAATTCTCTATCCCTGTCCAGTTTTGCAAACACAAACCATTCAATCAAATTTGACACTATTGCATGTACTATCAACTAACTTTACCTTAGTTTAAAGGATTTCTCTGGACTGCTGCAGTAAAGAAAGCAATATGCTAGAAGATATATTAAAAGCATATCCAGTATAATGTATAGAAATAAGTAGAAGTGGGCTGAAGGTGTGCTCGTTTTGTATAATTTATTTTAGCCGGGGTATGTAAATAGGACTCAAAGCTGAGTCACGTCTAAATCAGGCATTTAAAGATGACTCTCAATTAGACTGAAGGTCTGAGTTTGGTTGCATGCATTAAGAAGCAGTGCGCACACAAACACACATCTGAAAGGGAATGAAATATTCACAGTTCTTGTTGTGGATTGTCTCTGTTTAAAACAGAATTTCTCCAGTGCCCCATCATCCTCAATTTGACCCAGATAAAGGTAAATCATGCCTGCTTAAGAAGGAAGGAGCAAATGGGTCCTTGACTACAGAACCCAGGCAGACTCAATGCACAAGATTGGAAGTGATATAGAGAAAATGAGTACAAAGAGTTAGTACTTCTTGTATGGACCCTAGGATGATGGTAACGAGCAGATAGCAATGGTATGAGTAGGGACAGATGAGTGGAAGAGCAGGAAGTTGACATGGTGCTGCATGGGTCCTTCCCTTAGTAATGGCAACATGTTATGATTGGAGTGGCTGCTGAAGTCTCAGTAGCTGCAAAAGCTACCTGAAAGGAAAATTCCTTTCTCAATCAGGCTCTTGCCAGACTTACCGGAATGCAATCGTGTTTTCAGGCTGTCCTGGAACCAAGAATTTGGCCCTTAATTGTTTTTTTCTTTCATTTTGGAACTTATATTAGATATAACAATGCCCTCAAATCTGCTTAATTTTCAGAATTCTTGACTCAGGTGCCCAAATAAACCCAAACAAATAAAAATGATCTAGTATTTAATGCAATTTCCCCCCCTGGGAATATGTTAAAACAGTACTGTATGCCATTATACTGTATGTCATTCATATCAGCCATGAAATTTGCTTAGAAATTAGTTTTTGCATATTCATTTGATCAGTATTTTATCATTCAAATAGCCTGTGAACCATTCTCAAAATAACAACTAAAGTAAATCTAAATATGGAAGGTGATATTCCTGCCCCTCCCACCCCCAGCTCAGTGTCCTAATGTGGTTCCACAGTTCTGGGGACACAAAAACCTACAAGTTTTTTTTAAAACAAAATTATTTGCACATGCAAGTGATAACATTTACATGGGAAAAACTAATTTCTCCAAGTAACCTAAGGTATAATACCTGTTATTTTCCAAGAAATGATTGTTGATAGATCTATAACATTGAATTCCTTATGCACTTAATTTCTTTTATTATCTCAGTCTATTTTTAAATCCTCTTTTATTGTTCCTTCTCAGTTTTACTTTCATTGATCCTGAGTCCTAAGTGAATATAATTAAATTACATACCAATCAATTTATAATCTTGCTGTTTAATTATGCTTAGTGTAATTCCTCTCCAAATAAGGACAAATATTTTGGGAAGTAAGAATTTTAAGTTTCTTTTTATAGTTTTTCCCCTTTACTACCTTATGTTGGGAGAAGTGGATTTCCCAAAGTTTATTCAGTCTTTTCCTGGTGTATTTATGATAAAAAAAAATCTAAAATAATGAAGAAAGCAGAGAAAAGAAAATAGTTGAAAAGATTTTTATTCACTTTTGAATGTTTACTTTTTTTAAATGTCAGCTTAATCTGTAATAAAGCACTGTTTTTGCTGACTTCTTTTTTTGTACTTAAAACTTTTAGAAATTATTACCTTTCTCTCCTCAAGTGTCAAAACATTAATTTGTGTCAATGAACATATGCTTTCAGTACTTAAAACAAGATTGTGTTTTGTGTTATTGCTTTGCCTTGTTAGTTCTTACACTTGAATTGTCCAGAAAGGTTGCCCCTTTCTACTATACAAAAAAAAGGGCAGGCATAATTTTACCACTGATTGAATGAATTTAGCTAACAGTCATTCCCAGCTGAGAATGGCTAGATCTCCTTCCATTGTTCTCTTGACAAATAGTGAATGTCCTCCATTTACAGTGTCTGACCTTGACTAATTGTGTAGAATTGGTGCAGCTGTCCCTGGCTCATTCACTGTTGCAACACAAGAGCATGTAAGAAACTTTAAGCTGCCATCATAAAACTCCAGTTTGAGAACTTCATCACAATGCACAATACCTACTCCTTTATTGTTGCTGTTTAGTCCAGCACAATTCCTTTGATAGCGTATTTAGAAACAGCTCACATTCACACAATCTTTTCTTCCTGACTTAGTGTTGTGTGTATCTCACAAATTTCTAGATAATATTAAGACGGCATTTCTAAAATAGTTAGATAAAATCATTTGGAGATAATTGTTCTATTATTAAAGTATCAGCTAAAAGTGATGTGAGAAATTAAACTAAACCAGAAAATGAGGGAAAGGGCATGCAAGACTCTATCCATGCATTTTTTACCTGCATGATTCATTTTTGGAGATTATTTTGTATAAATAGTTCCAATATATTAATTTTAGTATCAGGGAATATTATCATACACTGGAGCACAGCATGCATTTTAATGCAGGGATGAAAACTTTTGTATTACTACCAAATATCACATGTAACTGAATATGGCATGATTGTACAAACATGGATTTACACGATTCTATCCTTCTATTAAATGTGAATAACTACATGGAAAAATACAATTTATGCTAGGTAATAACATATCCTGGCAATTTCACTGGAAAATTTTATGAGAGTTTTTTGCTGGTATATTTACCCAGTGAAGGCAAAAATCACCCTTGTGAAAAGACATAGCACAAAGTGTTCACACCTTTGCTAACTTTTGAAATAGTGCTCAGAAAACTTGATTTGCTGAATTTCATTTGTTCTTTTTCATAGATTCATAAATTGTAGGGCTGGAAGGGACCTCAGAAGATCATCAGATCCAGCCCCCTGCACCAAGCAGAAAAAGATAACTTGGGGTCAGGTGACACCAGCAAAGTGACTGTCCAGTCTTCTCTTGAAGATTTCCAGGCATGAGTGACTGGTGCCTCCTGAATCTGGGGGGATACCCGAAGAAGCCACCGATGGCGATGGCCTGGCTGGGGAGGGGGGCACCAGCCCTACCGACAGCATCAGTGTCAGCTGTCAGGGAGGCACTGACCTGTTCAGGAGGGGGATGTGCACCCCCATGCACCCCCTACCAGTCGCATAAGTTTCCAGGGTAGGTGACTGCACCACCTCTGGGGGGAGCTTATTCCACAGTCTGGACACCCTGAATATGAAGAAGTTTTTCTTAATGTTGAGCCTGAATTGATCTTCCAGTGGTTTGTGGCCATTACTCCTGGTTCTCCCATTGGGTGCCCTGGTGAACAGTTGCTCACCAAGCCCTTGATGTACTTCCCTAGTATAGTGGTATGTTGCTACCAGGTCCCCCCTCAGCCTTCTTTTCCTTAGGTTGAAGAGTCCCAGATCCCTCCACCTTTCCTCATATGGCTTGCCTTTTAAGAATTTGGTCATACAGGTAGCTCTTCTTTGGACTCTCTCAACCTTGTCCACATCCTTGTTAAAGTGTGGTGCCCAGAACAGGACACAGTACTCCGGCTGCAGTCTCCTCAGTGCTGAGTAAAGCGAAAGAATCACCTCCTTGGTTTTGCTGGAGATGTATCGATTGATGCATGCCAGAGTATTATTTGCCCTACTGGCTACAGCATTGCACTGCTAGCTCATATTCATACTGTGGTCTATTATTACCCCCAGGTCCCTTTCTTTCGTAGTGGTAGTCAGTTTGGTGCCTCCCAGCCTGTAGGTGTGTTGGGGGTTGCTCATCCCAAGGTGGAGCACTTTACATTTCTCCGTGTTGAACTTCATCAGATTCCGATCTGCCCAACTTGCTAGCCTGCCTAGGTCCACTGTAGCCTATTTTCAAGTGTGACCACGCTTCTCCATACCTTGGTGTCATCCGTGAACTTGGCCAGTGAGCTCATGTCTTGTCTTTCCCTGTACTGCTTGTCTTTCCAGGATAAAAGACCTGGCCTTTGTTCTGTATTTCTTTCCAGCAGAATAACTTTTCAAGGAAAAAAACATAAAATTAAAAATGGGCTACATTTGCTAATATTAGAAAACTTGAATTAGATGACAAAGCTTATTTAAGTACCAAGTGGCTTGATTTTGGTAATAAGTACTCAACTTTGCAGCCCTAGGCCATTTTGAAGGGCATTTATGGGCACAGCTCCTATAAACAGTACTTGCCAGGGGAGTAGGGGCTCCACGCTTGGATTCATTGAGTTCCATATGCCCAAAACTTAATCAAAAGAAGCTACATTCTGCCACTGTTACCTGTGCTGAATCGTACCCTGGGACTGATTGTCTGGATTCGGAATGTAAGAGTGACAGAATCTGGCCCAAGGCAATTAAGTCAAAATTTCCAAGTACAATTTCCTTTATTAATACACTGGTAATAATAATAATAAAAAAAACCATTCATTATCATTTGCTAGAGATTTCCCTCTTAATGTCCCCCTCTGGAGGACATTATGAAATGAGGAACTGTGTTCAGAAACCAATGATGAATGGAGCTGAATGGCATTTTTTTTTTTTTTTTTTACCAAAATGACATTTTGATTAAATATGCATTTTTTTGTCAAAAGGGTGTTTTGTTTTGCCTTGCTTAGGCTAGTGGCTAGGGGCATGTTGTACCACCTTAGGGGATACCTTCACAAGGTCTTGCTTTGAATTATTTGCCTTTTTTGTGTCTTTGCAGCAAGGTATTTAGCAGAAGTTATAGATATCATTGGAATCTGACAGGCCACACTGTGAGTGCTTCTGCTATAGCCTTGACACTTGTGACCTCAAGGCTGTCAACCATGCACCTTAACACCTGCATCAGCCCAATCCCCCTCTGAGTTACTGACCTGGTCTTATACAGGTAGAAGAACTTTGCTCTAAATTGCACAGACCAGGAATTGAACCTTGGTTTCCCACATCCTGAGTGAGTGTCTTGTCTAAAAATATAGTTACTTCTGTAATGCAGGCCAAAACAAAAGTTCAAAATTTTGAAAGCTGCTGTGAAATGGAATTGCCAGGGACTGGTTGTTTTTCAAAGTTTAAACAAAAACATCATCAATTTATAGGTGATGTCTTATCTCCATCATTGTAAATGACAAAACTACAAATTGCTGGGGAAGAAGAAAGGAATGCAGTTTTGGCACAAGAGGGAGAGGCCCTAGTCAAAATATAGAGCATCATTGGCACAAGAACACATGGACATAAATTAATCAGGAATACATTTACACTAAAAGTTATTAAAAAAAATTTCTAATGATCAAAGAAGTGAGGTTCTGGACCAGCCTTCATCCAGGAGTAGTGAGGACAAAAACACCCACCTTGTTTTAAGATGGATTCTGTTACATTTCTACAGGAGATTGAAAAAGGTTGTGCCTGAATAGCAGAGGACTAGGCCCATGTTCCATGGAGCCCCCTTAATCCTGTGGTGTTATAAGCCACCAACAAATAACTGCCTCCCATTGAGTGAAAGGGAAGTTGTGTCCCCTAGTCCCAATTCTATCCTTAGGATGCTCTTGTGCCAGCGCAGCAATGGGCTGCCCCTTAGCATGACTTTCTGGTACCACCCAGACTGTAAGTTCTTTGTTTCAGTTCCTCCTTTGGACAACAGGGTTAGTTATATTTCTTGACCTGACTGTAGGGTCTGGTTCTTAGATGTATCCAACATTATTTTTTCAAAGCATTGACCAAATTAGATTGAGAAGTGTGTAGATTAACATCATGGTTTGCAGAATAATATCTTAATTGCTTGTATCATGAAAACATGGATTACTTCAGTTTATTGAACAATGCTTAGCATTAGAGTAGATGGTGTTGTTGTTGTTGTTTTCAATAGCTTTTAGAGGCCCCCACCATGAGTTGGCCCCCATTAGTTCAAACGCTTTATAGACACATGGTGAGAGTCCGTCTATCAGATCCTATTACACTTATTAGGTGCATACACACATTTGGATGCATAAGCATGATTTCATTCTATTCTTTTTGAGTTCTCAAGAAACAGTCAATGCAAAAGATGGGTGGGCCCTCCTCCTGTTCTCTGCTTTTTTTGTAAGAGGCAGATACACATGTACAGGTACACTGATAGTGGTAGAGGGAAAAGGCTGTATAGTGCTGGGCTCAGATGTTATGCAAAATGGAGGGAGTGAGGTAGGATCAGGTTTGACCTTGCATGGTTGGGCTTTTTCAGCTCCCCCTTCCCTAGAAGCTTCCCCTCCTCTTGACTGCTTTCTCTTCTGAAAAATACTGTTAGTTTTGGGGCAGTTCCCTGTCTTTGGCCTCTCTCTGCTTCACAGTGGAGCTGTAAGGAGAGTAGCAGGAGGAACAGAGCTGGACACCATGTGAATTGTGGGCCTGCTGCAGTTCCAGTTCCCTCTATAGGAATTCCAGTGTCTTACTGCCTGGCACACCACATGCAGAAGTGCATAAAAAGGGTAAAATAATGTTTTAAGGAAAAGTCTTTTTACTACTGCCTCATGTAGAAGGAATATTTTATTTTGTCCTGGATCCACAGCTTCTGCCTATTTCAGACCACAGGGATGAGGTGATAGGCTTAAGTGCTTGTTTAGCAGAGCTCCCAAATGTCCTCACAAATCCCCGTTAAGTTTGCTTGGAAATTCTCCTAAAAATATCCTATTGCTGAGATGTGAATTATCATCAACAGCTGAATAACCAGCCTGACCACTGATGGTGTACTGCCCATGCGTGGGGTAGTTTTGTGCTTCAGTGCAAATCCAACAAGCTGTCAGCACGATGAACAAAACTAGCACACTGAAGTGTTTACATTTTCATTTGGGGAAGGGAAGATCAGTTCCCTCATATTAATTAATTAGGCTGTGTCAAAAATAACAAGACTTGTGATCTTGCTGGGAAAGTTGGTGTGTCCACAGTCTCCTAGTTTTAAATATTTTAGAACTAAGTACTACTTAGCATGCAGAAATAGTAATCAAAAGGATAGCAGTTTTTCTTAATCTTACCAGAAATTATCTCTGTAGCATCAATGGGACTCTGTGCAGAGGCAGATACTCAAATCCTAGTGGAGGTGACTTGCAAAGTATTGTTGAAGCTCTAGCTCAACCATTTGATTTTCATATGCATAAGTACTAGCTACAGAATGTAAATGTCTTACAATAATGAATCTCTGTTTTTTAAAATCCACTGCAACATCTTTACCAGAGATTCAAATATAGGCTTGTCTATGTTTCTATGTTAGAAATTGGCATATTATATTTATTATTTCCAAGTCATTCTGAGAAAACTAACCATACTAAACACTATTAGATTGCAGCTCCCTAAAGTAACTGGGTTGGAAATTAGTGCTACTCTGAGGCAGAAGACAAATTATTCTGTGTCTGATTTTTCCAATCTGGGTTCACAAAAAAAGCATAAAAGCCTAGTGCTAGGGAAGACATTCAAGGGTTAATATGATTTCCATTCCAGCGAGTTTTGCTTGCCATTATTTTCTTTTTCTTTTCTCCCTTTTAACTGATTCATAGCATAAAATCTTCCTGGACACCTAATTATCAAGCCAGCTCACAGTCACAGCTGTCTGCTTGGAGAACCCATTAGATGCAGCAGTTGAAGCCTCCATAATTCCCCAAACTTCCCGGTTGTGAATATTAAGAAAAGATTTTTACATGTCATATGCAATTCGGGGGTGGTGTGAATGGCGTTGGAAATGACGAGCTCTGAATGCTTGTCCATCACTCCATTCACTGGTTACAGGTGGTCTCATTTTCCACTTTCAGATATCGGCTAGCTATGACAGCAGGCACTTAATTTGCATGTTCGACAGACAACAAACGGCCCCGTGCATGTCAAAATAGGTGGTGATGCGTGACAGTTCCTACACAATACTGTCTCCTCTTTGCTTGACCTTTGACCTCCCTGCATGTCTTCTTTCACAATCGGAGAAAAAATTCACTTTTCGGCTTTGGAATAAATTTGATACCAAATTGATTATTTTCTTTTTTTTTCCTCTTTTTCTTCTTCTTCCTCTTTCTCCTCCTTTTCCTCTTTTCTTTTAAAGTAAGAATGCATCTGAACTTTCATCTTAACAGCTACAAAACTCTGCCAGAAGAGCCTCATAAAATTTAAAAATAGGTAAGCAGTGAGGACAGGAAGCTGCCTTGTTAAAATTCATTGTAGTTAAATTGCTGGGAAGTTCTTTGTAAATGCAAATGTAACCTTTAAAAGAGATCTTAAGTCAGGTTAATATTTGTTAAAAATAAAATAAAATTAAGTTAAAAAATAACTCAAGCACTTTTATGTTAATCATGCCACTATCCACATAGCCATCTTAATATTTGCTAACTGCAATAGCTTAGTATTCATTTCATAAATACCTATTTTGGCAGTGTTTTTGTCTGCCATTCATTTGTATTAATTTTTGGTAATAGCCCTAACAAAAATCAATGTATTTATTTTAGCCTCATTAGAAAATTCCCAGAAATTCACTATTTGAATTAGTTAAAAATGTGGGGATGGTATTAAAATACCAAAGTATTTGCATAGCCTTGGTTCTTTTATTTTTTTATTGGGCTAGTTCTGAATTTGGAGAGTTTATTTTGCTTCCTGCTGGTTTGTTTGTTTATTTTTCTGCAAGCAGTATACCCAGTCACGTCAAATTATGGGTAAATCTAAAATAAACTAGATTTGAGTACAGCACAATATTGCTGAATTCATCTGAACACCTGAATTTTAGGTTCAAAGACACAAATTCCCTCTCCTTATTGGACCAAGAATGACCATTACCCTCTCTCAGAACTTATCTGCGTCTCAGCTCTTGTTTTAATTAAGAATTAAAGCATGACAGCAGATAATCACAGCTCTAGGGTGGTGCAAGATTTGAGATGCAATTGTGTACCTAATACCCAAGGGCATGATTATCCCATGATAACCCCACCCCATTGAGCTGTCCTATCAGGGACCATAATAATGAACAAAATCTGTAAATGTTGGGTTTGAGTGTTGAAGAATATCTTTAGCTGCTCGTCAGTTCAAAGTAAACTGACCGTATACATCAAGACATGAGGGTTTCTGATTCTTCTTGCACACAAATTCTCTTTCCTATAGCTTTTCTTTTCATCAGAAGATTTTCTGAATTGTATTAAACTAAAAGAAAAAAATCCTTCTGAAATACCCATCTACAAAGTGGCATTCAGGTGAAATCTGACTGATATATAAATTAAGTGTTAATTTAAAGTATGAACAGACATCTCCAAAGCCTCACTGCAATGCTATCTTCAGCTCTGTCATAACACCCTGACCCCCAGCATCTCATTCTTCCCATCCAATGGACTTCTATGCTGTTAATTTAAACACTGACTACATTCAGATGAATGGCTTTCCAGGATGTATCTGATATTTCAGTAGAATGAAGCAGTTGTACAGTATTGATCATTAAGGAGATATTCCTCCCATACTTGTGGGAACAAAGTACACATGAGATGGGTTAGTTTCCATAATATGGACAAGAGAATTGTCTTATCACAATCCATTCCTACTGCTGTTTCTGAAGCTGCCACCTTTGTTCCTCTTTAACTGCTACTTCCTCATCTACTGCTGCTAACATCAACTCAGGCTGTTGACAGGTGGGGTCCTGGAGCCACATTCTAGGTATTTATTTACACATCAATATGACAAATATCACTTTTATCCCCCAAAAGAGAGTAGTGCTGCTATACAGTGACACTCTTCCAGTTTTCTTATGGCACTGGAGTTTGTTTAATTTAAATTCCAGAGTCAATGTGGTAGTCGTGGAAATGGAGCTGCTCCGTAATGATTTCTGCATACTCTGCATTCATCCGGTGAGGATGTTTACTGCATGCATATGAAGGAGAAAATAAATGGGAAGAAAAACAGTAAGTCAAAGATAATACTGAAGATCTGTTAAGAAAAACAATACTTAAATAATTAGCTTTAAAGGTTTTACCTTTTGGCTCCAGCCAACTTACAGACCTGGTTTTGATCAGCAAGGCCCAGGAAGAATAACTAGATGATTAATCAAATAGGTTAAAAGTGGTTATTCTCTCAAGGTGGGGGAGTTGTGAGTAGCTGGCATGCATAGTGGTGTCCGAAGATGCTAGCATTGCTAGCTCCCAATTTCAGGATGTCAGAGTGAGATAGATATGTATGTAGACTGTTATTTTAAAATAGTTTTTCTAGAATAATCTTTCTTTCTGCTATTACAATAAAAATACCACAGTGAAGGAAGCTCTGTGGTCGCTACATCCACCACAGGTCACAGCTGCCCAAAGGGACGAACTGATGGTATTGAACCTTGTTGCACCATTGGGATACACATGGCTGACAGAGTACTATAGCTCCTGGTCTAGTCTCTGAATAGGAGAATTGCTAAAGTCTACCCCAGTAAAGGTAAAGGCCCCACATCTGACATCCAAGGTGTTGCACTGAGAGAGACCACAAAGAGGACTGAGATGTGAGTAGCCCTATGACCATGTGCACCACAGACAAAACTGAATCAGACACAGCCTCAGGTGTGCTTCAAATAAAATCAAATAAACAATGAGAGTTAAATCCTATTTTACCCAGTAAATGTCTAATGTGTAGCTACTGGTAAGATCTTGATGTACTCAACTGCAACCAGGGAAAAATTCTACTTCACTTGTGTAGGTATGTCCTTCTTCTGTACTTTCAATAGTACACAGCCCATGCACCCCTGTAGGTGAATCCTACTTGGCCCTGTAAGGCCACAGAGCTCTTCTATTCATTTCAATTGGCAGCCTTTAGACATCTCCATAGAGAGATCCTCAGTTAAGAGGGCAGTGTATAATGCTCTCTTTATTCCAATGGGGAATTTAACTTGTTCCAAGATGCATCTGGCTGGTCATAAACCTACTTTCCTCTCACCGCATAAAGCGTACATGTTTTAGCAGGGCAAGTATATAGATGTCTACATGAGCATCATAAGGAAAGTCTTCTTCCAGACATCTGTTGATAAGAGCATTTGCCCAGGGTGTGGGAGACATGAATTCTGCCCCCCTCCCCCCTGTCCATTGGACTCTAACCTCTTATGTCCTAGCAGAGTGCCATAACCCCCAAGTTTTGTTTTGCATGTTGCTGAGTGCCAAGCCCTCCTCCTGAAGTTGGCCTCTGTGGGCGCGTCCACACGAGCGCTCACGTGCCTCTTGCCCCACCTCACTTCCCTTTGAGGCGGGGCAACAGGCACGTGCAGGAACAAAAAAATGTTCCCCGCACTGCAAACTTGCAGCCCGGAGAGCAAATTAGACCCCTGGATATCCAGGGGTCTAATAAAATTGATGTTTAAAAAAGTGGGGCAGGGCACAGTCCTGGATCGTACCCTGAGTCAAGCGGAGGCCGGGTCCTCCATGGAAATGCTCTGGCTGCCAGAGCATCTCTATGGCTGACCCCTCGCCCTAGTGCTGAAACACGTGGCCAGCCAGGCTACATTTTTCAGCATCAGGGCTCCGTTGCCAGTGAGTAAGGGGTCAGGGGGGCTGGAGGAGGGGGGAGGGGACCATGGGGGGGACCTCTGATGGTCCCGCCCACTCCCTAAAATGAGCATAGCATCACAAGTTGTGCTAATCCACCCAAGCCACCCTGATCCCTGCCCCCCCAACCCATAGTTTAAAAAAACAACTCCCCCTGCACTCTTGCAGTCTTGCTGCATCTGGCTGACTGGAGCCTCACCCACACAGTGTGGGGCAGGGTGACAGCCCCAGCAGCCCCAGTCTGGGCCCTGTTGCCCCCTCCACTACCCTGTGCTGCCCCGGGGTGCTCTGCCAGAAGGCCCTGGAGCCCGCCCCCTGCTTCTAGGTAAGCGGAGGCTTTTTTTTTTAAAGTTATGGTGCCTAGGGTTGTAGGGGTAGCCATGGGGGCCTGGCGGTGCAAGTTGGCAGGGAGGTGAGGCTGGGCGGGGCAGCCATTGAGGGGCTGGAGTGGGGCATGTGGGCCTTGTAAGGGGGGTGGTAGTCGCTATGGGGGCCATTTGGCTCCCATTGCGGGGCTGTACCCATTGTGTGGGGGCTGAACCCTCTGTTGTGGGGCTGAATCCCCTCTTGGGGGCCCGTACCCCTTGTTTGGGGGTTGAATCCCCTGTTGGGGGGGCATAAGCCTTGTGTGGGGGCTTAATCCCCTTTTGGGGAGCCATACCCCCTGTGAAAGGGCAGAACGCCCGTTGGGGGGCCAAAGCCCTTTTGTGGGGGCCATCGCCCTGCGGGAGTGCAGCAAAACATGTATTCATGAATTCATGAAACATATATTTAGAGTTCACTTTATTATTATGATAAGAGACTTGATTTAACACTGTAAGATATGCCAATAAATCATTGTCCAACTGATCATTGTCTCTGTCTTGCTCTCTGTCTTTATAGTGGTCTTTTGTTTTACTTGTGAAGGAACATGGATTTGGGGGTATTTTACAGAGTGACTTTGGGATTTTTTTTATCAGGGATTTTTCAGTTTTCCAATAGGGAACACCAGAATTCCTTCCAGGGAGGCCAATAGCAGGACCGTGCTTGCTCAGAGCTGGCAGCCAGGACCCATCTGGCTGTGGCTGACCTCCTGGACAAATGGGGCCAGGAGGACATGCTTTGACAGTTCAAATCAGGCCACCATACCCGAAACATCTTCCGGGTGATAGCTGCCCAGATGGCCAGGCAGGGGGCACAAATGGCAGTAGTGCTGCACGAAGGCCAACCTTGTAATCACAGTCCACTGGCAGCTGGCCCAGAGGGGCAGATGCTTGTACTGGCTCTACAGTCTCCATTCAAGTCTGGCAGGTGCACAGCAGGTCACAGCCAGGCAGCAGCCCCCACTGCCAGACTGCTGCAGTGGGTAGAGGGTGCAGGGAACTCTTAGTTCAGCTGGCACAAGGGGTAGTGTCCCCGGGTACCAATTGGCTGGGCCTCAGAAGCTCCTGAGAGCTAGTAGCCCTGAGCTACTTGCCAGGGTGGCTTTTTATACCACTGGGGCAAGGACAGGACAGCACAGATGCTGGCCCCAGGCTCTCGCTTCCCCTGGCTGAAGATCTGGGAGGAGCCAGGCAGGGTTATTTTGCCCCAAGTGGCATAATTTGCTCCACAACAAAGTGCATGTCTGAGCATGTGCACTGAAGCAAAATGCCCCAGCTCAAATTTGCATTGCTTCTATTTGAGCTGCTACAAGCCCACATGCTTGCATGTGTGGATGTGCCCTGTGTGGCTAAGAAGGAAAGAATGAGAGACCAGAAGGAGAGTCGGTAAGATGGAGCCCTTCCCTGTGGTACAGTGAGGAGAGCCAGGTTTAGCCCTGGAAAGGAGGGAACCCTGGGTTCTGGGCCCTGCTCCCAAGGATGTTTATAATGACCCTTTAATGCCAGATGCATCACAGGCATTAATGTGAACCTGGAATCAGGCCATTATAAGTGATGATACTATTCTGGATTGCATTTTAGTAACAGTGGGCACGTCTACATGAGACGCTAAGTGTGTAAAAGCCTAATAATACTGCACAGTTGTGCATCATAGCACAAACAGTGCTAATATGCTACTGAGCAGTATTATTAGGCTACTGCACAGTAGCATCACTAAAAAGGCATGCGCTGATACTACTGCTCAGTAATGTCAGTTACTGCTCATTGATTTAGACTTTATTATATAACCCTTCGTGCATGGTGCTAAATGTGACAGTGTCCAATTGTTCAGGAGCTGGGGTGCCAGGTAGCTCTACCCCCTGCTCAGCTCACCTAGGAACAGGCAGAGGTTCCTTGAGAGGAGAGGCTCCCTTTACAATGGAAAGACCTTGCAGACTCATAAATAACTGTTTACAAAATGTAATTATATACAGGAGGTAATTGCTACATGCCAATAAACATTAAATAATATCAACAGTTTGGAACTCTCTATTTTCAATATATAAGGTTGAGTCTATAAGAGAATAACAGCTGATAACTATTTACATTAAAAGAATGATCAAATTAATGAATACAAGCTAATAACTTAGGCATCATGTTAGATACTTATTATATTAAATCCCTAATTTAACAACCAATAGCCAATCACCCTGACTTATGCCCAACAAATGGAGGGAGGGGCAGTCCCTCACTTCCGACGTCACATGCTTGCGGGCTCCACCTGCCTCGGGATATCCATGCAGGCTCAGGTATCTCACGGTCTGCAGAAATTGTTTCCACTCAGACTCCTGCTAAACACAAATTCTCCTCCATGTACCTCTGTGCACTCTTCTCTGCCTGGGCACAGCCTCTCCAAGCTCGCAGAGCTATTTACACAGCAAGAGAGCAAGCTACCACCAGCTGATCAGGTAGCACCTCTGAACTCACTTTCCCTTAAGGCACACCAAGTCTTTCTCTCAGGTCATGCTTTCCTTCATCTCACCCACACATGCGTCCTGGGGACTTTCCCTAGGTGGCATCTCTTTCCACCAAGCCACTCAGTCCTGCCACAGTCCTCTCCCCAACCACTCACTGCAGCGGGGCTTATCACACTCTTACAAACCCCCAAGTCTCCAAACCCAGTGGGGAATCATCATCCCACTCTCCAGGAGCTTCCCGGGGCTGTGCCCCCACCCTAAGGAATTTGTTCAGCTACTCATTAAATTCACTTGCTTGTTCTAGGGGTCTGCTCTTTTTTGCTTGACCCTTTAGGTGCTCTGCTGGCCTCTGGCCCACGCATGAGGGGTCCAGCAGGCAACTGCGGGGTGGGACCATGCTGCAGGCTCTTCTCAGCCCTTCTCACACAGTATGTGCCTTTCTCTCTCCACCCTGGGGGGTGGGAGAACCTCCAGTTTTAAGGGGAGCCACCCAGACAATCCCTGGACTGGAATTTTCCCAGAGTCCCTAACTGCTTTTTGAATCTTGCATCCCCTTGATGGGGATAATCTGAACTATGACTATGGTGGCTCTGCTGCGACAGTCTTGCATCCCCTTGCTGGGGATAATACTAACTACAGACATGGTGTTCCTGTTGGGACAATCCCCCTCAAGCACTGAGGCAGAGCTCGATGTAGAACACTTGGAAGGTAAGTGCCCCTTAAACTGCCTGTTACAATTATGAAGTATTAAGCTTAATGTGCAGTAACTATGGCATACTAATGAATATATAAATGCATCCAGGGAGCAGGATCTTCAAGTGGAGAGAGGATTCTGGCCTGCAATGGGCAGGGGGATTTGAAAACAATCCTTAGAGTCATAGGTGATGCATAAGGGAGGCACAGGGGGTGGGGCACGTGCCCCCCTGAGGTTGGCTGCCGCTGGCTGGGGAGTGGGGGTCAACAGTTGGTGCCCCCCCATGAGAATGTGGGGGCACTGAGAGAGGCACTGGTGGCACTTCTGGTTTGCCACTGGCACTTCTGCTGGTGTTGGCAATTGGCTGCTGGTCCCCCCTGTTCAGCAATCGGCCAGGATCAGGAGACACCAGTCGCCCATGCTTAGAGTGGCTACTCTATCCTCCTGGAAAAGCTGGATGGGTATTACAGAAGACACGTGGGGCATTTATACACATGCTTGTGCTGCAGCACCAGGCACTTTTAAAAGCACCGGGTGCTGAGGTGTATGCATCTGTATAAACGGCAAAAGTGTGTCAGCACTGAGAAAATGATGGCAGCATGCTTTTGAATTAAAATGCATCAAAGGTGTTTTAGTTCAAAAGTGCACCACTGCCATTTTCTGCACGCTGATGTGCATTTCATCACTTATACAACCGCACCCAATGCAGCACAGTGTGTGTCAGCTCGCGTGAGGAGCAGACTTGATTATGCATTGAATCTCTGGCGCTTTGCAGCACCAAAAGGTATGTGCCTAAATACCCATAATTTTAGTAGAGATTTGGTAGTGGAGAAAGTCAGCTGGTCTACTATAAGGAGGGGTGGGTTAGTAAGAGAAGGATGGAAAGCCTGAGTATTGGATACATGTGGGCTTTCTTATTTTCTTAAAAGGAATCAGATACCCTGATATTTGCTACTATCAGGCTGCATTTCCCCCAGGCACATGCTGCTCCCTGTTAGGGATGCTAGTCATGTCTTCCAGAAGGCTTCTCCTGTGTGAAATAGTATGGTAGCAAGAAATGAATTTCACATGCTGTCCTATGCTGTTCAAGCATTTTTCCCAATGATGCTGTAATGCAGAATGCACAAACAACACTGGAAATAAGGGCTCATTATCCTCCTGCTAAGGCAACATCCACCTCCCTGAGCCACCGTCAGGCTTTTTCTTACTTTCCCTCCTTCTCTCCCTAGGATGCATTCCCCTGCATCTGTACAGTGGCCAAGTCTCAACAGAAAGGGGCTCTCAGCTATTCCTGGCTCGGGGCCTCGTTGTAGGGTTGTTGTTCTGTGATGTAAGGCAGAAGGTAGAACAGAGTGGCACTTTAGAGACTAACTAAGTTAGAGAGGTGGAAGCCTTTTTGTAGCAACAACTGACTTCATCAGATACTATGAAAAGACATACATAGCATTTGACAAAGTAGGTTGTTTGCAATGAAGGATTATACCACTCTGAACCAGTTAGTCTCTAAGGTGCCATCCTGCCATGTCTTCTGTCTAACTGCAAATTAATATGGCTAACCTTCTCTGTATTCTGTGATATGAGAGGTCAGGGTTCAAATCCCATTAAGAGGAAGGTGAGGTGACTCTAGGACCTAGGTCTCCCGTGTAGATGTTTTGACTGCTAAGCACAGGAGGAGAGTTACCAATGTTGCTAGTTAGCATTTTTGGTGGTCTATATTTTCTGGGTTTACATCTGTCTGTCTATAGTGGGCAACAGAGAATAAATGGACTTATATGCCTCTACTGCATGTAGGGCAAAACTATAGTAATGTATGGCAGTTCTGTCCAACTTCTGAGTGGCTGAGGGCTGTATGCCAGTTAGGGCCTTTTGGCCCCATGCTGTGCAGCCCCCCCCATCTCCACCATGCAGGCTATAGAGCAGGGGTAGGCAACGTTTTTTGGCTGGAGTGCCAAAAAACACCACAATGCCTACCTCGGAAGGTGCTGGAGTTCTGGCATGGCAGAAAAACAAAATGAGGGCAAGGGGTACATCACAGGATGCCCTGCTTGTGCCTTTTGCCCCCTACCCAAAGCCCCTGCCCCCCAGCCCTACTGCCCATTGCCTCCCAGCCCAAGCTCCTACCCCCCAGCCCTACTGCCCCTTGCCCTCCACCCAAAACCCCTCCCCCACAGCCTGGGCTCTGTGGCTGCCAGCAGCTACCCTGGCTCTGGGTAGCTGCTGGAGCCTGGGCTGCTCCAAACAGGGCTTGCAGTGTCCCAGCTATCTTCTGGGAGCAGCCCGGGCTCCTGGCTGGCAGCAGCTCCGCAGAGCCAGGGCCGGCTGCAGCTGGGGGGCTCCAAAAAGCCGTGCTGGTGCAGGCGTGCCTCAGAGTGGGCGGTGGAGGAGGGGCCTGAGGCAGCACAGCCCTGGTCTCTGCCCCGCTCCTGGCATGGAGGTGATGAGCCTGACGCAGCTGTTTGTAGTCAGCCCAGGCTCTGGGCAGTGGCAGCAGGCAGCAGCAGAGTGCAAACAGCTGTGCTGGCCTGCATAGCTCTGGCATCAGCTTCATGCTGGCGGCGACTGCACGGGCACCTCAGGGTGGGCTGCACTGCCCCGCTGTCTGCTCCAGTGAGGGGGCAGAATAGTGGCCCCAGTGAGAGGGTGGAGTGGGAGCTGGCAGCTGTGTAGATTAGGGCCTTAGCAGGTCTGAAGGACTGCACATGGGCTGACCAGGGTAGTTGGAGTTGAGGCCCCAAACAGGGGATGTGCAGCCCAAGCATGCCTAAGGATACCTGAGGCGGGGCTGCAATGCCCCGCTGTCTGCTCCAGTGAGGGGGCAGAATAGTGGCCCCAGTGAGAGGGTGGAGTGGGAGCTGGCAGCTGTGTAGATTAGGGCCTTAGCAGGTCTGAAGGACTGCACATGGGCTGACCAGGGTAGTTGGAGTTGAGGCCCCAAACAGGGGATGTGCAGCCCAAGCATGCCTAAGGATACCTGAGGCCAAGCTGGGCCAGAGGCTGAGGGTGGCCCAGTAATGGGCTGCAGGAGTAATAGTGGATTTTGAGTGCCATCTGCGAGGCATGGGACATGGCAAAGGGAAGGTCAGAGACATGTATTGTGCCCCTGGCATCTGTACATTAAATGGGCAGCCTCCTTCATTTTTCCATCAGTTATTTGAATTCATCAAGGTGTGGCAGCCGAGGTAGGGTGGACTGCCCTGGACAGGTGGGCAGGACAACACTGTGACTGGCTCTGGGATGGTCTCCTGTCACATACAGAATGTGAGCCTGGAGACCCCAGCAGCAGCAGAAAAAACAGTAGGGGGGTAGTGATCCAGCAGAAGGCCACTGGCTTAGTATAAGGCAGTTAGCTATATACATGAAATTCAGGCTAAAATGTAAGGCACAACTTACATACAAGTTAAGTAACTTAGGGCACTTCTACACATGAATTTAAGCATGACTAAATTTAATGCATGTTAAGGTAATGCACATTAAGTGATTTTTGGAAGGTGCCTACATGTGCAGAGATTTGGCACTAAAGTCAGTGCACCTGGCACTAAAGTTACTGCCAAATCCCAGCATCCCTGTCATGTGTCCCTAGTGGCTGGGCAGACCTGGCATTGAAGTTAGTGCTGGGTCGTGTATACATATGCATTAATGCACTTTAACTAATCATGCCTAATTAGTTAAATTAGGCATGCAGGTGTCAAATTTAGGTGCTTAAGTTTGCTATTTTTAATGCGCATTAAGGGTACGCACATATAGATGCATGTGACAGGGCAATAAGTCTGCCCCATCACAGAACTCTCGGGTAGCAAAAGGAAACAGAGAACTTACCTTGGCAACGAACCCGGGGGGGAAGAACGAGATGACAAGGAGAGAAAGGGGCAGAGATACCTGGATGTCGGAGAGCAGGACCTGGATGAAAACAAAAACAAAGAGCTGCGTGGGTGGAGAGAGCAGGGAGAGAGTGCTGGCTGTGAGAGACACAGGAGATGGCCAGAAGGATTTAAAGGGGAATAGAGCTTTGAATCAGTTCCTGAAAGAAGAAGAAAGAAATCCAGGAGAAGTACGGGGAGACTACAAAAGAGAGATGACAGACAGCAGAGAGAAGAGAATGGAAGAAGAGTCCTGGAGAGAGACTTACCTCGAAAGCTCAAGTAAGGTGACAATAGAGACTTCTGAGTTGTTAGGTCTGATACTTGGGGACTTCTGGTACCTTCCCAGGGACCTAGAAAGGAAAGAACCAAGAGTGGATGAGGATTAACCAAGGGTAGTGAACCCCGCATTTAGATATCAGTAGAAAATACAAGGTGGCACAGGATTGCCATTTGCTTGGGACCCATGTGGAGAAGTACTGGGCAAGAAACCAAGAAAGTGAGTTCCCAAAGAGATAAGGAACTAAGTATATCCAAGATGTTGGTTGTCTAAGAGAGACATAATAACTGTGTAGAAGAGTTATGTTACTGAACCGCAGATGTAATATCCTCTTTGTCTCTTGGGACTTTGTCTATTTTCCTACCTTATTCCATCAAAGCCGTGGCAGATGAGAAATAAAGAAAATTAACCAGTTCATATTAAAATGAGAGGCTGTGATTTATTTTGCAGGCATAGCTAAACTCTCACAAGACACACCTGTAATGTGTATTAAATTAGGCTAATGTGTATCAACATGTTTCATGTAGGCGTGCCCTTATTAGATGCCTAAAGAGTGTGCCCTGCTCTCTGGCACCCCTCCCCCCCACACAGGGTTTTTCCCAGGGCTTGATCCTCCATAACTCTCCCTGTCAAATTCCTGTGTAGGGTTTTGACCATGGTACAAAACTTGTTAGTTATTTCTACATGCTTTAGCACAGAAATTGAATTCAGCCCCTAGGTAAGGCAGTAATTCTCAACTAAGGTGCCACAGCACCCTGAGGTGCCTTGAGAATCTTTGAAGGGTTTTGTAGGGTGCTGCACAATGTTAGCACTGTTAGGTGTGCAGCAGTACTGGTGATTCACAAGATAAGGTTTAAAATAAGAATTTGAAGTGTTCAAAACAGTTTGACCTGGCATGGACTTTTTAAATTCTTTGCAAAAGAAGAATTGCTCTGTTATTTATTTATTTTGGAGTAAAAAAATGGGATGAGAGGTGGTCAGTGACTGGAAATGTACATTGATAGGCAGTGTAAATGTTTGTAGATATCTAAGGATACATATAGTTGCTTAATGGATTTACAAAAATGGAAAAGAGGTGATATATCCAAGTCCTATCAGAGTCAATCAAAGAAGGCACCTAACTCAGGTGCTTTGATGAATCCTACCAGATTCTTGTCTGTGTCTTTCAGCACCTAAATAACTGGGGAAACCATACCCTGAGTGGTTGAGAGGGAGATACTGAGGTCTTAGGACTCTGTTTTGAACAGTCTCTGGAGGGACAACAGCACCCTTTAAGGCTTTATGTGGGGCAGAGAAACAGACACCTACACAAAACAAGTTGTAGTGAAAATAATTATTTGTACCTATCCTCTAAGACAGGTGTGGCAAAGAACTGGCCCATGCCAGTGCTCCTGGAAGGGCTCCTGGAAGGGCTAGGAATTCAGGACCAGGTAAACAGTAGGCCTGTGCGAAGTGGCTAGTATTTGCTTTGGACTCAGATTCAGCCAATTCGGGGGACAGTGATTCAATTTGGTGATTCGAATCTCTGTCCCAATTTGATTCAGCTGAATCTCTGAATCAGCCAGGCCCATCTTCTGCCCGCTCCCCCAGCCTGGCAATGGCTGCCCTGCCCATCCCAGCTCCTGGGTCTTGTTAAAAAAAACCTCCGACTCAGTGGGTGCTGCAGGGTGGGGGGAAAAGTCCACTGCCCCCCACTGCCCCGTGCTACATGGGGGGCTTTGCACGAGCCCCTCAACCCCCCTTGCTCCCTCAGCCCCCCACTCCATGGCTGCCCTGCCTGGGCTAGCTCCAGCTTTTTTAAGAAAAAATAAATGTGAAAACTCCCAGCCTCACCACTCCTGCCAGCGGGGGCGATCCTTGCTGCCTCCCACTCCCCCACACCATGTGGGGGGTTCTGCATGAGCCCCTGAAGCCCTGAGGCTGCTGCAGGAGCAGTGAGTCCCAGGGCTATTTTGCAAGGGGGGGGTTTCTTAAAGGGCCAGAGCTGGCCCAGGTGGGGCACCCATGATGGGGCTGGGGGAGTGGGGGTGG
>NW_005841996.1:2943963-2955539 GCF_000455745.1 Alligator sinensis
GGGCTGGTGGAGTGGGAGGGCGTCTCCTGCCCTTAGTATTTACCAGCTCAGAGTCAGCTACAGCTCTCCGCTGCAGCCACTGGGAACTGCCCAAATTATCAATGCTCTCTGAATCTTTTCCAAAGATTTTGAGAGCTTTGAATCAGTTCAGACCTTTAAGTTGGTCCCCTGATTCAATCTGGATTCGGCGATTCGGCCACCAAATCTCTTCTGAATCGAATCACCATCTGAAGCTTCGCACAGCCCTAGTAAGCAGGGCTGGGGCCTGCCACTGAATTCTAGTTTGAAGCCTTGTTGGAGATGCATGTTGTTGTCAGTGGGGTGAGCAATGGATGCAGTATTCCCTGTAGCTCAGGGACCTGCTTAAGTTAATGCCACCACTCTTCCCATCAGAGAAGGTGATTTTGGATCTAGCCTGTGGGGCTCCTAGCAGTCTAGATCCAGCCTGCAGGTAGACTCATGATCTGGATATGGCCTGTAAGGAGATTGATGGTCCTAATCAAGCTCAGGAGAGTCAAGGGAGTTTGACATTCTTGCTCTAAGACTTTTTATAAAAGAAAAGACACAAGGCACACAAGAATGAGCCTGTCTGTCATCCCTAGTAGGATTCACAGGCCTGCAGTAATAATTCCAGAGTAAACTATGTCAAAGACAGCTGAGTGAAAGGCAGATTCACATAGGCATATGATCTTAATCTATTGCTAGAAAGACATCAACCAGTTAAACCTTTTCAATGTTGGTAATGAGGGCCAGACTGACAGTCATTCTGACCAGGATCAAGGAAGTCTGTGGAGTAAGAGTTTGCTTTAGAGTTGTCTCAACACAACCTCAGTGATCTTTTACAAAAGAAAAAAAGAAGTAAAATAGGATTATTACTAGTAAGAGTTTTGATATCAAGTAATCATTTCTAAAGCGAGGGCCTAAGAGCATCTTCTTTATTAAAATGTTCTTAAAGGGAGACAATGTAAGTCTTCTCCAAATATGGACCCAGCACCTCTCTGCTAGTTATTGCTACTAAAGGTAGACATGAATCCAATTCTCACATGCCCAGCACCTCCAGAAGTACAACATACAACACGAGCAAAAACTGAAGTAGAGAATGCTTGGACCTCTCTTTTAACTTTTAGTCCAAGAAGAAATACTGAATAATGATTAATTACTGAACAGCATTCTTAATATTTATTTACCCTTACACTTATAAACATTTTTTGATAGAATTTGCATGGTAATTTTAAATTATTAATAGAAAGTAAAGTGATACTTGTGATCCCTGACATACTACTTATTGGGCACGTCTACACATTGCCCTATGGCAATGCTGTTACTGCACTGTGCCTTAGTACTTCCTTTTGGAAGTAGTAAAAGACAATGCAGTAATTGCCTGTATTGTGCCATATGCATGGCACATGGTTATTTTTAGCAGCTGCTTCGCCATAGCAGTGTGCTATAATGGGGGAGTGCCCTGCTATGGCAAAGTAGCTGCTGGTCATGTGTGGACACCCGTGGATGCTACATCGCCATAGCACATTGATACAGTGACATAGTGTCATGTGTAGATGCACCCATTGAAAGCTACTTATTAGTAATTCAACAATTGATAATTCTAAAAATAAATCCTTATTATTGACATCTTGACAGAGTCATTTTCCCCCTTCCTGGATTTTATGGAAGCCCTACCACAACAGGGTTTGGGTTACATGAGGTTTCAGAGTGGGGTTTACCTGATGCCTGTAGCATCATTCCTGGTTGCCCCTGTACTCAATGGTAAATTTTATGGGGACCAGAGAATAGGCAGCTTTCTGAATAAAAAAGAAAGAAGATTTCATTTCAAAGCCAAGCAAGTACCTCTTTCTTTTCCTTTTGAGCAGGGTGGCCATCCATTAAGTTGTTGCTCATATTCTGTCTTCTGGAGTAACCTGTACCATCTGATCCCAGGATCATAGGATTATGGGAAACTAGGGCTGGAAAGGATCTCATAAGATCATCTAGACCACAGTCCTGCTCAAAACAGGTCTGTCACTAACTAAGCCATCCCAGCCACATGTCTGCCTAACTTGCTCTTGAAAATTTCCTGGGATGGAGATTCTCCAGCCTCTCTAGGGGGCCTGCCTTAATGCTTAAACACCCTTATAGTGAGAACGCTTTCCCTAATTTCCAACCTAAATATTCACTGCTGCCATTTGAGGCCATTGTTCCTAGTCCTGTCCCCTATGGCCACAGTGAATTGTCTATGTCCATCCTCTTGATAATCACCATTCAGATATTTGACGATTGCTACCAAATACCCTCCTCAGTTTCTCTTCTTCAGACTATAGAGTCCTAGCTAGTTCTTTCAGCCTTTCCTCATAAGTTATGCTTGCCAGGCCTTTAGTCATTTTGTTGTTCTTCACTGGACTCTTTGGCTCTTTCCCATCTGTCCACATCTTTCTTGAAGTGTGGGGCACAAAACTGGAAAAAGTCCTCCAGGTTAGGCCTTGCCAGTGCTGGACAGAATGGAAGACTCACTTGCCTTGGTTTGTAAGACCCACTAAGCAGTATGCTGTTTTTGCAATAAGGGCATGCTTCCAGTTCAAATTCCCGGATCCTTCCTTGCAGTACCACAGCCTCACGCAAGCTATATTGGTGTATGAAATTAGTCTGTCCTAAGTGTAGGACTTTGTACTTGTCCTTGTAGAATTTCATCTTGTTGATTTCAGATAATTTCTCCAGTTTATCCAAGGAAAATAGGTCCAGGTCATTCCATAACCTAGCTTAACCTTCTAGAGTGTCCACAACTCTACCCAACTTAATATATACTGAAAATTTGCTAAGTGTGCACACTATCCCATCGTCCAAATCGCTAGTGAAGATATTAAACAATACCAGACTTGGGACCAACCCCTAGGGACCCCCACCTGATACCTCCTCCCAGTTTGAATCATTGATGACTACTTGTTAAGCATGATGTTCCAATCAGTTACGTATCCAAGTTACAATATTTTCATCTAATCTCTATTTCCTTAGCTTATTATAGGGACTGTTGTTGGACACACTATCAAAAGCCATGCTAACAGTGCCGTAGCAACAGTGTTTGGTGCCTGGGGCAAAGCCCGTAGCAGCAGCAGTCTGCCCTCGTCCTGTGTACAGATCTAGAGGGGAGCACATGTCCCCCCACCCCTATGCTTGCCTGGGAGTGCACGCAGCAGTGGGAACTGCCCTTCCCCTGTCCCTGCACCCCCTAAATGATCAGTTCGCAGCTCTGTCTCATGCCTCACACCATCTGGGTAGCACCGGTTGGCAACCCTTCACTTTGGTGCCTGGGGCAGTCATCCCACTCACCCTCCCCTTGCTGTGGCACTGCCTGCTAAAGACAAATCTTATCATACCCACTTCTCTCTCCCCATGCACAGAACCTGTTGTCTTGTGACAGAAGGAAATGAAGTTGGTCAGACATGACTTGCTCTTGTTGAATCCATGCTGGCTGTTTCTGATTGCTTTGTTTTCGTCAAGGTGTTCCAAAACAGATTCCTTGAGGACCTGATCCATGCTGTTCCTGGTATTGTGGTCAGATTTGCCAGTCCACAATTCTCAGGATTCTCCTTCTTCCATTTCTTAAAGATGGCCCTTTTCCATATTTTCCCTTTTCCAGACATTTAGGCCCTCACCACATCTCAATGAGCTTCCAAAGACAATAGCAAATGTCTCTGAAATTGCCTCAGCCAATTCCTTGAACTTCATCATGTATCCCATCCAAACCTACTGATCTGAAAGCATCTAGCTTCTCTAGGTAATTTCTAACCTGTTCTTTCACTATCCTAGGCAGTTTGCCTCTTTCCTGATGTCCTGTCTCTGCTGCCAGTTGCACTTATTGTCTGGTAGCTGGTAGCAGACTTTATTCATGACTGAAATAAGAAAAAAGACTTAAATAAAAAAGGCATTAGCTTCTTTGGCCTTCTCTGAATCATCCATAGCTAGATTGCTTCCTGCATTCAGTAAGGGATCTACACTGTCTTGGATCTGCTTCTTACTTCTGCAGATCTGTTGGACTGGGAACAATTTGCCCTGCCCATTCTTTGCCTGCTTAAGTATCACAGTTGAAGTGGCCATTGTTTGGAGATTCAGTGAGGTTCTTCTCTGGTGGAGATCTTTTTTTTTATTATTATAATTCCATTTTAGGGACCCTTTGATCTGTCCTTCACTTTTTTTAGCCCCAGTCATCCTATCTGCTTAGTCAAATCCATTCAGTTGTTCAGAATGCTTGAAAATCAGGGTTGGTGTTTGGCACAAATGGAGCAATATTCATATTAACTGGTTAGGTATTTATGTAGCAACCATCAATCCTGAATTTTCTGAGATAGCCTTGAATTTTTGGGCTCTGTCTTAGTGTCCTGAAATAATCCCTGAAATGGTACTTACCCCCCAAATTTGAAAAATTTGTCCCAAATCCATTGATCCATCTGCTCATGAACATTCCCATGGTGCTAGGCAGTATTTTTCTGAGAGGATGTAGCACAGTGCTGTTTGGCATCACAACAGCAGGGCTACATTGCTTCTAGGCTACCTCCTGGACCAGGCAAATGAGTTCTGCCTCTCTGCAGAGCTATACAATCCACCTGCAGTGTTGCACTAAGGCAACTACTGTAAGAAGAGCTGGAAATGACACAGACTGTTGCTACTTCTGAAGGTCTGTGCAGTGTCCATGATGCAGTTCCTGAAATATAGTTGCTTTAGGCATTTGTAAATTAATTTTAGGTGCAGAAGCAGAGTTGATGTTTCCATTCCTGAGCATCAGTTGAATACATGAGTATGGCATATCAGATACAGCAGCAATGCAATCAATACCTTTTAAAACTGGCAAATTATTTTCTCTATGAAATCTGTTTCTTTACTCAAACATGGCATATTACTTAGAAATGTTAAAAGTTTAAGATAGGGCACTTAAGTATAGAGTAGGTCTGAACTAGTCTGAGATGGATTTTTACATGTCATTGTCAGTCCAAATCAGATTTTGAGCAAGAACTGTCTGTGTAACATTTTGTGAGCTTATTTTTAAAACCTGTCTCTCATCCTTTCAAAATCACAGTGATGTATTCATTATGTATAATTTACAACATTTATGAGGTATGAAAACTGCTGCAGAGAGTGGCTTTTCCAATCTGAGTTACAAGTTACACATACTGAGGAAAGGGTTGGGATCTGGAGTAGACAGCAAATCATGTCCCGTGCTCAGGTGCTAGTTGCCATAAACCATGTAAAGGTTTGAGTACTTAGGAAACCAATGCCAAACTGAAAAGCATACGTTCTTGTAAAGAAGTGTGTGAATGGATATGAAGGAACTTAAATGTTTCATGGAGGGCTCTGCTGGGACTAAGACCCTGGAAGCCCTGGTTGCACAGGAGGCTGAGGAGCAGCAAACCTGGGGTCTTGGGAGTCAGCATTTTGGGCTGTTCATTAGCCAGATGGGCTGTTGCCATCTCCCAGCTGGATCACAACTGCTTATATTGCACTGGACCACAGTGCAATATAACCCATCTGGGAAACTCCAGCCAGTGCATCACTCATCGTCTCAGTAAACTGTCCACTGTTCTGTATTCTACTCACCACAGCATACAGGTGTTCTGGTCCAAAATACTTAAAAGCTCACTTAGAGCCCTGGGCTGGAGATTGGAGAAAACAGCTTCAAGAAAGAAATATGGCCAATGAAATTGGCCAATGAAACTCAAGGCCAATGAAACTGTTCATATCAGGGCAAACTTATTTGGGTCAGAGGCAGAGGCTTTTCAGGGGCCAGTTCAAAACTGTGGAACAAATGGTAACACATGTTAAGTGCTACTACAAACCTCATCACTCACTAGGCAAAGAGCAAGGCACAATCTTTAACCCTATATTTGCCAGTGTAAACCCATGGCAGTATTGAAAAGTATTAAAATATTTTGAAACTAACAAGTTTCATAGTTGGTAGGGTCAGAAGGGACCTGAGTAGATCATTAAGTCCAACCCCCTGCCATAGCAGGAAAGAGTACTGGGGTCAAACAACCCCAGCAAGGTGTTAATCCAGCCTCCTTTTAAAGACCCCCAGGGTAGAAGCCAGCACCACTTATCTTGGAAGTTGGTTCCAGATCCTAGTCGCCCTGACAGTGAAGTAGCGCCTCCTGATGTCTAGCCTGAATCTACCCTCTGCCAGCTTGTGACCATTATTTCTTGTCACTCCTGGGAGTGCTCGGGGGAACAGGGACTCCCCCAATGCCTGCTGGTCCCCCGTGACTAGTTTGTAACAGGCCACTAGATCCCCGCATAGCCTTCTCTTGTGGAGGCTGAACAGGTTCAAGTCCTTTAGCCTCTCCTCATAGGGCCTGTCCTGCTGCCCCCTGATCATGAGGGTGGCCCTCCTCTGGACCCTCTCGATGTTGTCCACAGCCCTCCTGAAGTGTGGCGCCCAGAACTGGACGCAGTACTCCAGCTGCGGCCTGACCAGTGTTGCACAGAGGGGGAGGATCACCCACGGACCTGCTTGAGATGCATCTGTGGATGCATGACAAGGTACAGTTGGCTTTCCTGACTGCGTCCCCACACTGTCGGCTCATGTTCATTTTGGCATCAATAATGACTCCAAGATCCTTTTCTGCCTCTGCACTGACGAGAAGGGAGTTCCCCAGCCTGTAGGTATGCTGCTGGTTCTTCCTCCCCAGGTGCTTTACCCTGCACTTGACAGTGTTCAAACCCATCCTGTTGTTCATCTGCCCACCCCTGTACCTGTCCAGGTCTGATTGCAGCCTATTCCTCCCTTCTAGTGTGGCCACTTCTCCCCACATCATTTGAACAGGGTGCTTTTTACCCCCTCGTCCAAGTCACTGATGAAGATGTTGAACAGTGCGGGCCCGAGGGCTGAGCCCTGGGGGACCCCACTGTCCACATCCCTCCAGGTCAAATAAGATCCGTGCACCACCACTCTCTGGGTGCGGCCCTCCAGTCAATTAGTGACCCATCTGACTGTGTAGGTATCGATGCCACAGTCTCCTAGCTTTTTAATGAGAATGGGGAGACAGACAGCGTCGAAGGCCTTCCTGAAGTCCAGAAAGACTATGTCCACCATGACACCTGCGTCCCTGGATTTTGTGACCTTGTCATAGAAGGCCACCAGGTTGGTCTGACAGGACCTGCCTCTAATGAACCCATGTTGGTTGCCCCTAAGCATAATCTCCCCTGCTGGCCCCTTGCAGACATGCACCAGGATAATTCTCTCAAAAAGCTTACCCAGGACCGAGGTAAGACTAACAGGCCTATAGTTTCCTGGGTCCTCCTTCCTTCCTTTTTTGAAAATGGGAACCACATTGGCCCTTTTCCAGTCCTCTGTCACATTGCCAGAGCACCATAAGTGCTTGTAAAGCCATGTCAGGGGTCCCGCAATGACCTCTGCCAATTCCCTCAGCACTCTGGGTTGGAGATCATCAGGACCTGCTTATTTAAATACATCCAGTCCCTCCAGAAGTTCTCTGACTAGGTCCTCTCTGACCCTAGGCCTGGGTGTGCCTCCCCTAGGGCCTACAGGGGTTCCAGTATGGGGGATGACCTGGTCCCTACTCAGAAAAATGGAGGGAAAGAAATTGTTAAATAGGTTAGCTTTGCTGTCTGGTGCGATGACCAGATTTCCTAGCATGTCCTGCAGAGGCCCCATGTTACCCAGTACCTTCTTTTTACCTCCTATGTATTTAAAAAGGGACTTCTTGTTGTCCTTGATCCAGGTAGCTAGTCTCAGATCCATCTCTGCCTTGGCCTTCCTGACCGCCCCCCTACAGTCCTGAGCAACAGAGGTATAGTCCTCCCTGGTGATGGCCCCTCCCTTCTATTGGGTGTATGCCTCCTTTTTAGCTATGAGATGTTCCTGGATGCTTTTGGTGAGCCATGGGGGCTTTTGCGCCCTCTTGTCCCCTTTGATCTGTGTTGGGATTACCTCCTTTGGGCTTGGAGGATTGTCTTCTTAAGGAACAACCACTCTTCTTGGACACCCAACTCCCCTCCCCTCTGGGACCTCAGTGTCTCCCCAACTATTCTCCTTACCTCATTGAAATCTGCCCTCCTGAAGTCCAGGGCTGCTGCCTTGCTGCAGGCCTTTGCCACCCTGCGCTGGATGGTGAATTCCAACAGGTGATGATTGCTGTTGCCCAGGTGGTCAAGCACCCGCAGCCCCCTCACCAGGTCGTTGCCCATGGCCAGGATCAGATCCAACAAGGCATCTCCCCTGGTGGGGCTGTGCACCTCCTGGGTTAGATGGAGGTCCTGTATCTCAGCTAGGAACCTCCGAGAATGGTCAGACCTGGATGACTGCTCTTCCCAGAAGATGTCTGGAAAGTTTAGGTCACCCATGATGACCACGTCCTTTGACCTAACTGCCTCCGTGAGCTGACTTAAGAATTCCTGGTCTAGCTCTTCCACTTGGTTGGGTGGTCTGTAGTAGACCCCCACTGTTGTCTCTTTCCCCTCGACCTCCTTGTATTCTAACCCAGAGCACTTCAGTGTGCTCCTCCTCTGACCCAGTTCTACTTGTTGAGGATGTGTATTTCTCCTTGACATAGAGCACCACACCCCCACCTTTTCTCCCTGTTCTATTCCTCCTGTACAGCCTATAGCCCTTGATATTCACTGCCCAGTCATGTGTTGGGTCCCATCACGTTTCGGTGAGCCCCACTATGTCTGGGTTGGTGTTAGCTAGCAGGAGGTTAAGTTCTTCCTGCTTGTTCCCCACACTACAAGCATTAGTGTAGAGGCATTTGAGGCCTCCTGAAGATGCATGCACTGCCCCACTAGTTCTAGTCCTACCTGGGCCCCTGTTGCTTACCTGGGTATTTGTTCTGTTCATCGTCAGTCTAGGCTGGGCTGTTCATCAGAGGAATCTCCATCATTGAAGGGTTTCAAGAAGAGCCTGGATAGGCATTTGCCTGGGATTGTATAGGGGCAGTGCATCAGGGGTCCCTTCCAAGCCTGTGATTCCATGAAATAAAAATTAATAAAAAGCCCTTACACAGAATTCATCCTTGGGGAGGATGTATAAAAATGAATGACCCCCTGCATATACCATACAAATACGTTGCTTAATGCATTTCTCAATGACACTCAAATACTGTGATCACAAGGGCTGTGTAAGAACCCAACCCAATCCCAGGTCTGGCTGACTGGGGAACCCTGTCTTCCTTGCTTATGGAAGGGCACCCTGAGATTCCCTGAGGTGCCTCTCTGTAAGCAGGGAAAGCAGGAAAATGTTCTTGGGGGATTGAGGGCCCTCCCTAGCATACCTGCCTGAGGTGGCTGGGGAGTGCAAACAGCTCAGGCTGCTTGTGCTCTTTCACCATAGAGGCAATAGATGTTGACTGTAATAAATGGCAGAGTCTATTGCCACCCTGCTAGATCTGTGTATTGAGTCTGGCTGAGTGGGGAAAGCAGGGAGATCACATTTCCCTTTGCCCTGCATCATCAGGGGCTGGACGAGGGGTGATGTGTGTTTCATCCCATGAAGGAGATCAGTTGTGCCATGATGTGTCATTCAGTGATGTCTATTTCTAGCCTATTTCTCCTGGGGCATTGATCTTTTAAATGGGAGTGGCCTCCATTTAGTTTTGGGCTCAAAAGTGTACACAAGTGCAACAATCAGGATCTATTGTAAATTAGGAGAGAAAAAAATCATATTGGAATTTCCTTATCCACATCTTATGGATACTTCCCACTGAAGACCACTGGAGCACTATACAAACAGATGTAAGTGAAGATCTGTGTCCATTGTTTGATGGACTATACTTAACATGCCTAATAATCCAAATGCATAACCCTGTCAAAACAAGAAATGCAAGCAAGAGAAGAGGAAATTATAGCAACTAAAACAGGTGAAAGGAGTTCTTTCTTTCCTCTCCAAAAATGAACATTTTTTTTTGCTAGTAACAGCTGAATCAGAATGAAACTGCAAATATTTTAGAACTCAAGCTTTCCATATTTCTTTTTTTCTTCTTCCTGAACTCACCTTTCTCTAGCTCATCCCCCTTTCATTCAACCTACCATTTGTGGCACTCTTTTGGTACATCTACTTCCAAATTAGACTGTGAGCACTCTTCCAAATTTTTGGTGTAGGCACTGTGGGACAGATAGTATTCGACCTATTGGTCTTCTAGATAGTTTTAGGTTCCAAAATAAATTTCTATTCCACACTGCTTGAGTCCTGAAAATTCATTGTGTATCCAATTTGGTAACACACCATCATCTTTACTGTCCAAGCCCCCAAGGTTTGGAATAGACTGCCACCATAGGTGGTTCAAGCACCCACTTTGAACGCCTTCAACACACATTTGGGTGTTTATCTTGTTGGGATCCTATGCTGACTTCCTGCCCCTGGGGCAGAAGACTGGACTCAATGATCCTCCGGGGCCCCTTCCAGCCTGAATGTCTATGAAATCTATGAAATCTTACCTTTAAGCCTGAGTTATGAAAAAGCAGTAATGGAATATATAGAATAGTATTGCACTTAGGTACCTAAGCCCACTCTAGATGGCCAATAGATTGAAAAAAATATTTTTATCTGCCTTTAAAATATATCTATTGTTATTGTAAGCCATATTGAATCTCTTATGGCGAGACCAGAACATACATTTAATAAATAAATGCGCACACAAATTCAGTAGTCAAGCAGGGTGGAATAAAATTGCACCAAAACACTTAATTGGTGGAACAGGATCTGGTCCAATTTGCTCTCACTAGGCCAGTCTGATACATTGGATTCCCAGGCTTCAGGGGCCCTGGAGCTGCCTCCCACAAAAAATGGCTAGGAATACCCTGTTCCAGCCTATTTGCAAAGGATTCTGCAAAAAGGATTCTTCTGGAGTTCAGACTGATTTGTAAAGCTGTCCTCCCTTCCTATAACTTCCAGGAAAGAGATGGTGGATGGTGGATGGAGGGGCAGGAGTGCCCTCTCTGGTGAATGCTTTTTCCATTGTGAACACAAAAGGATGTGATTTACATGACTTAACACCTTTGGGGGAGAAGCCAGCCCATTGTTTATGCTTGAAAAATTGTGTCAAAATAATTGAATCAACAGCACATAATTGTTACTTCCTTTCCTGAGCTGTTAAACTCCTGCCATTTTTCCATTTCAATATCGGGAAGAGTGGTTTATGCGCACATGTACGGAGAACATGTTGGCAAAATCTGAGGCTGTCATTCGAAACCATATATGCAAAAAACCATGAGTTGTAATGATCTGGGTTTTTAAAACTAAATTAATTATACTTTTAAAGGTATGACACTAGCAGGGCTGATGCCAATTTTCTTGCAGGTATTTCATTTCTTCTTTTGTGTGTTGTTTCTTTTACTTGGGTAGTTGAGGTTTCAGCTGTCACGGAGCACATGGCATAAACATATTTTTGTTTTTAAAATGTGAAAAAGCAGACAGAAGCCTACCCCAGAATTTTTTCTCAAGTGTGATATGTGATGACAACTCGATCATGTAAAAGTCAATCTGTGGTCATCCACGTCTAAAACTCAAAGCCTTGTGGCTTTGCATTGAAAGAGACCATGCTAATTCCTTAGGAAAAAACATACTATTGTATTTCAGCAGG
>NW_005841996.1:2955570-2968054 GCF_000455745.1 Alligator sinensis
TGTGTGTAGCACTGCATCGTATTTTACTCTTGCATATACTCACATACAGTTCAGAATACTATATATTAGGATGTACATGAAAGATACCCCACTCAACACTTTTGCATGATTCTTTGAGAAGAAAGCAGAGTGCTGCAGAAGGACAAGGCTAGTATAGAAAGGGAATTGCCTGACCCTCTATCCTTTTGCTTACCAGCAGAGCAATAGGCCCAGTAGAACATAATTAAGTCATTTTACTTAAATTCTTTTTCTTCTGTTTTTTTTTAATGACTGTTTGCAAGAGAAACACAGAAACATAGCAGCTGTTGAGTCTATAAATAACTGGCTCTGGTTAAAGGTATACATCTTATTTCTAAAGTGTTTGATTTAGGCCAGGACATTTACACAGCTACAGTAGGACCATGCACAATAATAGAGATGTATTGGATCTTTTCAAGCAAGAAATAAAAATGACCCCCCCCCCAAAACCCCCCCCCCAAAAAAAAACAAAAAACCAAAAACAAATGAATAACAATTGTGAAGGCCACTTGATGTTTTTAAAAAAATGCTGGGCATACACAGCAACAGAAATACCCTTACAATGTTTCTCGAGTTGGGTACTCCAAAACTGAGGCCTTTAATTTACAATTATATTTTGAATAAATTTACTTTAATATCTTGACTGATAACATTCTTTAATCCCCAGATATTATGTTTTTTTCCTTTCAGTGTTTTGAATGGAATATAAAAATATACTAGATAACTTTTTGAAAACAAACCTCCTTTGACTTCCCAAAGGCATATAACTACAATAGTTTGAGGGGGTTTGTGCAAATTTATGACATGAAAGACAGCATACAGTAAAACCCACCTGCAGTTTCATCCCATGAGATGCTTACTGCATAGTAACTTGTTACTGCTGTGCAGTAGTGTCGCCGGGCAGTAACAGTGATGTGACACTACTGTGTAGTATTAACGAGCTACTGCACAGTAAGCATCACTAGGCAACTGTGCTGGCATGCTGCTGTGCAGTAACGCCAATTACTATGCAGTCATTTAGTACTTGGTTATGCAAGTACTAAATGACTGTGCAGTAACAACCTCCATTGTGTTTGAGGTTGGTTCATCACTGGTCTCCATCTCTAGTGATAGAATAGAATTTAATTAAACAAGGAAGCAGAATAGTACCATGCATGTCTATTCAACACTCCTGATCCTTAAACTTGCAAGATGGCCATGTCATCTTGCTAATATCAGTAACTCATTAGTTAGCATAAACTTCATTATGCTGAGAGACAAAGCCATAATGATTCAAAATTCCAATAATGTTCACCATTTTGTACTGGACCTACATTTTTGTGTAAATTGCTACTCAAACCTATACCAAATGAGTCGGGATGAATTTCTTGTTTCCCACAATATGTCAGGTTTTGTGTGCACCTAACTGAGGTCAGGATTTGAGCATCTAAGAGCAGGATGTATATGCAAACTGTCTGTGGCATTATGTCATCTCAGATATAAGTTTCCTCCAGTACATGCCCACTTGTGTACAGCATGGAGTCCTTGACATTGCTAGTAAACTGTTACTGACACAGATGGAGCCTAAACAAGATTCCTAAATCTCTCAGAGGTGACCATATGGCTGATGAAATTCTTTTAATATTTAATGCTCTTCCTTGTACAGCCTCTAATTATAGAAAATCTGCTGAGGAAAAGACAATCATTGGTTTAAAAGAAAATCCCACAACTCTGCAGTAGACTTTTAATGTGATTTATTATATTTCCCAAAACAGTATAACTATAATATCACCCATGACTCACTGTTTAACTTTTTGCATTGATTAATAGTCTTTTTGTGTCTGGTTCCATATCCATTTCTACCTCAATTTGAAACCAAGTTTTTATCATCAATAACAACTGTGACAGAGTGATTTTTACTCTTTTTCTTTGGAAAAAAGGTAGGTTTTTTTTTACTATAAACCTAAATCTCATAATTCTGCACCATATAAACATCAAATAGAAAGCTCAGAAAACAGCATTATATTTTTTACTACTGGCAGATTCCCACAAATAATTTGGATTTAAAAGGAAACACTTTTCTTAACATTCAGATTCAGCTTTTGTCTCTTGTCTTCTTTTTACTTACAACTGGGTGTTGGATTTCCTAACAGAAATGTACTCGTTTAAGAAATGAAAGCAATCGGTGCACTTACTCTTTTAAATTCTCCCTGTCTCTGCAGTCTCCTTTTCCCACACACAAGAATATACTTTTTAATGGAAAATATCAGTCAGTCACAAATGCAGGGTTTAAAGTAATAAATATAATCACTTTTTTTACTCTAAGAATATTAATGACATTTCCAGAAGCATTAAACAGGGCTACAATATCTTCCATGTTTTCATATGTTATTGTTGCGTGATAACAGAATGGGAAATGTTGTTAATGTTTCCATGATCTGTGCAGATAAAAATTTCCTTTGCTAGTATTACTTCAGAAATATTTATAACCAATTAGATTTAGAAACAAAGATGAAAGAGGTTCTAAGGTTGAATACAAATACTCAAGTCTCTGTTCTTCCTGTTTATTCATATGGTCCTTTATTAGCAGGACACATCTACAATTAAGAGATATTAAGGGTTTGAAGATACTCCTAAAGTAAGATAAAATACTCCTAAGTATAGATACTTATAATCTAATGGCCATTAGGAGATTATAACTCCTGTCCCTCATACACAGGATTTAATATTTTCATATATGCACGCGCATACTTTTAAGCTGGATTGGGTGAAACTCGAGCTGTCCAGTTTTGATCAAACCAGGCTGGAATTTTCCTTGCTGGCCATTCATATACTGGGACTATGAGGACTAGGTTTCAAGAGACAAGTAGTTGTTTGTTTTGTTCCTGGTCATTTGAGTTTTTGACTGTTTGGAAATTATTTCCACTTTCATGATGAGGGTTGGTGGTAAACTTTAGTCAGCCAGAATAAATTGACAAATTTCAAAGGTGTTATTACACCAAAACTACGGCTGAATAGAACTTTTGGAAACCAAGTTTGAGCATATTTCCGTCAAAGGCATTTAATAAATCTGACAGTGTGTGACAGGTAAGTCAGTGGTTATGAGCTTATTCTAAAATTAAATTAAACTACAGTGAAAAAAAGAACATCCAAATAACGGTTAACCATCTGCTCTACTACTACATGAGCAAAAATGAGAGGATGCATTTTTAAGTGTTTGTTAAATTGTCATTTTGCCTGTAAAAATGCAGGCATTAATGTTAACATTTCCAAAATACCCACAAATTCACATTTTGCTGATTGCAACTTGTGGAATTGTATGATAACTCTTCTTCAATCTTTGCTTCACATTGAAATTTGCAGGAAGAAAAACTCTGGCATTTCCTACCACTAAGGGCAGAATTCTATTTCACTGAACATCCCCAAATGGCAATTTTTCAGCTGTGTGTGGCAGTGTTGATATTATGTTTGCAGTTCTATTATCTGTGCAGTGTGGATGCACAACCAGCTACACAGGCTCTGCATATGCTCAATAGGTTGTACTCTGACAGGGCTTGTACCTGAGCACAAATCAGAGAAGGAGGACTTTTGGGCATTTTAGCCTCAATAGTTGAGTGCTTAGAACATTTGCACAGGAAGTGGGAGATCCAGGTTCTAGGGCTCCAACAGGGTTTAAACCTGGTTTGCACACCATACATTTCTTTTTCTCCTCTTGAAGCTGAACCAGGGCACCATTATTAGATAAAATGGATGAAGAGCAGAAGAGAAAGTTCTGCTCCATTGGGACCAAGTATCCAGGCTAGAACCGAGGGGCCCCTCTCAATCAAAGCAACATCCATTTAACTAAACCAGCCACACTGTTTTGAATCTGTTAGGGAACACAGGAAAAAGTCAGATAGCTCAGGTCCCAGACCACACAAACATGAGTTACTAATATCAAGTAATTTGAAATCTACCTTAGTGAAAGCATGAAAAATTAATTGACAAATAGTGGGTCAGACGGAATAGAGAAGATCAGCGAGCTGGTCTACTGGGAGGAATTTCATAGATTTCATAGACATTAGGGCTGGAAGGGACCTCAGAAAATCATCGAGTCCAGCCCCCCCGCCTGAAGGACAGGAAGTCAGCTGGGGTCATAGGATCCCAGCAAGACAAGCATCCAATTTACTCTTGAAGGTGTTCAATGTAGGTGCTTGAACCAGGTCCATTGGCAGGCTATTTCAGACCTTGGGGGCTTGGACAGTAAAGAAATTCTTCCTTATGTCCAGCCAGAAATGGTCTTGCAGTAGTTTATAGCTGTTCAACCTCGTCATCCCTTGGGGTGCTCTGGTGAGCAAACATTCCCCCAGATACTGGTGCTCACCCCGATAAACTAATAGGTGGCCATCAGATCACCCTTGAGCCTACGCTTTTCCAGGCTAAAGAGCCCCATAGCTCTCAGCCTGTCATTGTAAGGTCTATTTTCTTGACCTCTGATCATGTGCATGGCTCTTCTCTGGACTCTCTCAAGCTTCCTCCACATTTTTGAATCGTGGGGCCCAAAACTGGATGCAGTACTCCTGCTGCAGCCTTACCAAGGCCGAGTACAAGGGGAGAATGACATCCTGGGATTTGCTTGAGAAGCACTTATGGTCAATGATGCCCCCCAAGTCTCTTTCTTCCATAGTGCTAGCCAGTGTAGCACTGCCAAGCCTATAAGGATGCTGCAGGTTTTTCCTCCCAAGGTGGAGAACCTTGCATTTTTCAGTGTTAAACACCATCAGGTTCTCATCCGCCCATTTGCTGAGCCTGTCCAGGTCAGCCTGGATTGCCCTCCTGTCTTCAGGTGTGGATGCTTTGCCCCAAAGTTTGGTGTCTTTGGCAAACTTGGCCAGTTCTCTTCTGACTCCAATGTCCACATCATTAATGAAGGTGTTGAACAATATGGGTCCAAGGTCAGAGTCTTGGGGGACCCCACTGGTCACAAGATGTATGACACCAATCAAGTCAAGATATATGACACCAATCTCTTCTCCCTTGTCCAGGTGATAGGTCACCTGGTCATAAAAGGAAATGAGATTGGTCAAGCAAGACCTACCCACAACAAACCCATGCTGGCTATCCCTCAGGATGTTGGCGTCGGCCAGTCCATTAAAGATGGCCTCTTTAATAAACTTTTCTAAGACCTTCCTTAGGATAGAAGTCAGGCTGATGGGCCTATAGTTTGCTGGATCCACTTTCCTCTCTTTCTTGAAGATAGGCACCACATTGGCCTTCTTCTAGTCTTTGGGCACTATGCCAGAGCACCAGGAGTTCTCAAAGATCTGTGCCAGAGGCTGGGCTATGTTGCTTGCCAGCTCCTTGAGTACCCTGGGGTGTAGATTGTCAGGGCCAGCTGACTTGAAGGTATCCAGCCTCTCAAGGTGTTCCTTCATGAGGTCAGCATTGATGGAGGGCAGGGGATGTCCCTCACCCGGACCTCCCTGTCCCGTAGTGCGCATGGGCATCTCATGGGACTGTTGAAAGACTGACGTAAAGTACCCATTTAATAGGTTGGCTTTTTCCTGGGTGTCAGTTGTCCCATCTGGTTTAGCAGGGGTCCAATGTTGCCTTTGCTTTTCCTCTGGCTCTCCACATATCTGAAAAAGGACTTTTTATTGTCCATGATGCTTGAAGCTAGTTGGAGTTCAGTTGCAGCCTTGGCTTTCCTGGTTTGCTCCCTGCAGGACCGGACCAGTGCAGAATATTCCTTCTTAGATGTGAATCCCATCTTCGTCAATTATGTTGAGCACATATGAAAATTATGTACTTCTAATGCCACACCTGGATGTATTCCTCAATAAAATAGTTCCATGTGTAGATAAAGTTGAGATAATGATATGTACTGATGGCCAACATTTCCTAACTTAGAGTTTTTGACAAGTTTTTTGTCCAGTTAAATTTTCAATGAAAAAAGACGATTTTTTTTCAGCAAAAAAATGTACAAAATGCAGTGGTTTTCAACTAGATATAGATCCAATTGATATTTTGATGTTGTTTGAGAAAAAAAAAAGTACAAAATTCTAGATCCTTTTTATTACTCTTTTTGGTCTCAGTTATATATACTGCAGTAGCTCATAAACACCTGAAATAGGAATCACAGCAACATTGTCTTGAGTGCTCTACAAATGAGTAAAATCATTTCTGCTCTGGGAGTTCACATGGTAGGAGTATAACACCATGCAACAAATGGATAAAAAGATAAATTGAAGGGTTGGGGAATAGTGACTTGGTCACATTGGCCACATCTACATGAGATGCTACTGTGCAGTAGCATCAGAAAAAAAAATCTTGCAAAGATGCTCCTATGCATTAATGCCGGTTACTGTGCAGTCATTTAGTACTTCATTATGCAAATAATAAATGACTATTACTGCAGTTATTACTGCACAGTCTGCTGCTAGTGTAGATGTGGCCATGAAAGACTGTTTCATTTTTGTATATAAAAGTCGAAGTAGTACCAAGATACCATGAATTTAACCGGACCAACTTGGTTATAAACATAGGTCTGACACTTATGGAAGGACTTAAAATGGTGATAGTTTTATACCTTTATTCAGAGTTCTTCCCATGTGTAAAGGATGAGAGAGGCAAGTTGATGGGTGTTCATTAGAAATGCAGATAGGCAGGCAGTGAAGGCAAAAAGATAGGTGTTGCCGTCAGAGTAAGAAATTAGATATTTTTAGATATTTTAATGATGGGGCTAAACTGATGAGGATCTTTCAAGGTGATATTTAGAGCCACTTGTCTAAATTTCTACAGTAAATTTAGTAAAAAATGAAAAAAAAATCTTCAGTGGAAAAATGCATTAAAAAATGAACTTCACACTGACAGCTTTCAGCCAAGGACTTTTTCATTTGGCCAGAAGAACTAAAGTTTTCAGCTGTGGAAGAAAAGGACAGGAGGATCCAAATGAAACAAACAAAAAAAAGCAGTCAGAGGTTAAAGGAGAACAATGAAAGGGTGCTGCTCCTAAAGCCAGTGAATGGGAGGATTTCAAAAGGTAGAGGTCAGTGGTGTCAAATGCCAGCAAAAGCATGTGACACCACTGACCTCTTCCTACCTTTAGGAAAAGCAGAGGGGTGATCTATCTTGTCTTTAGTAATGATTTTGAGACATTCCCACATGACATTCTAAAAAGAAAACTGGGGATATTTGGTCCAGATTAAATGAATTACTAACTTCAGGAAGTTGCAAGCTCTTTGAAAGACAGAATCACAACTCAAAATGGTTTTAGTAAACTTGAAAAACATCCAAAATCAACAAAATGAAATTCTATAAAAGACAAGTACAAAATGCATAGTTGAAGAAGCAGAAAACAAAATGGAGAATAATTGCTTAGGCCAGGCATCAGAAACGTTTTGCTTGGAACTCAGACCCTGCTGCAGGTTGCAAATCTCCGTGCAGCTCTGTGATCAGCATGTGCTGTGGAGCCAACCTGGTGGTGGGATGCTGAGGACATCTCTGCTGCCCCAGCTGCAGTATGCTGGTGATTCCCCAAACTACCACAAGGCAGGTCTAAACCTCTTCATGGGCCACATCTGACCCTTGGTCTGCAGGTTGTAGACTCCTGGGCTAGGTAGGTGCACTGCAGAAAAGGATCTGGACCACAAACAGAATGGGAAATAACCCATCCCCCCACTCTCTCCCCCCTCCCCTCCCTGCCCCCCCCGAAAAGAAAAAAAATCTATGTGGTATAGTAACATAAATTTAATTTTGGAATGTAGAAATAGGTTTGTCCTATGTAAAATGTGAGAAGCAGTTATTCTGCCTTATTAGCACTGGCTAGGTCATAGTTGGAGTATTACATTTTAGTTTAGGGACCAAACTTTAAGAATGATGTGAACAAACTGGAAACAGTCCAGAGGGCAACAGAAATATTTTGAGAGTTTTAGACCTATGAAGAATGGTTGAAGGAAAAGCAAAGATTGAGGGAAGACACAATAGCCTTCAAATATGCAAAAAAAAAAAAAAAAGAAGGTATGATCAGCTGTTCTTCATGTCACTCAGGATAGGACAAGAAGTATTCAGATTATTTTGTATCAAGGGAAATTTAAATTACATATTAAGCCAACTATACAAGCATGCATAAGCACTGAAACATGCTACCTAGGGAGACTGCATCTTTTATTATCGGTGTTTTTTGAGAATAGCTTAGAAAATCATCTGTTTTGGAAAGGTTTAGGATATATCTATATCATCTCTGCAGAATAGGGAGTAAATTGGATGACTGCTGGAGGTTCTTTCCATCTCTACACTTCTATGAAAAGATCAACAGAGTAATTGTTTTCACTCCATAATTTGTAAACCCCATGGTGTGCAATTATATCGGTGAATGACTCGGCTTAGATCTAAAGCTGACCTAAAGTCTTAGAACAAATTAAACACTCCAAACTGAAACTCTGCTAGGCTTAAGCAAACCACTAGGCCTTAGATCAGATTTAGACTATAAACAGATTCTAAAAACACAGAATTCAGGGAGAAAATAAGACAACTAGATTCATGGATGTAAGTCAAAAGTGAACAAATTAAAAGCAGAATTCAAATAAGAACAGTTGGGAACGTAACGGCTGTCCCAATTCATGTTTTCACTCTAAATTTTGCAATGCCGGCACTAAACAAATACTTTTCAAACTTGATGGAAATGGCAAATTTCCCCAAGTCTTAAAAATCAAGCCAAATGTAAGAAGATTCGTAATTGTAAATCTATTAAGTCAGTAAGAACTAGGACCATGTTAGTAGTACAGTTGTCATTATACTGTGCCTGGTTCCTGTGATCAGAGACCTGACAAAGAAAGAATGTCTTATATTTGAAAGCTTGCTGAATTTTATCCCAAAAATATGTTTAGTTAAAAAAAGAGATCACTTTAAGAAATCTTTGCTTTAAAACAGAAGGCACAGTCCAAAATATCAAGCTTCAAGGATTTCCTGGCATTCGAAAGCCATTTCTGGCATCCTAGAACCTTTTGGTTTTAGCTTTAAATTGTTCTCAAAAAAATAATGAAGAAAGAAAATCACAGCTGCCTGATTTAAAAAAAACAACAAAACATTTATTACTTTCCAAATGATGGATTCATTTTTATGTTCTTAAGTCTTAGTTTGGTAAAATTCATAAATATCTATGAGCCAACTGGTTGGAAGAAAACTATGTAGCAATCTTTAAGATCATCAAATTAGTATTAAAATATGTGTTGTACCACACCAGTACTACTGATTGAATTTATTATAAATGAATTATACAAGGAATTTAGCTCTCTTTCTGTTTGTGAAATTTTCACGAGCTGATTATGATCTTTGCAGATACATTTGTAATATAAAACACAAAAGCTGGGGGGAGTGGGGGGAGGACGTGTACACACACAGCTGGCATGCAGCCAAGCAGGGTGGTGGGAGCAGCCCGATAGCTGGATGCAGGTAAGTCAGTGGGGGGCAGGCCTTGGAGGGCCAGGGCTTGGGGACTGTCCAGGGGTGGGGGGTGTGGATGGAGCCCTTGCTCGCATGCATGTGTGTGTGTGTGTGTGTGTGTGTGGCAGGAGTGTGTGAGAGGAGGGGTATGTGAGGAGCACAGGTGCCTGCTGGTGCTGGGGGAAGCTGTCTGGATGCCGGGGCTGCAGCGAGTGGGGACGGGGAAGGGAGGATGTCCCTGCCCCTCCAGCAAAGAAAAGGGGTAGGGAGGGCCTTCAGGGGCAGTTGGGAGCTCTGTGGCTAGCCCAGTGGCCCTGGGGCCAGTGCCTGTGCTCTAAGGGGCAGCTGGATCTCTCAGGAGTGAACCCAGTGCAGGAGTAGTGCCTCTTCCCAGGCTTGGCTCCCTATGCCTCCCTCTGACCACTGCCAGAGACTGGCAGAGATCTGACTTAGCCCAGTGTGCCCAGGGCAGGTGCTGCCAGGCTGGGCAATGCTGGGCACTTTCTTTTAATACTTACTTCTTTCTTCTAATAATTCTTGCAATACTTCTTGATTTTAATACTTCTATACCGTACTTGCTTCTAATACATCTGGGGTGGGGAACACAGCTGGCTGGCTCTAGCTTTGTCCAGAGTGGACCGAGATTGTAGTAAGCATTTCTCAATGTGTGGTTTCTCAGAACACATTCTGACTTTTAATATGGCATGGTAATTCTTACTATGATTTCAGATAAAACAGGTACTCAGTGGGCACATCTACATGAGCACATGTATTGTGTAGTAATTTAGGTTACTGTGCAGCAATTGGAAATTATAATGCAGTACGAGTGCACGTCTACACGTGTGTCCATACTGCGTAGTAACTATGGTGACTTATGCCAACTTGGGTGTCAATTTGATATTTGCATCATGCAGGTATCAAATTTATGGCTGATTAGTCACTGCACAGTAACACTGTGTGTGTGGACTGACTTGGGACTGACTTTAGTTCCAAATCAGTACACAACGTGTTACTGTGCTTTAATGGCTACATATGTAGATGCCGGCCTAAAAACTGCTTACTGCATAGTAAATTACACAGTAAATGCAGTGTAGACACACCCAGTGGGAATTATCTTTTTTCCCTAAAATGACAAATGTGTATTTTTCAATCATCACTGAACTCAGAACAGTTGAAAGGGTTTGTCCATCATTTAAAAATTAATTCCCCTTGGTGGAGGTGTGGAAAATTTCAGCCTAGACTTTTAGTTTTGGAGAGTTATGAGTACATGAAAACAAGGTGTTACCAGTAATTTTGCAACGTCAACTTCAGTAGGTACTTCCTGGCATTTGGTATGAGCCTTAATAACTGTCTTTGTTCTGTGCTTTCCTTGATTGAAAGAAGTACTCTTATTCAGAGGCCAAATGATTCCCCTGCAGTAATTCTCAACAATTAACGTGCTGGCAGCTAGTATGCCTCAAGTGAAAATAGCCTCAGGCTTCCCTCCAACTTCTATGTCTTGTTGTTACCTGTGTTCTGATTACAGTAAACCATGACAAGGCTGAAACCTGAGTTATCACAAGAAACAATACGTTAGGGTTTTACCCTTTGGAATTTTTCTTAATCAACTAGTAGTTTATATGCTATTCAACTCCCTAGCCACACCCTTGCTGGCTTTGGCTAGACACCATTGTTTCCCAATCACATTTATATTTTTTATTCACCTTTGTTGAATCTGTCAAAACTACATAGAGTTAATTTGTCAATGTAATTCACCTCTTAATATGTCCTTTCATGAATAGGGTTAAAATAAACACTTATCAGAACTGATTTTGGGCCTTTAATCTTTTATTTCTTCTAAACGTATGCCTTATCTTCACTTAAATCCATTTTCTCTACTTTGAACATCCCAAGTTTGGGTGCCATCATTATTCATGATATATTTTTGTTGGTTTCAAAATATAAATTTCATAGCAGTCATTCCCCATCCTTTGCACTTTCTTTTTTTTTTTTTTGTACTGCTATATGAAGGCATGCATATTTAGGGATACTGAAAATGCCCAGAAAACTAATTTTTCTTTCAAATATGCTATGTTTTCACTTCATAGCTATATTAAAAACATAGAACACAAACTAAGAGGTGGTTGCAAAAAGGCAGGGCTGTTTTTCCTCTTTTCCCCCTGGCTGCATGAGTTTAGTGAGTGACTGAATGCAGTGCTGTTTTCTGGCATTGATACAATCCCAGGATAATTGTACAGACATACTTTGCAATATCCTGGGATAAACTGTTACTACTTCTTATCCAGGAAACATTTTTAGGATTTATCCTGGACAACAGACATGGATGTCTGTATGATTATACTTTGTCCCAGGATAATATGGTTTATCTTGGGATATATACAACACTTGTTTTCAGTCTTTGTGGCAGGGCACCTTTGGTGCCTGCCACTTTAAAAGGCTTTAACAGGCTGTGAAGCGTTTGGCATGTAAGGTACAGATTAATGAGGCAGGCACATGACCGGAGTAGGGCTCCTGGATTGGAGGATGGGGCTGAGTAGCCTTATTATAAACCCATGCCCTCATAGCTGAGTGGGCAGTTGCTGCAGGTAGCCAGGGGGATAACATTGCCCAGCTGGAGCTGCTGCTCCCAGAACATCTGGAGGTCAAGGGTAGGAACTATGGGGATGGAAAAGGTCCCTAGTCCTGGATCATGACCGAAAACTATACTCTTCTAGGGTTGGATGGTGTGGTGGGGCTACCCATGGCAGGGTGGTCCCCAGGAAATGACACACCAATGCCTCCCTAGTGAAAAGTGAGGTGTCATGACCCAAAAGGCATGATTGTGTGTGTGTGCTTTGGCATCAGAATTATCCACGTTAAGTTGCAGAGCATTGCACGGGAGTTTCCTGTAGCAAGAGGAAACCCCGGTGCAGGGACCAGTTTCCCGCCTTTTCTGCAGCTTCTTTTGCAGAGTGCATTGCTCATGTTGCAAGAGGAATGCACGGTGCAAAAGAGTTCCCGCGACCGGTATGCAAATTCGTTCCCCGTGATTGGCTAGTGCTAAATTATTCACACATGGCGGCTA
>NW_005841996.1:2968085-2988039 GCF_000455745.1 Alligator sinensis
CCCAAGCCGAAGAGGACTCCACATCCATCTCGTGGGGACTCTGGGTACACGGCAGGGTAATAGAAACCCTGTGTGAGATCCAGAGGAGCGTGGCGGCCTGATCCACCGCCCACCTCTTCCCGTCTTCGAGCGCGACTAATATAAGACGTATTTACGATTTTAACTACGCAGTAGACAGCAAGACCTGCAACTTGCTCAGGAATGCACTACAGGTCCATGATGTAGACAGAATTAGCATTCAGGACCCATTGACTCCTAGCACTATACTAGTTCTCCAAAGCTCATGGCCTATATAACATACATATTCAGTTCACTTAGAATATTTGTTTTCTTACCAGTCAGCATAGTATATGACAATAATTTCATTTTTCCTGCTGCATGCATCATTATTATGGATAGGATATAGTACCAGTAATTAATCTCAGTTACAGTGTGTTCACTTTCTGTTCTTGGTCAGGCATAGTGTGGTACAATGAAGTAGAGTAATACAACTTAATTTCCATAGAGGTATTTCTGTCCATGAAGTATTGGGAAGGTTATACTTTATGGTAGGACTGCAAAGCACTCAACACCTTCCATTTCACTGTGATTTAATTAATGATTATAGAAATAATGATATAACATACAAAGCAATAGTGGGACCCTAACACACCTTGTGCCTTCAGCCATTCAGAATCAGAAATACTCAACTTAATCACTGTTGTTTTTCCCCACAAAAATAAACTGATTTTTCCCCCTCTTTAAACCAGGATATTAAAAGATGACCTATCCCACAGCCAACAAAACCTCTCCCAGTAGGAATGGAGAAATATAAAGTTGCAGGCAGAGGCCCCAATTCACCCAATCATCCCTAATCAGGAAAACACATTTTTGTATATGCTGAAGTCTCATTGACTGCAATGGGATCTTAGCATGTACTGAATTTTAAGCATGTGCCCATGATTTTTGCTGACTTTCAGAATGCCAGCATTGCTGCAGCCACAAGAAACTTCAGACTCCACAAGGTAACAATGAGTTATGTTACAAGAAGTACAAAATAGAACAATTTGTAGGGGAAAAGCTGGTAAGCCTGCTCCTCACTCCAAAGCATATTACACCCAGAGCTGTAAATCTGAGGAAAGGTAAACTGGTTAATGACAAATCTTAGCTGTGCATTTATATGGCATCCTCTCACAGTCTGATATTTCCTTTTAGAGTCTAGACGTTTTAGGCTGCGGGCTGAAATGAAGAATGCTATTAAACTGCCACTTCTGGTTATTAGGTTGTTCATGGCAACTCTCATTTTTGTCACCCAAGATTACAATAATTTTTCTCATGGGTTTTTGTTGTCATTGTCATGCTAATATAGCTAGGCCATAGCTTTAGTTTTGAACTAGCTAAAGTCCAGTTGAAGATTGCCAGAAACAGCAATTTATATCATGAGTTTCTTGATAATACTGCACCCAGGAAATGAAAATTAAGAGCATTTTTGCTGCTTCTTTCAATCTTATCAATATATCAGGGATGTCATTAACCCATCCTAGTTGATGTCGTGTGTATATACAAAGGGTATTTTTACACATGCTCCGACACATTCTGATTAGAACGTATCAGAGAAGACTCGGTTAATTGAGTCTACTGGGGCATTGTAATCAGGATGCTCCAGTGTGCTGCAGCATCTTGTGTATTCAGCATCCCCATGTTTCAAAATGGCGGCAGGGGTACTTTAACTAAAGCTCATCAAACAAGCTTTAGTTCAAGCACTGCCCACAGCCATTTTGAAACATGGGACATTGAATGCTGCGGCATTTTAATTCGTGTCTGTCCAGGAGCCGCTCTACTTAAAACGTGCCCTCCCCTACCCCAGAGCACGTATATAGGTGCCTCATGTCATTTAAAAGGTTATTTTACAATTTTACAATAATGTTATGTTAAATGTTATGTTAAGCATAATGTTATGCAGCTCAGATTTTAAAAAATAAAAGTATTAGTTGAATATGGATAATATTGCATGAGGAAGAACATCCCTTTTCCATGGCAGGATGCCAGAGCAACTGGCCATGGCAAGACATAGGTGATTGTGAACTCCTGCTGTTCCTCCCTAAAAGATACCCATCACAGCGTCGGCCGCCATTCTGTTACTGGGTTTTGCTTCACTTTATCATTAGCTCCTCAGATCAAAGTCTGTAGCTTGTTCTTTGAAGACTAGGTGAAATGATCAAGGCCTATGTCTGATAAATTCACCTCTCCTGTACTAAACTCCCACATATTTTTGTGCATCTGGCTGTGAGGATCATCCCTCTTGTTCCTGCAGTTTCTTGTTTAATTTGTGCCTAAGCTACCAGGTCACTGGTTTTTTTGCTTGCTTGCTTGCTTGCTTGCTTGTTTGTTTTTTCTGGCAGTGTGGGAACAGTTGGTTGAGAGGGGACATATGACAGTTTTGCTAAAACCACTACTTTGGCATGTCATTTCCACATGTTAATGTCATGACCCAAAAGGCATGATTGTGTGTGTGTGCTTCGGCATCAGAATTATCCATGTTAAGTTGCAGAGCATTGCACGGGAGTTTCCTGTAGCAAGAGGAAACTCCGGTGCAGGGACCAGTTTCCCGCCTTTTCTGCAGCTTCTTTTGCAGAGTGCATTGCTCGAGTTCCAAGAGGAATGCACGGTGCAAAAGAGTTCCCGCCACCGGTATGCAAATTCATTCCCCGTGATTGGCTAGTGCTAAATTATTCACACGTGGCGGCTAGCGATTGGCCTGTTAGCCGTATAAGAGGCTTGAGCAGTTTCTGCCCAAGCCGAAGAGGACGCCACATCCATCTCGTGGGGACTCTGGGTACACGGCAGGGTAATAGAAACCCTGTGTGAGATCCAGAGGAGCGTGGCGGCCTGATCCACCGCCCACCTCTTCCCGTCTTCGAGCGCGACTAATATAAGACGTATTTACGATTTCTACATTGGTGGCCTGTTCACCCAGAGCATCCGGAGCTCTGCACCGTGGAGCCTAGCAGCCTCCACAAGACAGTCTGTGTTGTGTCTGTCTGTAACTGCAACTTAATCAAGCTTTCCAGCCTACACCACTGCCATCTCGGTGTAAGTAAACAATCTTTTAAACTACCGATACGTGTCCGTGCCTAATTCCAGAGCGAAGGCCTTCCCTCTCTGCCCCCGCGTGCCCGGGCTGCTGGCCACAGCCCACGTGCAGCGCGAAAAAGGGCTCGGGGCGCTCCCAGCCCGCACATGAGGATGGGGCACCATATAGCCTCAACCCCCATGACCTAGTGGGTTACCCCATAGAGGGGACAGGCGGCAGGTCCAGGCATTGTCATCAGAATCCTGAGATGCAAGGGGCATAAGGCTTAGTGGCCCCAGTGAGGGGGTGGAGTAGTGGGATTAGTGAGGGTGTGTGAGAAGGCTGTGTAGAATAGGTTCCCTATGGGTGGGCCTGAAGGACTGAGTATGGGCCGGCCTTACAGTTGGAGTGAACTGGGTTTGCAGCCTTGAACCTGACTGGAGAAACGCTTGTCTGGTCAATGCCGGGGCCAAGAGCAGATCGGTCACAGGACAGAGTGCCCTCTGTGAGGGCTGCCCAGAGTTAGGGGCCTGGAGTTCTGACTGGCCTGGAGGTGAGGCCAGGGGCTGTGTGGCCAAAGGCCCTAGAGGTTGCAACGCCTGAGATGGAGAAGGGTTCAGGGAGCTTGGTAGCCCAGTCTGAGGGAGGAGATTAAACCGCCTGATTAGGAGGGATCCAGGTGGGGTCCGAACTCCAGACTGCAATGTAGCGGGGCCCATTGTGGGGCTGAAGCCACATAGTGATGCTATCTGCAAGGCATGGGACATGGTGTAGGGGCTGTATGGACCCGTGTATTATGCCCTTGGCATCAGGCAGTAAAATAGGCAGCCTCCTGCCTTATAAACAACTATTAATTGGTTACATCAAAGGTATGGCAGGAAAGGTAGGTGGGCAGACTGCCTTGGACAGGTGGGTGGGCCATGGTTAGAATGGCTGAGAGATGAGCCCCTGTCACACCATTACAAACAGAACGATGGTATGTTTAATCTGGTGATCCATATTTGCTGGTCCTAATGTGGGTCTGTTTTCATCTTTTGGAAAAGAGCTGGATGTGACCTTGAGCCAGATGACATATTCATTGCTTTCTGCTCTGGTATCAGTTGAACTGGTATTGGCTTCTAACAATGAACATAACTTTTATTAGAATAAGGGAAGCATATAATGATAGCTCCTCTGTCTTTATGCATTCCTATGGGTGGGGGGAAGGAGGGACAGCAGAGCACCGTGGGATGGTGGAGGACCAAGAGACCCCCTGTAGCACTACAGTGTACAAGACAATGTTATATGTGGAGTTTCTGTGGTTCTTGGATAATTTCTGTAGTGTTACAGAGATGTTCACATCTGTCCTCTTGGCTTCTGTAGCGCTAGCAAGTTGTATTTAGTGCTCCAAATTTAACATCTCTCCATGACCACTGTTGCTGCTGTATTCCATTCTTATTCACCATGTTTCTTGCTATCAACTAAGAAATTTCAAAACTGCGTATTTTACTCTGACAGTGGCTGGGAAGGAAGCTATGTCTTCATGTATAATAGAAAAGTTGGATTTGAATGTCTGAAGGAAAATACTTAAATATTAAAAATCTGCTTCTAAGGATAATTCTCATTTATCCTAGTGATATAAAGGGATGTGTAATTTAAAGACAGGATGCCTGATTCTCTTTTACTTTGCATCATTTACAATCATAAAAGTGAGTGCAAAACACTGCATTCTGATCTGATAGTATTTTGCAGACATTTTGCCTTAGTGAAAAACTATATGAAGTGTCAGGCAGCAAAGAAGATAGCTTGGAGAATCCAACAGCATTTCCATCTTACCCACCCAATAACATTATCCTAAAGGTGATCAAGATATTCCTGAAGATACTCTCAATGTAGATATCAGGGTATACTAGGTTAATTTTTTAATTCAGTCCTATAATATGATGAAAGTAAGCTACTATGTACATTTAATCTACAGAAGCCAATAAAAAAAAAATCAAGACAATTCAAAGTAAATGCAATGCATATCAGAAAAAAAATGACACCAGAAATTACTAAAAAGAGGCAAAGTATATTTTTTTCTGGTTTATTTTCATTCCGACCAGAAGAACAGTATCTGACAAAGAAAAAAGGAAAGTACTTGGTAAATTTAAAGATTTAAGTTAACGATCCCACCACAACTTTACCTGTAAGTACAAAGAACCAAGCCTCAAAAAAAGTTTTAGAAATGTATTTTAATGTATATTTTAAAATTATAATTTTCAGAACAAAAATGAGTTTCCCTTCCTATATAAATCATTCTATTCCTGTTTTCCTTCCAAAAGCAATTCAGTCAGTTTCCAACATATGTTAACATTGGAAGAATTTTTGTGTGCCTTTTAAAAATGTTTTTAATGAAAATGTCTTACAGACTTCAAATGCTAAGAAGAATATATCTAGGAGAACTAATGATATAATAAATAATATGTATGTATGTTTTAAATAATAGCATTGCCGGATAAAAGATTCTTCTGATAAACTGAACTGACTACTAAAATATCACTGATAAATTAGTTAAAGAGTGGGTAAATACTGAGGGCCTAAAATTCTATTGATAAATGTACACACTGTGAAACCAACTTTGTTTACTGGAATTTCAAAGGCAACAGTTCATCAGCATAGAATCACAGAAAATTATCATGAAATCATCACAGAAAATCATAGAAAATAGGGCTAGAATCTATCTCAGGAGGTCATCTAGTTTATCCCCCTGCCCTGAGGCAGAATCAAATACATTTAAAACATTCCTGACAGATGTTTGTCTAACCTGTTCTTAAAAACCACCAGTGATGAAGATTCAACAGCCTCCCTAAGTGATCTATTGCAGTGCTTAACTACCTTTATAGTTTCTCCTAATGTCTAATTTAATTCTTCCTGGATGCAGTTTAAGCCTATTACTTCTTGTCCTATCCCCGGTGGACAGGGAGAACAATTTACTACTACATTTGTCTTTACAGCAACCTTCTACAGATTTGAAGACTGTATAGGAAGAGATTATGGGAAGGGTATTGTGTCCAGAATCACCTCCGTCCTGTTTGATATCACCTGAAAATTATCTACATATTCTAGAATATCAAAATATATCAATGGAAAAAAATAGCAGACGGCAGTGAGTTACCTTCAGCCTTTTGACTGTAAGAGGAAAGCTACCCTTCATGTAGCTGTACTATGCAGAGTCCAATTCTCTCACAAAATCCAACTGTTTTAATGTTTATATTTTTAAGGCATTTAATGGTCATCAAAAAAAGTATGTCAAATCATACAGTAAGGTGATAGGATAAATTACTTATTTGCCACTAGGAAAAAATAGTTGATATTTACTTCAAGGACAGCATCCTTAGTTTATGATAAAGCTTCAGAGAAATGATCCATATATTACTGTGTGTATACCCTGCACAATGGAGTCCCAGTTCCTTATCCAGATTGGGGTTTTAGATGTTAACCTAAAAATCAGTAGTATAACTAGTGTAGGGTGACAGGGCAACCACTCTGGGCAGTGATAGAGGTGGTGGAGGCATAGAAAACAGCTTTTACTGCAGCTGCGTGATTCCAACTGGGGCAGCAGCAGCAACTGGAAGTTGCCCCAGTATATGGCAGCTGCTGTGGGCGCGCTACTGCATTGTTACGCTGCTGACAATAATAAAAAAAGAATAGCCCAATTCTCTTTTAAAGTAAAAGCTAGATTCCACATTGAAAGTATGTACAAGAGGTTAGAGAAGTCACATAAAAGCAGCTTTTCTCCAAAATCCACATTGCAGAAATCTGGACTTTTTTTACTGACTTGGGCCCTTAGCTAGGAAAGAAAAGCAGTTTCAAATGTACTTTGGCAGCTTTAGTATGCTCAAAAGGTACAGTTATTGCCATATCATATCAAACACATTTGTAGCCTCTTTCACGCTAAACTCCTCTTAATGTGCTTTACAGAAACAGATCAACATATTAAAGGGACACTGTCAAGGTTGTTAGTCCTAAAAATTGACCTACTTTAACACTGGTTCCATACTGAAGTTCTCACTTTCAGGATTTGTTCCATGTATATATTTCTTCTTGCCATAAGGATGCTGGAAATATAAATATATAAACATATGCTCAAATGGATATGAGAGTAAGGGGCAAGTTGAGGAGCAGACAAATATTACAGACCAAATATTGGTTTTGGAGCTACACTGATGGTGTGTCTGGAAACTCAGGCATAACTGCTATAGAAATTCCATAGATCTGGGACTGCTCTTGGAGCTTCCATTGCAAATTGAGAGAACGGCTTAGTGAGCTGAATTCTGTTTTATTGACTTGTTGATAAACAACTAAAATATGTTGAAGAACTCCTGAAGATAAACATCCAAGTCAGACGCCAAGTCATTTCCAGGACTATTGACATTTTTAGCTTCTATTCCAACAATAAACTAGAAACTCACATGCTAAATTAAACTTCTGTTTGCATTTTTTAGCAACCCCCTCCTCACTTTCTTCTATATACTGAGTTCATCTACACATAAAATTAAGGTGAAGTATTAAACTCCAGAGCTGTTTGAGCAAGAGTAAACTGCTCCTGGGTGCAGCATCTACATGTGTGCCCAGGATTGCAGCAATTTAAGCTGGGGTGGAGCAGGCCTGGGCTGGCAGGGGGCATGGGGGATCAGCCCTGGGCTCTGGGTGGTGGCATCGGGCAGTGGAGGGACTGGCTGGGGCACAAGGGTGCAGAACCTCTGGAGCCATGTGGCTAGGCAGCAGCCAGGAGTCTGGCCCTGCACAGTCATCATCTACAGATGCATTTCAGTGCAGTTAATTATTCTGTTGTAAGACAGTATTGTCCCTGACAATACTATTTTATGGAACAGTTAATTAGTTTACTGTGCCCTAATACTGGCACACGTGTAGATGGTGATGCCTTACTGTGGAGCTAATTAGTATACCCTGCAGTAAAGTGCATGTGTAGTTGCACCCACTGGGTACAAATGATGAAAAAAGATATTAATACTTTAAGTACCTGATTCTTCAAAATGTTGAACTCTCTAAGTTATCTCATTAATTCATACAACCTACCAATACAATTTTAAGAGCATTGTCTTGACCTCATGTTTCCTGAATGTGCATCTTACTCTGTGTATCTGCACGAGATGCTACTGCGCAGTGGTTATTGCACATTTATTTAGTACTTGTATAATCAAGAACTAAATAAATGTGCAGTAACTGGAGTTACCACACAGTAGCACAGGAGAATGTTTTTTAAGTGACAGTACTGAGCAGTAGCTTAAGAATACTGAGCAGTGGACTATTAACACTGTTGGTGCTGTGACATGCTACTGTATAGTATTATTTGGGAACTGGGCAGTCAGCATCTTGTGTAGATATGCCCAGTGTTTATACAATTCTTTATATTTTTGAGGGTAACTAATCAAACACTATTCAGCAGAGCCCTCTCATTATCATGATCTGTAAAATAGTGACACAGTATCATTATCTGTAAAATAAAGCTGAGATAATTGAGATAGTGTCCAGGTGAATAATTAACAACAACTCAGGTTTTGACTTTTAGGGCTAGGCTCAAACCTCAGGCTGTGTCTAACTAGGCTTCCCTCGCTTTATAAACTTGTCAGTTATTTTTGCATTGATAGATACTTGAAATACTACTTGCTCAGCGCAGATGCATTTATGTATAACCAGAATTAGTAATTCTATATGTTTACGTCCTATGACCCTTAAACCACAAGGGCACATTTCCTTGCTTGAATATATCATTACCAAAATTTCCATTCTAGTGTGTGGTTGTACATCATTATAGAAAAGGACCTGGGGATTACAATGGACAATATAAGTCAACAGTGTGCCCTTGTTGTAAAGAAGGCTAACAGTATAATGGGCTGCATTAGTGGTAGTGCTGCCAGCAGATTGAGGGAAGTGATTATTCTCCTCTATTAGGCACTGGTGAGGCCACATCTGCAGTACTGTGTCCGTTTTTGGGCCTCCCACTACAGAAAGGATGTGCACAACTTGCAGAGAGTCCAGTGGAAGGCAGTGCAAATGGTTAGAGGGCTGGGGAACATGGATTATGAGATGAGGCTGAAGGAACTGGGTTTATTTAGTCTGGAGAAGAGAAGGGTGAGGGAGGATTTAAAAAGCCTCCAACTACCTAAAGGCTGGTTCCAAAGAGGATGGAGCTGGACTGTTCTCAGTGGTGGCAGATGACAGAACAAGAGGCAATGGTCTCAAGTTGCAGCAAGGGAAGTTTAGGTTAGATATTAGAAAAATTGTTTCACTAAGTGGGTAGTAAAGCATTGGAACAGGTTACCCTGTTATGGAGGGTTATGGAATCTCCATCCTTGGAGGTTTTTGAGACCTGGGCAGACAAAGCCTTGGTTGGGACATCATAGTTGGGGATGGTCCTACTTTAAGCAGGGGGTTGGACTAGATGAACTGAGGTCCCTACCAATCCTTATTTTGTATGATTCTATGATAATTCTACCTCACATACTCTTTATCGGAAAACAGCTTATAAATTAAACAAAAGAAACCAATCAGAACTAAGGGCAACCACCTCGAAGTTTTTACATGAAGGCTGACATTTGTAAATCTTTAAGCCAAGTTAGAACTTTCTCTAATTAGAGTTATTCTGACAGTATTTCTACTAGACCATTTCCAATGTGTGAAAAGAAATATCCTCTCCCCCTGCCACCCCAGATAACCATTTACAATCCAACAGCTGCTGGAGAGTGAGCACTGTTCACTTGTGTACACAAACAGAATTAACATATTTAAATAGGAAAGCACAATTTTTATTGTAGTGTCGTAGAATATTTGTACAATAGCTCCTCAGGTAGTGTTAAGATTCATAGCCTGTTTCAAAAGACGAGTTCAAAGCAGCAGAATAGTTTTATTATTTATTTTGCCTTTATATTTTTTCTGTGCTTCAATATCTAATAATATTCATGGTACTAATAATTTAGGATTTGGCTGACATTTGAAATAAACTGCCAAGGAAGTAGTTATTTTAACAGAAATGGTATTGAGATAGGTTTAGAACCTCGCTTCGTTTTGTAATGTCAGAAAAATTTGCTATGTTTGATTCTCTCCTTTATTCTCTTCTTTGGGGAATTAAATTCTATGACAAATGGACATTACAATTGGTTTCTAGAACCAAGTCTGTGCTGTGTTCATGGACGCCTCTGGCTTGCTGAAGGCTGCCATCCTATAACTGCTGCCACTAGGCACAGCTGTGAACTGTGAACTGGTTGGTCTTAACTCCTTTTTTTTAAGGAAACATTCACCTTAGTTCAGATCCCTCCTGGCTAACCCTTTAGCTGTTTTAATAAATTGATGGCCATGTCTCCAGGCTAGATATCATGGTATTAACTCTTCCTCTGTCTTGTAAAACCCAATTTAGGTAACACTTCTTCCTGCAAAGGGCCAGGTTCATCCAGAACCTGCGTCCTGATTCCATGCTCTCTGGTCTGCTAGAGGCCCTAACGCAGCCAACACAGCTCCAAAAGTGACAAAGGAGATGGTGTTGGTGGGTCGCTCCAGTCCTTTAGTAGCCTGTGGTGGCCAGTCTCCTATGCCCATCCGTTGAGTATTCTGGTAACACTCCTTGGAACATTTGCTTCATGGGAGCAAATTTGCCATGATACAAGAAACAGAACCTGTAAAAATGAACAATGATTTTTTATAAGAACCACTGTCTGCTTATGGATGGAATCAGACACTGCCGCATAACTGTAGTTTGGTCTACATGGACAATAATAGAATAGCAAGCTGCAACAACGCAGCTAATATCAATTACCAAGCCAAAGGTCCTTCTTCTAATTTCCCTTGGATATATTATTTAAGAAAGTTTAAGAAATGTATGACTATGTTAATACTTCTAAGACGAAGTAAAAAAGGCATCTTAATTTGACTCTTTGAGCACGTCTACACGTACATTAATGCACTGTAATTATGGTGCATTTAGTTAGTACCTATAATAACAGGTACTAACTAAATGCACTGTAATCGCTTTTTAAGCAACATTAATGCACAGTAGACTATTTCTACTGAGCATTAGCATGTTTTTTCATGCCATGCTAATAATGCACAGTAGAATTAGTACACTGAACTGTTAGCATCTCAAGTAGACACACCCTTTACTGCTTATTGATAAGTTTTGATATTCAGTGAAAGACACAAAACAGTGCTATGAAAGATCAATAGCATTCTTTTCAAAGCATCCATACATTGCTTTTTGTACTCTGTCTCAAACAGATATCTCCTTTTTTAAAATAACTGTCATATATGCAGCAGTGTCTAGGAACTGCATTCAAATTGACACCCTAAGTTCTTTAATGCAGAATGGTTTATATCTGGTAGACCATCATTTTTTTTTTACCCAACATTTACAAAAATAATTTAGATTTGTAAATTATTAGATCCAAACCTTATATCACATATATCCACTATAGAGCTTAGTTACCTTTTTATTCCCAATTGTAGGGCTGAGAGTTTTTATTTATTTTTGGCTTAGTTGATTTTCCCTGTTTGTTTTTTATCTTTATTTGCATACCTTAGCCTCAATCTCTGCTTGCATTGCCTGCTTTCCGATAGTGACTTTTTACTTATTTTATCCACTGTTATGTTCATTTTGTTGCTTGTTTCCTGAACATTTTCCAGTCTCCATCACAGATCTTCAAATGTTAGTAACCAGAGGGTGCATCTACATGTACAATTAATGTGAAGCAATAAACTGAAGAGCTGTTTGAGCCAGAGTCAACTGCTCCTGGATGCAGCGTCTAAATGTGACCCCAGGACAGCAGCAATCTGGCAGAGCAGTCAGGCTGGGCTGACTGAGGGGCAATTTACTCCTAAAGTCACTGTCTACATGTGAGTTTTAGTGCAGTAAATTTCCATGCTGTAAGACAGTACTGTCTCCAACAGTACAATCTTACAGCAGAGTTAATTAGTTTACTGTATTACCAGTGCACATGTAGACGGTGATACTTTACTGAGCAGCTAATTAGTTTACTCTGCATTAAAACACACGTGTAGATGCACCCAGAATGGCCTTGACCAAAATAACTAAGATTAAAAGAAATATATTCCCATCTACTATCTACATAGAGACAAAACTAGTGCCACATAAATAATTCTACAAAGAGTATGAAGATCTGAATGATTAGTAACTGCGGAACTCAGGCTGGGAGATAAAGATTTTCCAGCACTGGTCCCTCAGTCACGGAGCTGGTGCTGGGAGCTCCCTGCTGCTGGAGGCTGGGGAGCCTGTTCCCTGCCCAGCTCCATGATCATGGAGCAGGGATTAGGATCATGAAATGGGGGTTGGGAACTGTCCCAGACAGTGGCAGGTCCCAGCCCTGAGCCCCAATCAGGTGATCAAGGCATGGAGCCTGGAAAGAGCTTCAGGGGTGGGGCAGGTCTCATCCCCTTACCCCATGCCCCAATCTGCTGGTGGGGCAGGTAGCAGCGAATTAGCTGCTAGCTGCCCCACCGGTGGATTGGGGAAGGGGCTGGGACCAGCCCCTTCCCTGCAGCTCTTTCCAAGTCCCCTGTCCCCAGTTGGGGAGCTGGGGCCAGGAACTCCCTGCTGCTGGTGCAGGGAGACATTGTCCCCACTCTGGAAGCAGGCAGCCCCACCCCCTCAGGATGCAACATCCCAGCCTGGGCCAGGAGACGGCTGTCTCCTGGCCCCAAGCTCCCTGCCAGACCTTGGGCTAGCACCCTGGGGCAGCCTAGAGCTCCCACTGGTGGCAGCAGGGGCCCATTGCAGGGCTCCAGGAAGCAGAAGCAGTTTGCTGCCATAAGCAGCAAGTCGGCTTCCATTTTCCTGCGTGTGTGGACAAGTGCTTGGGATCATTTACTCATGAGTAGTTTACTTGTGAATAAACTGCTCCCAGATCTAATACATGTGTAGACACACCCACACAATCCTATGCTTGTACCTCAGCTAATATAGCACAATTTAAAAGTAAAATTTGGCCCTCTTTCCTAAATGTTTGATTTTCATATCATATTGTTTGCATAGCTTTAAATACTGCATCCATGCAATACACAGTGCACCAATGAGTTCAGTGTACCAATGGATGAATATAATACCTAAACAAAGATAGCATAAGGAGTTTATATTTGGAGCATGTTTCTCTTACAGGTCCATTCTGTTGAATGTACAGGATTACTGTGTCTTTTACAACTGCTGTGGAAACTGGTAGCTTATAATTTCAGGTTTTAAGACTGGGTGCTGATATCAAGATTTTGAACTGATCTACACCACTTCATTGGAAAGATTTCTTGGGAATACCTCTATCCAACTGTTTGGGGCTCCAATGCAGTATACATTCATTATTATCTTTACATCTCATTTCTCTCACATATTACATTTATCATAAACTTTATATCTTGCCTATCATTTCAAATTTTCTGTTCTTTTTCTCCCTTGGACTGCTTTGAAAAGAACTTTCTATTATCTAAGGCATAAAACTCCAGGAAGGCTGCTGGTACCAAATATTCAAGATGTCATTACAGCAACCCAGTTCTGCACCACAGAGCTGGTGTGAACACCATGTTGCAGTAAGTCCCCTAGATGTCTGGGACTGTTCTCAATATACCACATACCACTTCTTCAGTGCTTGAGGAGCTCCCATGAAAACTCATGGTGTAAGGTAAACAAAAGATTGCTTTCCCAGGGTTGTGAAAAATGAATGATAACACTACCTTGGGCATGATTGTTTCCACTTACAAGCAAAAGGTAATCATCACAGCACCTCACAAGACCCCAATCTAGCCCAATCTATCTAGTAGATGGATATGAGGCTGAGGATCCCTAGGCCACCAGGTTGTTTCCTCTTCAGGATGAGGGCCTTCAGCTATCTATATAATCATTGGCCTGTACTTACAGCAACTTCCACAGAGTACTGCATAGATAGTGGCAACTCATATGTTTACACATTATTTTTTCTTGCTTTGTTCCCAGCTTCCTTAGATGTCATCAATATTTCTGGTGGATTCTCTGGTTAATAGTTTATATTCAGTTCTGCCTTTATTTTTTTCTTCCAGCTCTATTTTGTTATTATTATACTTATGCTGTCTGCTAACTGTGAGGCCAGAAAGTTAGTTCCCGTTTTTGTGTGTGTTGTTTTTCTTGTTGTGTTGTGGAATGCCCCAGTCTCTGTTGAGTTTTCTTTCAGATGTATAACTTTGATGATGTAATTTTGCTTTTCTATCATTATGGATTTCATTTATATGTGGCAGTTCATTCATTTTGGTTTTAAATGACCTCTAAACAGATAATTGGCAGAATTTACATTGACATGACTGAGAAGCCAGGTAGAAGTATACCTGCAAGTCAACATCTCCAGCGAGTTTTCTAGGAGAAGGTGGCTGGGGGTGGGAGGGAGTGCTTAGCGAAGAGAAGAGGAAGAAATACTATTTCAAATAAATTGGCTTTTGCTCATATAATTATACCACAAGATTTTTATTTGTTTATGTATGGGGTGGGGGAAAGAAAAGAATTCCTTGCAAGACTTCCATTTGGAGATGCGTATTTCTCTCATCTTTGTAAAAACAGACTTGTGGCCCTCTGTGACAGTGATGATATAAAAATGCCATTTACTTGATTTTTAATGAAAGCATCAAGTACATATTTCATATCCACTCAAAAGAAAGAGCTGTCTTGATTTTTATAGCCTGTGTACCCACATTGAAACACAACTGCACTGTTCTGAGGTCTGACTCTGCACTTTTGCCTAATCAGAGCAATTTTCCTGCTTGTCATGCATAACATTACTACAGCTTTAAGCAATTAATTGGATAGTTCTATACTAAGATATTCCCAAACTGGAGACTTGTGGAGCATAGTAGATGAGCTGTCTGCATCAGAACAGCAAGCCTTAAAGATGACAGCCTGCAACGTCCAGCAAAATTTCCTTCTTGAGTGGCAGTCCTCATTACTGACACACATTCGGTGGATGCTAAGCACCATCCATTATGTGTCAGTTTATAGGCCTTTAATTCTGCAGACTTTAAATTTGTTTTGAAATGCTCAATAAGAGCTTTAGAATGAAACCTTATAAACTGAGATCCTGTCTGCTCTGCTTGGAGATTACAGATCTCATTATATTTCTCATAAAAAAGTAGAATTCAGGTGTCCTTGGCCAAATTTCCTTCTCCCTGTCATGAATTGTGCCATGCACTGATTGGCTGGCACTATTCCCAGAAGTAGCTGAATTTTACGTATGTTCAATATATTAGTTTTATGATTTTGGGGTGGAGGGGGTCATTGACATTGAGAAATATAACACAAAACAATAATGAAAGTACAGTACAACCTCATTAGAACAAATCCCACATGAGACTAGAGAAAAATTTATTGAAAGAGGATGTTTGCAATACTAGCAGTAGTCAATTTGCTGTATCATAATAAGAAAAAAAAAAACAGTTCCTGATAATGGGACTGTTAAAAGCAGGAACTTGTTATGAACAGGGTTTGTTATAACAAGGTTTTACTTTATGGATTAAATTTTTCTATAATTCCAAAACATTTCTAATATACATAACATGCAGGGGAATACCATTTGCATCTCACTGCCAAATATGTACAAGGAATACTCCAGCACAGTAACAACATGTGTAAAATTTGTACTTTTCATCAATGCAAAAGAATAAAAGTCTGAATCATGATATAATATGACACAGGAGTCCCCAGGATCCAGTTGAAATGTTGCAAAATAGCCAAGTGCCTAAAATATTCCAGAATTGGTACAGATAACTGTGCAGCAAACTTAAAATTGAATAATAAAATTGTTAGTGCAGAAAGTTCAGAATTATTAGTATGTGATTGTAATGGGGCACTGGGGTAGCTCCCTGGTTCCTGTGCTTCAATCTACCCTGGCACCAGTGCCATAGCAAGTGGGGGGTGGGTGTGAGTGGAGCAACTGCTCTGGGCACCAAAGTGAAGGGGCACCCACAGGTGCTGCCCAGGTGGGGTGGGGCATTGGACAGAGCTGTGAGCAGCTCATTTGTGGGGGCATAGAGACGGGGGAGGGCAGCTTCCACCACTGTGTGCACTCCTGGGCAAGGGGGGGGGGGCAGGGGCGTGTACCACCCGGATCTGTGAGCGGAGTGAGGGCAGGCTGCCACTACGGGCCTTTCCACGGGTGCCAAACTTTCTTGCCATGGCACTGCCTGGCACCCATGCTGATCTGGGAATCCACAGGGCTTACTCCTCAGAGGACATCTGACCAGGACCCAGGCTCTGTCAATACTGAGGGTGCCTGTACACACCACAGGTTTGAATCCTCATTAAATTAAATAGGTTTATAACATTTAAACGTGTTTGTTTTGGAGCATTGCATCTGTGTTTACATGCACTAGGTTTTCAAATGAATGAATCCTTGGAGCATTGCATCTGTGTTTACACATACTAGGTCTTCAAATGAAGTAAGCCAAGTCCCTGGCTGGTGCCACAGGAGAGTGGGACGGTCCAGCGCTGCCCTCTACCCACCCCCTGCCTGTGCCCTCCACCCACTCTGTGCCCATTGGGTCAAAAAAAAAAAAAAGTGGAAGCAATTTGAAAGCAAAAGCAACACGAAGGGACAAACTACAAAAAAGTTGCAGGGCCATCTGGTGGACAAAGAGGCTCATTACACATCTTTGAGTGCCTTTGTGTTTGCACAGACTGAATCCATGGGCGCGACACTTTAATTCCCAGTGAGCCAAACTAAACTACATCCCAGGAGTTTTACTTTAATACACAAGAAAGACTTTTAAAGTTTTGGGAAATCCCACTCATGCAAACTGACACCCAGTTGCAGTGCATGAAAGGGCAAAAATCGTGGCATGTACATACACCCTGAGAGTCCTCTCCTCTCTGAGACCAGCTTCCCCTTTTTATATCAGTCCTGGAGGCCTGCCACTAGCTGAAAGCATATTGGGGCTGGGCCAAAACACCAAATGAGTATTTTCCCTGACCCTACTTCCAGGTTCTGTTTGGATCTGGTGGGATACCAAGTTGGTTCATCCTGGATGTGATGAAAACACCCTGGGGAATAAGTAAAGCAGCCTTTGGGTTTGCTTTAGTTGCTATGGAGGTCACTTCCAAACTGAACTATCCCCACCTGGGTTGTCAAACCTGCGCCGCTAGCTCTGTTTTGGGAGTATAGGGAGTTATTGAGGCACTTGTGATCCTTGCATGGTTTCAGGAAGTTGACATGATATATCTGCTGGTGTCTCCACTGGCCTGGTTGCCTGATATCATAAATCGATAGGCCCAACCTTCTGGGTTACTTCATATGGTCCCTTCCAACAAGCCATCAGTTTTGACTCAGAGGATGGAAAGAGGAGCAGTCCTCATTCTTTCTGGAGTCTAGCGTTCTTACTGTAACACATCTCCTGAGTGGCTTGGGTCCATTGTAGATTTTCTTGGGCAAATTCGCAAAGTGATTTAAGCTTCTTCCAGAGACTCAAAAAGTATGAGACCACATTATTAGATCTTTGGGCTTGCTTTCCCCACATCTCCTATATGAGGTCCAGGATTCTGTGGGGTTGCTGGCTGTAAAGCAGCTTGAATGGGAAAAGCTCTGTGGATACTTGGGACACCTCTCAGACTGCAAACAGCAGGGTTTGGAAAAGCTGATCCCAGTGGTGGTCTTCTGTGGCTGTGAATCTTCTCTGACCCATCAGTTTGTGGGTGGTAGATGGAAGTTATTACTGATTTATTTATTTTTAACAGCTTATAGCAGTTGAATAGCTTAACAGTGACATAAAATTGGTTCCCTGGTTAGTAATGGCTTCTCAGGGCACCCCCCACCCATGAGAACACCTTCATGAGCTCAGCAGCTATGGTTTTGACCATCATTGATGGAAGGGATATGACTTTGGGATAATGCGTGGCATAGCTAATTATTACCAGCATGTACTTTTAGCCAGCTGTACTCCATTCCATGTGTCTCACTATGTCCATTCCAGTGCATTCAAAGGGAATGTCCTCTAGTGGTAAAGGGATAAGTGGGGCTCTCTGGGCTCTTTGTGGGGGAGTAAGCTACCACTCTGGACAGGAGGTACAAGAGTCTGGTACATCTTTGTAGATGCCTAGACTGAGGGCCTTATGCTTTCCCAGGTACCCTGAATAAGGGATGGAGTAGGTGAGGTGCATGATCTCCTGCTAGCAAGGTTTTAGAACCAGTAGCTGGGTCCTTCGTTGTGCAGTCTTTTTCTAGCCAATAGAGCTTCTCTCCCTGTGATTGAGAGTGGGGAAGAAAACATGGTTGTTGGTGATTCACCACCTCTCCTTTGAACACCACTACCTGATTGTAGGCCTGGTTGTTTCATCTGCTTTTTGCTTAGTTATGAATGGGGGTGTCTTGTCTAGATGCTCCAACCCTTGTACTGGAGTGATCCTACCCTTTCCTGTAGTTGTGCTTCCTCCTGGGTTCTCTGGATGTGGAGGGTCCTTTTCCAGGATTGTCCTATGCCAGAAGGGCCCTACTCTCTTCCTGGACTCCTGGGGTCATTCTCTTTGACTCTCAGCCTCTCCTACCCCCATAAAGACTACCCACTCCCAGACTGGCTGTTGGGGCCCAGATTGTGATTCATCTGGATTGGTCACAGGAAGATGTAGTCCCTTGAAGATTTCCTTGAAGCCTTCCTGATCTTGGCTGAAGATAACAGGACACGCCAAGGAAACTGTTAGGCCTTCCAAGCTTGGCTTCATGTGCCCTCTCACTGACAGGGTTTTGGCTCCCTCTCTCCCCAAGACAAAATGTAAAGTGTTTATTGTGGGAGACTCCATCCTGAGGGGGACTGAAGGGGTAACCTGCTGCCCCGACCCCTTAGCCCAGGAAGTCTGCTGCTTCCCAGGAGCCTGCATCTGAGACATTGCAGAGAAGATCCCTAAGCTCTTCCAGCCCACAGACCACTATTATATGCTCCTTATTCATGTGGGCACCAATGACACGGCTCAGAGTGCTCTCAGCTGGGTCATGAGGTGGTACAGGAATTTGGGAGTGGGGCTAAAGGGTCTGGGGGCACAGGTGGTGTTCTCTTCAATCCCCCCAGTCTCGGACTATGGGCTGAGGAGGGAGAGGAGGATCCAGATCGTTAACCAAAGACTGCAGTGCTGGTGTCATTGGGAAGGCTTTGACTTCCATAACCACAGCCCGCTCTTTGGTGAGAGAGGCAACGAGCTGCTGGGAAGAGATGGCCTCCACCTCCCTCTGCTGGGGAGGAGGCTCTTCTCAGCCAGACTGGCTGACCTGCTCCGCTGGGCTTTAAACTAAGCCTGCTGGGGGATGGGAGCATTACTGCCACTGTTAGCCTGCTGAGCAACCCTTGCAAAGCCAGCAGACCAGAGCACTTAAGGGAGATCACCCCAGCCCTGGTACAATCTGTGGGCAAGGCAAGAGCCCCCAAGGGGACACTTGCCTGCCTGTACACAAATGCCAGGAGCTTGGGAAATAAGCAGGAGGAACTCATCCTCCTGCTTAACACAAATAATTACCACATCATAGGGATAACAGAGATCTGGTGGGACTCCGCCCATGACTGGACCATGGGTATAGACCACTATACCTTGTACAGGAGAGATCAAGTAGATAAAAGTGGTGGGGGTGTAGCTCTCTATGCTAAGGAAAGCTATGCATCCCTGCAAGCTGATGTTGGCAACCAGTGTGGACAACTGGAGACCCTCTGGGTTAAAATCTGTGGGAAACATGGCACAGGGGACACAACGGTGAGAGTCTACTACAGACCTCCCACCCAAAGTCAAAAGCTTGACCAGGAGTTCACCTGGGAACTGGCTGAGGCCGCATACTCCAGGACTATGGCTGTCATGGGTGACTTCAACTACCCAGACATCTCGTGGGAGGATCACTCAGCAAAATCTGAGTGGTTGCAAAGCTTCCTATCATG
>NW_005841996.1:2988626-2989135 GCF_000455745.1 Alligator sinensis
CAATGATGACCTCATGAAGGAACCCCTTGAGGGCCTGGCCCTGACAATCTACACCCCAGGGTACTCAAGGAGCTGGCCGGCATCATAACCCAGCCTCTGGCACAGATCTTTGAGAACTCCTCGTGCTCTAGTGAAGTGCCCAAATACTCAAAGAATGCCAATGTGGTGCCTATCTTCAAGAAAGGGAGGAAAGTGGATCTGGCAAAGTATAGGCCCATCAGCTCTATCCTAGGGAAAATCTTAGAAAAGTTTATTAAAGAGGCCATCCTTAATAGACTGGCCCACGCCGACATCCTGAAGGATAGCCAGCACGGGTTTGTTGTGGGTAGGTCTTGCTTGACCAGTCTCATTTCCTTTTACGACCAGGTGACCTATCACCTGGACAAGGGAGAAGAGATTGATGTTATATATCTTGACTTCAAAAAAGCCTTCGATCTGGTATACCATGATCACCTCTTGGTGAAACTGGCCAATTGTGGCCTTGGGTCCACCATGATCCACTGGCTGGG
>NW_005841996.1:2989482-3011963 GCF_000455745.1 Alligator sinensis
TATGGAAGAAAGAGACTTGGGGGTCATCATTGACCACAAGATGAACATGAGCCTTCAATGTGATGCTGCAGCTAGTAAAGTGACCAAAAATGCTGGTTTGCATCCATCGATGCTTCTCAAGCAAATCCCGGGATGTCATTCCCCCCTTGTACTTGGCCTTGGTAAGGCTGCAGTTGGAGTACTGCATCCAGTTTTGGGCCCCACGATTCAAAAAGGATGTGGAGAAGCCTGAGAGAGTCCAGAGAAGAGCCACACGCATGATCAGAGGTCAGGAAAACAGACCTTACGACAACAGGCTGAGAGCCATGGGCCTCTTTAGCCTGGAAAAGTGCAGGCTCAGGGGTGATCTGATGGCCACCTACAAGTTTATCAGGGGAGATCACCAGTATCTGGGGGAATGTTTGTTCACCAGAGTGCCCCAAGGGATGATGAGGTCGAACAGTTATAAACTACTGCAAGACCATTTCAGGCTGGACATAAGGAAGAATTTCTTTCCTGTCCAAGCCCCCAAGGTCTGGAACAGCCTGCCATCGGAGGTGGTTCAAGCACCTACATTGAACACCTTCAAGAGAAAATTGGATGCTTATCTTGCTGGGATCCTATGACCCCAGCTGACTTCCTGCCCTTCGGGTGGGGGGCTGGACTTGATGATCTTCCGAGGTCTCTTCCAGTCCTAATGTCTATGAAATCTATGAAATCTATGACAGCAGTAGCTGGGCCCAGGAGTAGGTTTTTACATCCCTATGAATGTACTGGATGTGTACTGTATCCAGGAATTCCCCAGGGTTGGGGGAGTAGGGATTTTTTAATGATTGTTTGGGTACACCCCAAATTCCCATCACCTTAGTACTATTCACAGTGGTTGGGACTATCAGTTTTGCAGACTGGGTGACTGAGCCCATGGTTTCGCCATTCAAATTTGGGCATAATCACATTCAATGTGCAGGCAGTCTCAAGCCCAATGCCTGAGTTGGGCACAGGTAAAGCAAATGTCCTGAAACTTATGCCCAAGGAGGTGCTTCTGAAGCCTGGGATCCCCTATTTCCTGGTTCCTGTCCCATTTGGGGATGGCTGGAGCCACCTTTTCTAGCTTGGGGAAATGGGAACCACCTCTTCTAGCTTGGCAGTCCTTGACCAAGGCTGTTGGAGGCCCCAGTTCTTCACCCTGGCTGGGGACATGGATCCAGTTGGCATTTTCTATGGGCCATACTTTATCTGGATGCCTGCCTGTGAGGCTGGTTGCAGGCCTTGAGCGATCTGGGTCTTCTCCGGAGTGGACTACTATCTAGTTAGTTCTGATGCCAGGTATTGTTCCATCAGTTGAACAGCCTCTACCATCACCTTGAGCTGGTGCCACAGTACCCAGCTCCTACCCCCAGGGGGCAGTATTCAGATAAACTGCTCCAGGAGGATTACCTCCACCATCTGCTTCACTGTCTTGTTATCTGGCTTAGGCCAGTGCCCCCACCAATTCGTGAACTGCTGGGCAACGAGTCATTTTCTTCGGCAATCCCTTGTGGTTGAAGGTGATTGTCTTCCATAATTGTCTTATTTGTGTATCTGAAAAGATGGCTGATGTGGCCTATCTGGGATTGACAGATTCTACTGCAGTTTGGACATGTGTTCCCATGTGGGGTGGGTGGTAGGGCTGTGCGAGGCTTCGGAACGTGCTTCGGATCTGGAGAAGATTCGGATGCTTCAGACACTGAAGCAGCACATCTGGATTGAAGCACTGGCTTCTTTAGGCTTTCTGAAGTGGTTCAGAGCTTCCGAACTGCTTTGGAAAAGCTTTGGAGCTGTTTCGGAGATCCGGCTATAGGGTATAATGGGGAATCAATAAAATATCTATAACTTTGTTGTTTTTTGTCTGATTGGGATGAAACATGTAGAAATAGTAGCCTCTGCTGAGAGCATGAAGCTTGCCAAGTATCAAGAAGATCAGTGTAGGTATTTGGGGGAAACTGCACCCCAAATTTTTTAAAGCAAAACTCATGTCACATGCATGTGTTACACCACAGGGTGGTTAAAACTGCAGGGATGGTAGCCCCTGCTGAGGCCACAAAGCCTGCCAAGTTTCAAGGAGATAAGTGCAGGGGTTTGGGGAAAATTGTACGTCATGCTGCGGACAAGCAAAACTCATGACAAGGGTGACACTGTGTGTGTTAAGGCACAGTAGGGTGCAAGCTGCAGGCCTGATAGACCCTTCTGTGGCCACAAAGCCTGCCAGCTGTCAAGGAGATAGGTACAGGGGGTTCTGGGGCCCTGCACTTCTAGCTGCTGACAGGCAAAACTCATGACATGGAAGCTTTCCCCCAAACCCCTACACCTATCTCCTTGAAACTTGGGAGACTTTTTTGCCTCAGCAGGGGCTACCACCCCTGCAAGTTTAATCCAAATCAGACAAAACACAACAGCGTTATAGATATTTCATTGATTCCCCATTATACCCTATGGTCATATCTCTGAGGAGGCTCTGAAGCTTCGGAGATGCTTTGTCCGGATCGAAGCGGGACCCCAATCCAGAGCTCTGGATTGGATCTCTGGCATCTGAAGTGGCCAGATCCAAAGCTGGATTGAATAGCTGCCTACTTGCACAGGGCTAGTAGGTGGTGCTGGATTTTTATTTGGTCCATGACATACTGTTTCTGTCACTCCCGCTTTTCCAACTTACATTGTTGTCATGAAGTTTCAAAGTACTGAGATCCCTGCAGCAGACTCTTCATCCATTTGGGCGGTCCTGGGCAAAAGTCTCCCATGAGTTGACATTGATGTTGCCTTGAGGATGTCCCTGGGCACTTTCTCCGCCCTCCTCTTGAGTGTATGCCTTGGCTGAGCTGGGGGAATAAAACTTGCTTTGGGAGTCTGGAGTTACACATCTAGATGACATGACTGGCCCAACAAAGTTGATTCCAGATGATCATTAACTCAATAGTAGTGGAGTTTGCTTGCAGGAAGACACTAAAATTGGTGCATCTCTTTTCCCACTGGATTTGGAGGATCTTCCACAGGCAGCATTAATGGTACTCCTCCAACAACTTTAGTTGTCTCCTATACGTTGTCCACATCTCAGCTCCATGCAGCAAGGTGGGGATCATAACTGCTTGATAAACCATAAGCATGGTGTCAGATCTGACGTCATGATCTTCAAACACCCATTTCTTCAGGCGTCCAACTACTGCACGTGCACAGTTAAGTAATGTCAGCGTTCAGTGAGAGATGGCTTCTGAGGTACTGGAAATACTCAATGTTCTCCAGAGTCTCACCATAGATCTACATTACCAGAGCTTGGGACTGTTCATTAGTAGTTTGTTGATGGAGGACCTTAGTCTTCTGAATGTTAAGCATCAGTCTCATTTTCTTGTATGCCTCAGTAAAGAGATGGACGATTACTTGAAGGTCTGCTTCCAAGTGAGCGCACACTACAGAATCATCAGCCTACTGGAGCTCAGTGACTGTGGTCAGGGTGGTCTTGGTTTTAGCTTGTGGTAGGCTAAGATTAAACAGCTTATCATTCACTCAGTGCTTTAGCTCCACTCTGGCTGGAAGCTTGATGGTGGTCAGAAGTAACATTGCAGCAAGCAATATTGAGAAGAGTGTTGCAGCGATGATGCAGCCTTGCTTAACTCCCATTGTAACCTCAAAGGGATCTGTGATAGATCCATTACTGAGAACCACCACTCTTATACCAACATGGAGCAGGCAGAGAATGGTGACAAATTTCAGTGTGCATCCATACTTCAGAAGGATCCTCCACAACACCTCTTGGCTGACAGAGTCCAAAGCTTGTGTGGGGTCAAAAAGGCCATGCAGAGAGGCTTATTCTGTTCCCAACATTTCTCCTGCAGTTGGCATGCTGTGAAGATAATGTCAGTTGTGTCTCTTGATGCCCTAAACCCATGCTGAGATTCTGACCAGGTCCAGGCAGATATCACTCCTTGTAAAATGCTTTCTGAAGGTCTCGTCTGAAATGCCAAGGGCATTCAGGCTTTCACCTCCTACTAATCATAAACCATCTCGGCATCATGACCCTGATAGGCCAGCTGGACCATCCCCAACAGATAAGGAGCAAAGATCACTGCTCCAGAGGCCACTGTGTGGCAGCCACCACTGTCTCAAAGGTCTCTAAATATGCCTCAGGGTCACTGGCTGATCCCATCTTCATTAGCCCAATGGGAATGCTCTGGCTTGTGGCAGCCAGTTCAGGGGATGCTATTGGCATAGATGGCCACAATAAGGTGCTAATCTGCTACACCAGCTGCTGCTGTTGCTGGTTCTGAACTACTAAGTCCTTAATTAGTTTCTGCTGCTGGACAGCCATCCATTTTCTGCTGTTGGACAGCCCCTCAGTATTTTCATCTCCATGGTGGCTCAGGGCTAGGGGGCACCATCTGTGACTTGGTCAATCCCCCTTTTAGCAGGGGTTAGGATCGCTAAACTGCCCAAGTTCACCAAAATATAATGGGGCACCGGGGCAGCTCCCTGGTCCTTGTGCGGCAACTTACCATGGCATCTACACTGATATGGGAATCCACAGGGCTCACTCCTCAGGCCTTACTGACCAGGAGCAAGGCTCAGTCAGCACTGAGAGTCCTCTCCTCTGAGGCTTTTGTAAGAGCTCTGGAAGCCTGGCATTAGCTGCAAGCATACCAGGCCAGGGCTAGTTCAACCCAGCAGCTCTTCTTAACCCCTTCCTTGCCAGGGTTTAACCAGTCCACACCATCACAGTGATCAATATCTATATCAGAAATGTACATTATTTTTGTGATTCATCCAGTCTCATAGATCTGACAAAGAAGGTGTTAAGACAATGTTAAGAATGGCAGATTCTCATCCATACCATTTGTCAAATGCTATAAAATTTACAAAATATGGGGATAGGTTTTTGGTAGGTTTAGGTACAAAATATATAACATAGGGACTTCATGCTTTCTCACTACTTTCATTGTCATAATGATTCTGGATATCTGTATTATACAGATCATTTATATAACTACTATCTCTATGAAAAAGAATATAATACTTTCCCATTGTTTTTGTAACGATGCTTTGAAACATCAGCTTTAGGTTCAATTCATGGGTTGAAAATGTTAAATAAGAATTTAGTTAAAACCATGCATGTCCTATATTCTTCCCTTTTTCTCTCTTATACATAATCTGGGTATATTATGTATATATGGATGAACGAACTTAACACCCAAGTGACTTATGAAGCTGGTTTATCTAACCTACAGGGTACACCAAATTATTACAGGATGCAAGATATATTTAAGGTAATAGGAAAAAATGAACATATTACTCTGCAATTTGAGAGAGCGAATTATTTCATTAGAAGCCTATAGAAAAGATTGGGCACAAAGGGGAAGAGTCAAGCCCATACGTCCACCCAGATTGGCTATTGAACAGGCCTCTGGGATAGGGAGAATTGCCCTTGCAGTGATCTTTTGGTTCTGGGGTTTTTTTGCACCCCCAGGATGGGAGAATTGCCCCTGTGGTGATCCTCCCACCCCAGGGTTTCGCACACCCCTGGGGCCAGGAGAACCACAATAGCAATCCTCCTGACGTGGGGGTTTGCTGGGAAGCATGTTGTGGGGACCCCATGTCCACAGCTGTGCAACTCTGGGTCCCGACAGGTGTGGGGTGCTCCTGGGATCCAGAGTCCACAGCTACTGAAAAGGAGAGTTCCCAGCAGTTGCAGGACTTGCAGCCCTGGCTGGGCAAAGTGCACCCTTTGGTGCTGACAGGGCTCCTGGCTGCTGGAGAGAGCATGCTACACATGCAAATTAAAGCTTGATAGCAACCAGTTATAGAGTAATACACAGTTTCAAGCTCCATCTCTATAGCTGGTTGGAGCTTTTTATTGTGTGACAGCTACTTTGCTCATGTAGGTGGTCTCAAGGTAATTGTGCAATTAACCAGTTAATTACACAATATCCGTAATATGGGGAGGGGATCAGAGATTCCTACCTCTCAGCCACTGTCAAAATCTTAGATCATTTCATGTGTTGATGTTTTAATGGACTAGCAGGTGAATGAGAATAAGGGTTTGTTATTTATTCAATAATTAATGTTGAGTAAGATGAAGGAAATGACTGTCCTGATTTGGCAAAGAAAGAATTTGAACAGAATGAGTCACGTGAACCCTTTGCCTCGCAAGTTCTAAGTTTGCCTTAAAAATCTAGAGGGAAATGATTGCAATGTATCAAAGTGATGAAAAGTCTATTTATCTCAGCCTCTCTAAAGTAATGTTATGTAAATTCAAATGGCATGTTTTAAAGATTTGTTATGTGTGTGAAACTGGTAGTCTCAAGTCACAACTAGAGATTTTGACTTGGATAAGGGGCTCTTTGTCACACACAGAACATACTAGACATCTTAAAAATTACCCAATGTGATTAAAGATGGGTTTGATCTATTAACAGATTAATTCATTCCTCCTCCAAGCAAACAGTTAAAATGAATTGCCTGGTACATTAGCAGATTAACAGTTTATGGGACAGAATGGAAGAAAATCTCCAAGCCCGACAGATAATGGCTTTTTTGTGGGGGAAAGGGTGGGGATGTTCTGAATATTTGAGGGGATTTCCTGAAACACAGATGAGGAAAGATAAAAGCTTAAGAAAAAAAGAGACATTGGCAGATTTACCAGTGCAGTAATACATGGCATTTGCTGCTATCCCTTACTTAACTTGTTGTAGTTAACACTGTTCTGGTAAAGGTCGAGCTTCTACAAAGCCCGTTAAAACTGACGATTTTACCTCCAACTGGATAATATGAATCCCTTTGTGGCAGTGACCTCTCCCTGACTGATAGTGCCCTAATCTTCTTGCTTCATAAATTGTCATAACCTGCTTTCACTCCAGCAGCCTCTTCCTTGGCAGTAAATATTTGTCAGATATCATCCGTTTCTGCTACAGCTTCACAGGAACACGGCTTCTATTAATTTGCTGGTTTTCCTTGTGTACACTGTTCTTGTCCAGTTGCTCTGCAGCACCTGACATGTTGCTTTTACCCCTCCCGCTTCTTTGTCTCTCGCTTATAAAGGATTGAGTTGTGTTTTATCCCCTAATCCTTTCAAAATGCTGTGTACCTTTCTAAATGATGGCAACTCTCTGACAAGGCAAGGGAGATGAGAAAGCTGGAAACCACATCAGAAGGGCCTGCTAAATCTGTTGTGACAACAGGGAAGGAATGCTCTGGCTTGCTTCATTTAGGTCTGAAAGCACCTTTGTTATGTTTTTGACAAAAGGAAGAGAGGGTGTAGGCCTGGGAAGGCTTGGCCTGTTCCCTGCTGGCTGTCAGTCAAAACAGCATCCTTCTCTCTCTATATCTCACACACACACATACACACACACACATGCGCACACACACATGCACATGCACGCACACACATGCACATGCATGCGCATACATGCACACACGAACACACACACCCCTACCCAGGAAGAAAAAGATAAATTAACAGAACTCATCACTGAATATCACGCAACCTATAACACCACACATACTCAGACAGGCATGGTACCATCCCCTCAATAAAGAAAAGTCACTCATTTGTGCTTCCGTACATGGCATGCATTGAATTCTTGGCTTCCAGCCTTGGCCAATTGCTGTTTTATTTCTGAATGCACTTTAAAGCAAAAGTTGTATTCATTTTTTGCTTAGTAAGATCCTCATTTACATGAAGCTGTCAAGTGTTATGACATTTAATGTTAATAATGCCACTTCTATTATTTCCCTGTTCCTCTGCTGCACTTCCCTAACAACTGAAGGCATGAAATGTAAATGTTTTTGATGGTATTGTCATAAGCAGAGACACTGCAGGAAACCCAGCAATGAACCTCTTATGGGTACCACAGATGGGACAGATGTCTTACCTCTTGTGTCGCTTTGTCTTTGTGGGGTCAACGTTGTATACCATTTATTCTTGCACTGCGGGAACAGAGCTGTATTAGCTTTTATTATATTTACCTATCTATCCTGCCTTCCAGAAGGGCTAGCCCAGGAATGATAACTATGAGTAAATGGTGTGATTTCTATAGACGCAATAGCCTAAAACCTAAAAGGTATAATAACAAGCATAATGTACCAGATTTTATTCCCCCTGTATTGGGCATCTAAGTGGATTTAGGCACTTAAGTGCAGTTCCATTCCATCTTCATGACATCCCTGAAAATACATTTATGCATCTACTTTTTTAACTCACTGTGTGCTTCCACATGTGCACTTTGATGTGCAGTAGCCTATTCTACTGCATATTAAAGTGTCATGGCAAAAACAGTGCTAATATCCTAATGTGCAGAAGAATTAGTTTACTGCACGTTAAGTGTCACTAAAAAGGTGTTTGCTTTTGCTACTGCACATTAGGGCAGCCTAATGCACCTTGATCTAGTACCTCATATTAGAGATACTAAACTTAATGCACAGTAGCAAAAGTGCATTAATGAACATGTAGATGCACCCACTGTCAGCTTACCCTGAAAACTGAGTCTCAGAAAAGCAGCAAGAAAGAGGAGGATGCATTCACCTTTTGTATTAACATTTTTTCCTGGACTCAAGCAGGGTGGAACAGGAATTTACTTGGCCCCTAAATCCACTTAGATGCCTAATAGGTAAAGTAGTATCTGGCCCTTGGATATTTTTGGCAAATATCAGAAATAAGGCTGGTATAATAAACTATGTACCATGTAATGTTTGCCAAACTTAAATAAAATTTGCATTCCTATTATTTTTTATAATCAGTTAACCTTTTACACTGGATCTGAACTGAACTGAAAGCTGAAGCACTGAGATACAGAAAAATAACAAAAATACTTTGCATTTTCTATCCTTTAAGTACTGGGTGTATAGGCATATGCTAATTATTGGATCATAGGATGATAGGAAATTAGGGCTGGAAGGAACCCCACAAAGTCATCTAGTCCAGGTCCAGGCCCCTGCTCAAGACAGGATCATCCCTAAATAAACATCTCAGACAAGTATCTGCCTAACCTACTGTTGAAAATTTCCAGCAATGAAGATTCCACAACTTCTCTAGGTAGCTTTGTCCAATTATTGACCATCCCCATAATCAAAATGCTCCTTGTTTTTTCCAAACTAAATTTCCTCTGCTGTAGTTTCAGACCATTGATCCTAGTCCTGGCCCCTACAGCCACCGACTCCCCGCCCCCATCATCCCATAATCATCCTTCAGGTATTTGAAGGCTGTTATTAAAACTCCCCTCAGTCTTCTCTTTCCAGGCTAGACAATCCTAGCTCTTTAAGCCTTTCCTCATAAACCATGTCTCCCAGGCCTCTAATAATTTCTGTCTCCCTCTTTGACTCTTTCTGATATGTCCACATCCTTTTTGAATGTGGGGCCACAACTGGACATAGTACTCCAGGTGAGGCCTTAGTTACCAGTGCTGAATAGAATGAAAGAAGCATTTCCCTTGATTTGCTAGTGAAATTCCTATTAATACAACCCAGTATGCTGTGTTGGCCTTTTTTTTTTTTGTGAAAACAGCACACTGTTGACTCATATTCAGTTTATGGTTTACTGTAACCCCGGATCTTTTTCAGCAGTAGAGCAGCCTAGCCACTTATTCCCCAGTCTATATTATTTTGTCTCAAGAGTAGGGCTTTGCACTTGTCCTTGCTAAATTTCATCTGGTTGATTGCAGATCTTTTTTCCAGTGTATCCAGGTCATTTTGTGTCTTAGCCTCCAGAGTGCCTGCAACTCTACCCAATTTGGTTTCATCCACAAATTTGCTAAGCATGCGCTCAATCCTACTGTCCCAAATCATTAATGAAGATACTAACAATACCAGAACCTGGACAGAACTCTGGGGAGGCTCATTTAATACCTCCTCCCAAATAGACATTGAACCATTGATGATGACTCCCTATGCATGATGATCCAACCAGTTATGTAACCACTTCATAGGACTTTCATCTAGTCTTTATTTCATTAGATTGTTAATGAGAATATTATGGGAGAGAGTATCAAAAGCCTTGCTAAAAACAAGGTATATCACTTCCATGGTTCTCCTTCTACAGAGTCTGTCACTTCATCATAGAAGGAAATCAGACTGGTCACGCATGACTTTGTCTTGGTGAATCCATGCTGACTGTTCCTGATCACTCTGTTCTCCTCTAGGTACTTCTCAATAGATTCCTTAAGGATCTACTCCATGATCTTTCCAGGTATTGAAGTCAGACTGATTTAATTAACCTTTCCAATATCTTTGCTGAGATAAATAAATATTTTCTGCCCCATTTTACAGATGGGAAAAGTGAGACAACTTTTTGGCAGCCAGCAATTTCACAGAATAGTTCAAAGGCATGTCCAAAATTTCTTGGCTTTTTCTTGTGCTTAGTCCACTGAATGTTACTCACTTTTTAAGGAAGATACTTTCCTCACAAGAGTTCCAGCTTAGGTTTACAGAGTCAAATGTCTTGGATAAGCAAGACATTTCAGGTGATCTCGTCTAAAGAAAGTTCACCTGATGCAGAAGAGGTTAGCGTTGTTTGGATGAGCAACCAGAATGCCATGTTTGTTCAGCAGCACTAAACCTCTGAGACTTTGAAAAGGAGGACCAGGAGAAAGTCGAGGCAAAGGAAAGGAGAAAATGGAGGAGGAGAAAGGAGTCAGGGACTGAGGAAAGAAAGAAGAATAAAACCAAACATAGACACCTCTCAGCAGTGGTTCAATATTACACAAGACCAAGCCTCAAAGCCCAAACTTTAAAAAGAGCTCAACTTTTAATCACCCAAGCGAGGAGGAAAGGATTTTCAAAATTTTCAACACGATCCCCCAGCTCCTAAAGCTTTCAAGAAGAGAAGCTGAAGATGGAACACCTTGAAGAATCTAGCCAAGTCTTTGGACCTCAAAAGAAGGGCTTTGGATTCTTCTCTGAAATAAAAGAGGTAAAGGTGTGGTGTGTTAACTTTTCTTCTCTATGAGAATTGAGAGCATTAGGGTAAATACAGGGCTAGATTAACTCTTTAGTGGGCTCTAGGCAAACAAACTTCTGGGCTCCTACTTTTTTTCACTCAATAATTATAATATGTAAAATAAGAACAACTGGGCACCTTCTTCACTTAGTGCCCTAGGAATGTGCCTAGTTTGTCTACGTATTAATCTGGCCCTGGGTAAATATAGTAAAACACACACACATTATTAAAGTAACTTTAATCAGTTTCTAAGTAACAATTATTTACAAAATTTTTCACAAATTAATTGAATTCCTTAGTTTTCAGATAAAAGCACAAATTTGATATTAATGAAATAAAGCAGACATTTCAGTAAAGATGGTTATATGATCATGTTTTTAATATTTAATTAAATGTATTTACTTCTTGGTGTTAAAACTCATCAAGAAGCAATAAATCAAAAACAGGAGATCCAGATCTTCTCACAAAGTAGAAAACCTGGCAATCCCATTCCAAAAATAATACTATGTCTAACTGATGTAACTCCTTAATCAATTTGTGAATCAATTTTCTAATCAAGCTCAAGGGCTTCTCAGTGACAGTTCAACCAAAAGTAATGCAAATGTTTGAAATTAAAACCATTATTTAACTATGGATGTGACATTTTGCTTCTCAAGTGCTTTCCCAGACCATAGTAGTTCACCACCCTGTTTAATATCATAGATTGAAGGTTCACCGAGGGCCTGATTCAATATCAATTTAAGCCATTAGTAAAGTTCCTCTTGACTTTATTCAAACTGTTCACTTAATCCCAACTGTTTTTTCACCTGAGAAGTTATCAGATTCATATGACATCACCAATTACGGAATATGGAAAAAATTCTAAGTATGGGTACTTCCAGCTCTCTTGTCTGTGCCATGGTGTTGAGCCAACAGAAACTTTGTATATGTAGCTTTGTGACTTTTTAAATTAATTTACTTCTGTGAGTCTGTGGCAGGAGGGAGCCTTCTCCAAGGATCAGTGAGATAGGTTGATTTTACCCAGTCACTATTTAATGCACATTCAGAAGCAGGAACCCAGGGCACTCTGTTTTCTAGTGTAACGTCTGTCTCACTGAGTCACAAAAGTAGGTTACCCTTCACCCTAGCTCCCCAAAACCTCCCCCTCGTCTTAAAAGCATGTGAAGTTTTTTGAGGGTAAATTAATAGGTCTTCTACATTTAAGGGTGACCTAAGGCAGATTCCCCTTTATTAAGAAGGACATTTTGTCAGAGTGCAGCCTAGAGTCTATGTTGACACTGTTGCTGTGACAGCCATTTTCTTTAGTCTGTGGATGAAGTTACCCAGAAGATAGGGGTGTGCAGAGTGAACCCTATTCAATTTGGATTTGGCCTGAATCAGTGACAGTGATTCAATTTGTTGATTCGGATCACTGTCCCTGATTTGATTTGTCCAAATCTGAATTGATGCTGATTCAGACAATCAGAGATTCAGACATAGACATGGCTTTAAATGTTTTTTCTACATACCTCAAGGTACCAGCGCAGCTTGTGAACACTGTGATGCTGGGGCAGATGAAGCGTCCCACATGAGCATGGGGGGGCCCTCCATGTGCTCAGCAGTGAACCCGGAGGTGGACTGGAAGTACTTCCGGTCCACTTCTGGGTCCACCAGGGAGCATGCCAGGGCCCCCCACCTGGCTCAGCAATCAGCCCTGGGGGGACCCCGGGTGCCCCCCCCCAGACCCAGGAGGCACCAGTCGCCAAGCTGGTGAGCTGCTGAGCACACTGGGGAGCCCCCTGAATTTTGGTGGGACACTCCATGTGCCCCAGCATCGCAGCATTCATGAGCCACCTGCTACCTAGAGGTATGTAGAAAAAACATTTAAAGCTGTGTCTATGTCCAAATCTCTGAATCTTTCTGAATCTCTCTCAATCAATTCAGAGGGTTCTGATTCAATTTGGAGAGATTAAAGAGTCTTCTGATTTGATTCGGATTCAGAGATTCGGCCACCAAATCGGGCTGAATCTCTGCCAAATCGAATCAGGGACTGAAGCTTCGCACACCCCAACCAAAAGAGACTAGCAATTTAAGGAAACTTTGTTTAGTTCAGGTCTCATCAGTAAAGGTTTGCACCATTTGAACTGGCATGTGAGTAGCTTTTGGTGCTGATCTGCCTTGTGATGAGACGCTACTGCATTGTAAGCTAATGCGACAGAGCTGCTATGATACAGATAACATAAAATAACATAGATGTAGATATTTCTGATCAGCAAGGGATACCTTGCTTCCACAGTTAAATTGCACCTCTTCTAAATAAGGCAGCCACATCAAATTGCACTATCTTACTGAAAATATATTCCTACAGGGAAGCAGTTTCTTGCAATACTCATAGCAATATACAGTTATTTAATTAAATTTCATACTTTTGGTACTGTTCACAGTCAACAATGTTAGAGGCTGTCTATTTAGAGAAAAAATAATATAGAGAGTGATAATGCACAGGGAGGGTAAATTTACAGTCAGATTAGGGTATTTGGCTGTTGGTGTGAATTTAGTCCACTGAGAAACACAGATTTAGTTCGATATTATAAAGCTATGTTGGACATTGCCATGCTTTTGTTTCACAGGAGATTAAACAGAATCCATTTTCCTTTGTGACTATGAGAAGTACTTTTTGAGAGATGATAAAAAATGACACATGAATCTTCTCTCATTGCTTGTCTTATGTGAATTTTATCCATTTTATGATTTTTTCCCCACTTGGGATGACACTGAAATAGAGTGGATTATTTTGAGACAAAGTTGTATCACATATGCTGACTGAGAACTCACAGTAACAGAAGTGTCTAGCTGAATCACAGAGATGTCAAGAACAGAAGAATATCATTTGATTATTAGTACTAAACCATAAGCATGCATATATAAGCAAAGTAGTCAACCATCACTAGTATTTATTATAGCATATAAATGTTGTGTATCTGTATGAATTAGCTAAAGTTTTTGCCCACATAATATCCCTGAGACAAAACCAAAAGGCCTCCCAAAAAACAAAGAAATGTGTTGTCATTGTCAATACAAAGATGACAGTCTTTGAGTAAATAGGGAAGTCATCTGAGTCCCTAGATGACTGAGGAGGCTGATCTAAGTTACACATGTTCAACTGCAGTGTGGCAAATAGTTCCAGGAGAAAGGAGTAGATCCTGATGATGTCAGGTCACAGATTTCTCCCTTTGCTTCTTTTGTCTGTTACTCCAGCTTCCATAATGAGGCATTTGCTTAAAATGATTGATGCCTTGTCATACATCCTGGTACCATTGGAGACAATTCAGTGCTTGAGCCTTCCATTTTTTAATATCACATTTCTTTTGATTGGCCTTCAACATGGGTGTCTGGTGCCTCTTAAGTTAGGGGGGGCACATGCCCTGCCCCTGACATGAGGCAGTGACTGGGGGGGACCTGGTGGCCAATCCTGCTGACCGGGGGCAGAGGGGGGTCCCCCGGCAGTCGATCTCACTCACTATGAAAGTGGCCAGTCCCGCAGCCACTTCTGGAAGTGGTGCGGCTGTGTTTGCTGTTGGCCCCACTCCCCTGCTGATGCTCCCACCTACCCCCCTGCCTGATGGCTAAACAGGGAGCACGGCCTGGCAGGGGATGCACCAGTGCTCTCAGGGGGTGCATGTGCACCCCTGTGCTCCCCCTACGCATCACCCCTGGCCTTCAAGGTCTTCTTGAATCTCTTCTTTTGCCTACCTCTAGAGTGGTGACCAGGGGTGAGTTGGGAGTATAAGATCTATTTTGGGAGCCAGGTATCAGGCATCCTTATGACATGCCCTGTCCAGAAGAGCTGATACTTTATAAACATGGCTTCAGTGTTGGTGATGTTGGCATTCAGTCTTCTGTTCTTCTAATGGACATGAAGGATTTTCCAAAGACATTGCTGATGGTAGTCTTCCAAAGTTTTCAGGTGTTTCTGATATGTTGCCCAAGTTTCACACCCACACAACTGGGTAGGGAGGACAAGAGCTTGATAGATGATGTTTGGTTTGTGTCCTGATGTCATGATGATCAAAAACATAATTTTAGAAACATCCAAAAGCAGCAAAGGCAATTTTTATCTGGTGTTGAATATCATCACCTGTGTTTACCTTTTTGGAAAGGTGGCTACCCAAGTAGGGGAAATTCTTCATTTTTGCCAGAAGAACTTACTATTGTAGTGTCATCAAGATTAAAAGGAGTAGTCTATCACAAGTTGACTTTCAGCCACCAATTTGATTTGTTTGGAAGAAAGAAAAATATGTTTCTGGATGTAGCCAGGCAAGATATTTCCAAGTGATACGGGGAATTATTACTGCTGTTGAACAAGGCACTAGTGAGGCTTCATCTGGAATGGTGTGTACTAGGCTGATCAACATTCAAGAAACATAAATTCTAACTAGTAAAGAAAAGAAAGGCGTAGTAGTCTAATCAGGAGAATGGACATTAAGTCCAGATCCAGATGTGGAGGTAATGTGGTTTATGGCACTGCAAACCTCTGTGGTGCCACAAACTGCACATGTTGTATGTTAAACCATGTCCTGCACAGCTAATTTGCAATGCTGGGGCAAAATTTGGAAAAAATTCTGGGGCAAAAAATCCCTGAGGAAAAAAGTGGTGCAAAGCATAACAAAGTACTGTGTGCTGGGACAAATGTGGAAATGAGGGAGGAGGCAGCCCAGGACTCCACATGTGCTGTGGAGCTCCTGAGCTGAGGCACCCTGTACTCCAGCCAACCAGGGAGTGGCACATGGAGATGGGGCAGCAGGCACCCCAGGGCTGCCTGCTCCCCTATCTCCACTCTGTGAAGCCCCTGTGCTGAGGCACCCTGAGCCCCAGCCAACCACTCCTTGGCTATCTGGGGCACAGTGTGCCTTAAGACAAGGGACCAGGCAGGCCTGGGGTGGCTGCTCCCTTGTCTGCATACCTCAGCACAGGGCGTGCCTGCCAGCTAGCCTCACACTGAGGCACCCTGTACACCAGCCAGCCCCCACTGCGGCATATGTAGCAGTGGGACAATGTGTCCTGCTGCAAACTGCAAGAGCAGGAGCATGCACTGCAGCACAAAGTAGCAGCACAAATTTGTGCTGCAACTATTTGTGCTGCTGTAAATACACACCCCTGCTCATGTGGACATGGTTTAAAAGTGCCCCCAGCAAACCAAGGGGTATGATTCATTACTCTTTACAAACACATTTGAGTTTAAACACCAACAAGAAAGGGCAAGAGCTATTTCAGATAAACAACAGAAAAGCAAGGCTGGCAGATTTTAGGAAATCTCCCTCTGCACCACCATCTCTTTTAATAGTTTGGTTTCAGCCTAAATTGGACTAAAACCAAAAAGTCCGAAACCAGAAGCTCGTTGGCAATTACAGTTACTTGGAAAAACTGATGGTCAAACAGCATGCACTGACTGAAACTGGAGCCTGGCTGGCCGGAGCCACACTGACTGCTGGCCAGGCTCCCTGCTGCCAGATTGCTGTGGCTGCAACCCCTAGACACCTGCAGGACTCTAGGTAAGGCTTCTGGGGCTAGCCCAGATGCTGGCCTCAGCCTTCCCTAACCCACCTGGGGCAAAGTGTCGTATGCCAGAGCGTACATGCATGGACGTTCCCTGGGTACAAGTAGCAGCAGCACATATTGTGCCTCTGCTGTTTGTTCCCAGGGAAAAGCATTTACATGCTTGATTGGACACACCCAATGAGTATGATCTGGTTGTAGATAAATGTAGACTGGAAATTAGGAATTGAATAAAAATGGTTGATCCACAGGGTAGGCTATAAATTATGGGCACTGTTAAACAACTAGCACAACTCAGCCACTATTGGGAGAGGAGAAATACAGTTAGTTAAGAAATAGCAAGCAGAAGAGCTATGTAAACATTTTGGCACAAATACAAATGGGTAAAAACTATCTATGTGTTAGTTTAAGCTAGAAGTTACCTAAAAGTTTCAGAAGAAAGCACTTTGGTAAAAGTCTTCCAGTAGGAATAGTAGTCAAGAAAATGAATTGATTTAAGATGGAGCTTGATACATTTATGAAAATGATTATATTGCATTAAATAGTTCTCAAGCAGAAGGTGGGACTGGACTCTAGTCAGTCTCTTCCAGTCCTATATTCTAGATCTGTATATTTCTTTTTGCAAAGGCATTTTTGGCAAGAACTCAATCTGCGACAGTTCTCCTCCCCCTTTGCTTTTCAGCCTCTATCTTCGTTCAGGGCTCTGGTTCTGGAGGCTCCAACAGCAGGCGGCACACAAGAGTAGCAGCTGAGGTTCACTGCTGCTGAAGGGAGATATCCCTTAATTTTTTTTGCCATAGAAGCCCATGTTAAATTCCTCCCCAAATCCTTTATTAGATGGCAAAATGGGGTGACATCTCCACCAGTAGTCCCGAACTCCAGGGCTGCAGCAACACAACAGAACTAGTCTCCAAAATGGCTTTCACTCGCTAATGTGTCAGGTATCCAGGTTTTTGCAAAAAAAGCTTGCAATTAAAGATTTTTTTTGCAAAAATCTAGTTGGTCTAATAAAAAATATCATGTCTACCATGAGTTCTGATTCCTTTTCACTCACTAATGCATGCTTCTGCACCACCACTGCTTGCTGATGGGGCTGGAATCAGAAAGTGGTGGCAGAGTGGGGGACAGGAGGGTATAGTACTTCCCGTTCCATTCTGGAACCCTATCGTTTCCTCTTAAGCAACACCTGAGGTTTACATTCAGCTTGCCCACCTAACCTTATGATACTGTCTTTTTCTTCTGTTTCATTTTGTTTCGTTTCAATTATTTTGATTTTATGTCATGTGACGCCATATTATGTTGCTTTGACATCCTCAAAATGAAATATTTTGCTTTACTGCAATAGAGCATTTAACATTACTGAAATACCTGAATGATCCCCAAACAACTTTGAAAATTATTTTTGCATGTAAAATTTTGTAAAATTGACTGAAATGAAAGTACATTTAAAAAAGTTAGAATATCCAAAGGAATGGAAATTCCAAGTAATGAGGAGGTTTAGGACTATGGAAAATGTAAAAAATTATGTGGCCTATAATTTACTTTGTATTTGCATGCATATTTTGAATAATTTATCTATATTGTTATTGGCAGCTGAACTAGCATTCTTCAGAATTAAGCAAAGCACATAATTATGGAGATAAAAAATAGATTCTTTTGGAGAAATTCCAACTATAACCTAACCCTTAAAGGAAAATAAGGTGGGCATTTGCAATTAGATCAGCTGCATTTCAGACATGAACAAACACATTTATCAGATAGTTAGTAGATGCCTTTCTAGGATTTCTAGCACTGAGATATAAAAGCAGTGCAAACACAGGTAAACTGATCTGATAAAACCTCGGGGATGCAAGAGACTACTAATCTGGGGAAGGAAGAGAGGCATGTACTGTAGCTCAGTGCACATTTCAGAAAAACTCAGTGCATCATCTATTCTGCTTTCACAGGTGAATGGGTAAAAATTCATCAGAGCCAATGCAAGAGCAGCCTGCAATGACCTACTTGTGTCCTGTGGTGCCTTTCCTTGGAGGTTCCAAGAAGTTTGGGCCATCTGGTAAGGAAGGGCCATGCTGTGCACAAAATGATCCATAATGCTTTTTGTTTTCTTGAATTTTGTCAGTCTTGAGTTTTGGCAAGGACTAGTGACACTGTGCCATAGAGGTATTTCCTAGCATTACTGGTGTTGTAATACCTACTCTGTGAGGGAGCTTGGTCTCTAGTGGTGAGATCTGTATGGATCCCAGAGGATCCTGTGATTTGGTGAAGTCAACCCTCAAACTTCTTTTGGATGGAAAGAGACAAATAACATGCTGGCAAAATAAGTTTGAGGCAGAAATTCTCCAATTGGATAGCGGGCTTGAAGTTTTGGACTTCAAAAATGCAAACTTCAACAAGCTCAGGTCATTAGTAGGGAATGTGCTGTGGGACCAGGGACTGAAGGTGAAAGGAGTGTATGAAGAAAGGCAAAAGGAGTGCATGAAGAGTGGTCATTCCTAAAGGACATGATCCTTGAAGCACAAAGGAAGTTCATTCCAATGCAGAAGAAATGTAGCAAAAGGGCTGTCCTCTTAAAAAAGAAGAAAGAGATGTACAGTCAATGGAAGCTAGGGACAGCCCCCAAGGAGGACTATACAGCAATGGCCCACACTTGTAGGGATCAATTTAGAAAAAATAAGGCGGCAACTGAACTAAAATTAGCAACGAGAATCAAGGACAACAAGAAGTTCTTCTTTAGGTACATAGAGAACAGACAGGAGGAAAACAAAGGGGAATGTGGGGCCTTTGCTCAACAACTCAGGACAGCTAGTCACTAGCACTCAGGAGAAAACTGAACTCCTGAATTACTTTGCTTCAGCCTTTCACCGGGCCAAGGGGAAAGTCATGTCAGCTAGGGAACAGAATGAGCAGAGTTCAAATGACCGCCTTCCTACTATTGCTGTAGAACTGGTGTGTGATCAATTAAAGAAATTGAACATATATAAGTCAGCAGGACCGGATGAACTTCATCCGAGAGCGCTGAAGGATCTGGCCAAAGTTGTCGTGGAACCCCTGCGAATCTTCCAAATTTCATGGTGCTCCAGGGAGGTCCCTGAGGACTGGAAGAGGCCCAATGTTGTACCCATCTTCAAGAAGGGGAGAAGGGAGGACCCAGGTAACTATAGGCCAATTAGCCTAACTTCTATCCCAGGGAAAATCCTGGAAAAATTCATTAAGGAGTCTATGTACGATAGGCTTGCAGAAGGTAGGATTCTGAATGACAGCCATCATGGCTTCATCATGGGCAGGTCTTGTCTTACCAACCTCATCTCCTTTTACGATCAGGTGACTCACCACCTGGATGAGAGGAGGTTGACATTACATACCTCAACTTCCAAAAAGCTTTCAATTTGGTATTCCACAATGTTCTCTCAAGAAAATTGGAAGACTATGGGCTTAACTGCAAAACAGTCAGGTGGGTAGGAAGCTGGCTGCAGGGTAGGACCCAGGGAGCGGGATGCACCCCCCACCCCTCCATCATTCTTGATGAACAATTGGCTAGTATATACATATGCACATATGTGTGTTAGTTTATACTATGAAATTTTATAATATTGAAATGAAGGAAGTTGAAAGAATTTAAAATTTAACCTTTTTATTGTGATTCAGACTGAAGCGAACCCACTGCCCCCGCTCTGTCCTCTGTGCCCCTCCCATCATGGCGGTGCTCCGTCATGCCACCACCTCCTGTCGAACGTTATTCGCACTCTGGCTTATATGAATGCTATGGAATCATTGATAAATTGGATTTGATTCTAAAGCTGTAGAAACCTTCAAGTCAACAAAACTGAAAGTTATCATGTGGATACTCTCTGCCATCTGCTTTGATTTATTATCTGCTAGTCTTAGATAGAAACTACTTCCAAGAGTATCTATAGTCAAGGAAGTCTCTACCAGTTTATGTGTAGGATTCATTATATATGGCTTTCTGCCGATTGTAAGGAGTTGAGTGATTAACAAGCTTAGGATATAACTGTTGGACGATTTCTTTAAGACAGTACAAAATAGTTCACATTTCTGTTGCAATTTTTTAAGTTATTATTTATGAACTTTCTTGTGTGAATTGGCTTACTGTTGACTCTTAAGTTTTCATGTTTCAGTTTACATTTCAGATTTATTCTTTTATTATGGAGTGTTGGTTTAACCAAATATATTAAAGCACCAATATTTCTCTTCGGCAAAACTGCTGTTGTTAAGGCTTTTCTCTTGTCTGTCTGAGCTCTGACAGGTGTCTGTAACATCACAAGTCAGTCATTACCATTATTATGCTTTCTGTGTTTGTGTCTTACTGGCTGTGATCAATATACCAGATACCTATGCAGAAACGCTCTCAGGAACTCAGAAGTGTTTTTTATTTACCATTTCTACCTTTTTTCTTTAGTCATTTTAAAAAGCTAAACAAAGAAATGAAATATGTAAGTATTTAGATTGACTCATGGATTAGTGAATAATGAAAAGCAGCATTTGCCTCCAAAAACAGTCTCTGTATAACCATGTAGTTAAATGAAATAAATAAATATTCAGTGGGCAATTAGTGCACCTGAACAAACTCCTGCAAAGTTCATGCCGGAGCTTATTGATCCTGGATGACACATTTTTACATGCACCCAGGACCATAGCACGTCAAGCTGATGCAGAGCAGCCCCAGCTGGCAGGGGCCTCCAGGGGTCAGCTTGCTCACCTGGGGCTGCTTTGACTCAGCTCAACATGCTTTGGAGGGGCTGGCTGGGGTATGAAGGTGTTTTAGTGCAAGGCTAGCCAGCAGGCAGCCACCTCACTGAAGCATCCTCATGCCCCAGCCAGCCTCATCAGCATGTACACAAGCACTACAGTGGAGTAAATAACTCTGCTGTAGGATAGCACTTCTGTATGGCAGTACTATCTTATGGCAAAGTTAATTAGTTTACTCCTTCCTAATAGCACTGCACATGGGAGCTGAGCTCTCCCAGCCCCATGCACATTGGGACATGCAGCTGCCAATGAACCCTGTGCCCAGCCAAGCTTCCCTGCCCAGCAGGTGGCTCACTAAGAGAGATATTGTTTCTGGGGCAGCTGCTGGTGCGAGCCCTGCTGAGTGGGGATTCCCCATACAGCTGCTCCAGGACCTTTTCTGGCCCCATGTGCATTGAGCCTGACCCTCATGCCCTCTGCCAGCCCACAGGCTAGCATCCCCGGAGGGAGTCTGGAGTTCCTTCTGGCTGCCGCAGCAGGGCAGAGCAGGGCAAGAGCAGCCCTGTACCAGGCTGCTCTGGTTGGGAGCAGATTTGGTTCCAATTGGGTGCACATGTAGATGTGCTTCTGGGGAAGGCTTACTGCACAGTATTTTACTGCACAGTAAACCTATATCACATTAATAGCACATTTAGATGTGCCCTCAGTGATAACAAAAGTGCAGGCTCCTCTGTAACTGTGATATGTCTTTCTCCATGGACTCCACATCTATTCTTCTTTCCTGTTCCCACAGCTTCTCATCCAAAACTTCATGCCTCTTTGCTTTTCACCCCACTCACTTCAGTTAGTACTAATGTCTTACTCCAGACTGAGTTCCTCCACTATCTTTCCCAGTCCCAGTCTCCTTATTTAGGCTTCTCATCTCAGCCTCACCAGTACTCCATCCTCCAGTTTTCTTTTCTAGCCAGTTCTACTCTTTTCCTCTCTATAATTTACCACCAGGTTCCTTGTCCCAATTTACTTCCTCCACTAGCTTCCCCTGCTCAGGTCTGGCTCATCCACTTCCTGCATTCAGGTCAGAAGGCTGCCTCCTCAAGCTGTTTTGGCACCAGTAGGGGAATCATTGAGGCTAAAGCAGATAGTCTTCATGCCCTGAGTTTTTGTGCCTGACAATGCATTGGGCCTGAGAAGTTAGGAGCAGCAATTGCAGGAAAAGCCTTGCTTAGCTCTGGCCATCCCAATACGGCATTTGCTCAGTGCAGGTGGAGTCTTCAGGAAGCTTAGTTGCCAAATTCCAGCACCTGGC
>NW_005841996.1:3011973-3013625 GCF_000455745.1 Alligator sinensis
CGTGTAGGGTGACCAAAGCAGCTGCCACACACTCTGACTTGAGGAGGGTGGTGGAAAAACATGTCTGCCACCAGAGACACATCATTGCATCATCGGGGGTGGCATCAACTGGAAATCTCTGTTGTCCTCATGTGTGGAAGCTGCCCCGGGTGGCCAGCCACATTGTTACACCTTTGCTTCCCCATTCAATGTGCGCCAATTGAGGTTTATCAGAGGTTCGATACTTGCTCAAATGTGGATTTTTTTCATATTGACAGCAAACAGTGCACTGCTGATATAAAGGCAATGCTTCCACCATCAACAAATTTCAAGTCCCTACTAAAAAGGGATATCTTTATGATTTACAAGAAGCTTAAATCTTATAAAGGAAAGTACTAGACAACCTTAAATGATGGCAGGGCTACCACCTCTATATAAATCTTAATTTACCAGGGTTTGTAAAAAAACTGTTCAGAATATTTTGAAGTTCTCCTTCATAAAGTGGGGGAAGCTAGCCCTAGCTTATGCAAGTTTAACATTTCCAAACAATTTTCTAAGTAGCACACAGACAACCTTACTTTACCTGATCATTTATTATTTTGGGGCGGTGAGGGGAATGGCTACAAACTTATGCCTTATTATTTCATATTACTTGGAACTCTCCAGTTCCAAGGAAATCAAGTGGTGCTGTTTCAATTGAAATATTCTATATACTGAGGAGAGGCATGTCTTTAAGTAAAGCCAATATTTGCTCTTAATCTCAGTGACACTATTTACCTTCCATCCTCCTACTGAACTAGAAGTACTAAAAGAAAAAAGAAAATCAGGGCAGTCTTAAGAATCCTTTTTTGCTCTCTTCATATGGTCCTTGCAAAGTTATTTAATAGCCTATGCTCTTCAGCAGCAGATTGCAGGGGTCAGGAGGGTCATTATGATTTGTGAGCTCTTGCTTGTGCGACAAGTTAGTGTTAGCTGCAAATGCACTCAAGTACTGTATTACCCACTGATGGCCTTCTGGAGTTGTTCTGCCCCCGCACCCTGAAGAAGATTGATTGTTCATGATCTCTGTGTGAGATGCCACTGTTGTAGCCTGTCTTCAGTTCCAGCTCACATACCTCACCTCTGGGCAACAGCACGATGTAATTGATGCTCAGTGTGCCTCAAGGGGTTAAAAGATTAATGCGCCACAAAGGTATCATGCAAGCTGCAGTTTTTAAGAGAGAGACTGGGATCTATAGTATTACATTTCATTAAGAGGTTAAAAAATAAATCATACGTGAATATATGAGAGATCTGCAGTTCTCAAAGGACAGAATGGAGCTATAACTTTTTTAAAGTTTTTGCTTGCTAGGTGTATGATTGTGCTATAAACTGAGAATCTATTGGATATATATACATATATATGTATGCCGAAATGGTCTACAGCAGTGGAACTCAACCTGTTTCCTTGGTGAGCTGGATAGGCAGTGCCCGTTTTGTCCATGGGCCAGGTGTGGCTGGTGGTTCTGCTCTGGCGCCCAGAGTGGGCTCTGAGGGGCCCCATCCAGCCATGCGGAAGGGACCTGCGGGCAGCCCAGCTTGATCCAGTCCTGTGGGGGGAAGGGGGTATGGCCCTAATTCAGCCCTAATTCAAGCCCCTGGGGAGAAGGGGACATGGCCCAACCCCAATTCAG
>NW_005841996.1:3013635-3024668 GCF_000455745.1 Alligator sinensis
TGTGCTGCGGAGGGTGTATGGGAATTTGGCTCGCCCACCACCAAAATTCCCAGCTCATGGGGAGCTCCTTGGTCCAGATGCAATGGAGCTGCAGACAACATTTGTTCTGCAGGAGGGAGGTTGAGTCCCCCTGGTCCACAGAAATAGTAAACATTTCACCAGGATAACAACACCCAGGCGGCTGATTTCTCTACATAGGGCGTGGGTAATTTTCAGAACCCTGTATAGATAAATCTCCATTTCTGACTTACCCTATAGATGGCCTGCTCTGTGCACATTCTGTCAAGGACACCAGCAGTAACCAGATAAAGGGTTATTCCATACATTGTATGGGGAGCACAGTAGCATTAAATGGCAAATGTGAAAGGATTTTTTTTTCCCAGGGAAAAGCTGATTTCATATCTGACTTGGTTTGACAATTGTAGTGTAAGGCAAAAGGAAAAAAAAACACTTTAATGTATATTCTATATAAGTGTTCCACTTCTTAAACTGTAAGTAAAGAAGTTATTTTACTGAAGCTGGAAAATTAAGTTCACTGAGAGCACATAGCAATTAGCATTAATATCACAGGGGATGATTCCAAAACCATTAAGAAAAGCCATGGTCTGTATAAAGCTTTATGATTAAAGCTGAAGGTTGGCAGATATCTGAACAATAGTGAACATCACCCTTCTGGCCCATCTCATTGGAAAACTCTCAATGGAAAAAAATGTTTTCAGTCTCAGCTAAGTCTAGACCCTGGTCAGGTTATTTTAATATACTAATAATGTGAATGTATATGGTGACATTCATGTAGCTTTCAGAGAGAACTTTAAAAGTTGGGTAAGTACAGTTCTCCCTGATTTGAAGCTCAGGAAGAAACAGAGAAAAATTGGTTATGTATTTTTGATTAAGGTTAAATATGGCCAGTGGTAGGATTGGAACCAAAATCAAATGATTCCCAGTTCAGGAATTAGATAAACTCTGTCTCTGATCCCATGCAGAAACCTGTAGATGCAATCATGAATTCCAAGAGTCTGTTAATCCTTGGTATGTGTACTGACATTTGTATTTCTTTTTTGCCTGAATCTGTTTTGGAAATACATTGCTTTCAACCTAAATAGAGTTCCCCATTCCCTTAAACTTTTAATAAAAACAAAACAGCTATAAAGATCTAGTCACCAATGTAGTAAGAAAAGCTAGGCTGAGATATTGTTTAAGGGGACTTGCTTTACATTGATATCTTAGTTCCCTTTTAAGATTTTTTGGTTTTTTGTTGCTTTTCTGTTTCATAAGTTAGTCTGTCCCTTTATTATAAGTGGCCTTGAACCTTTTTGGGAAGGGTGGCACATACATCAGAAAAATAAATACACAAGCAACAAACCAAGGCAATCTCCCAATAGCAAAGAAAAAAGGAAAAGAGCACTAGTTCAATTTGAGACTGCAGGTGCTGGCCTTCCAGTTAAAAAGGCTAAGTAGTGGTGGCATATATTATTTTTACAGTTACTGTAGAATAACTTAGGATGGAAAACTGGTTTCTTTTAATTTCAGCTTGACTTGAAAATCCTGCATTTGACTCTAACTCAAACTCAACTGTTATCACCTTTTTCGTTTTAGTCTGTAAAGGCTGTTTGAAGAAGTAGAAAAGAAACACTCCGACAAAATGGGCTAAAGCTAGGAGTAGAGATGAGGCCACATGAAAAAAATAAATACAAAGACTGTAGTGAAAAAAAGAGTCAAATGGATCAGAGATGATGAGAGAGAAAAAGTGTTTTTACAGGAGATCTCACTCTAAAATACAGCACTAGCTTCTGTTATCTAAAACTTTTTAATAATTTATTATAATTTCAAGGAAATGCTCTGGATTGAGTTGCAGAGGATGGAAGAGCATGGGGCTGTCCTTCTCACATGGTATAGGGGTGTCCCCCTTCTTTCACCAGCTGTAGAGTGTCCCCCCATTCCTGCCTTGTCAGATCCCACCCCATTGTAATATAGACCAGTTTTGCAAACCTTTCAGACATGAAAAGCAGTTCCTATGATTACAAGCCTTTAAACACCATGACATTTGACCATGTCTGAAATCAGCACATGCTATTTTGTGGTAACAAGGTGGGAATTACATGTCAACTTTACTGGAAACAAAGATAATTACACACTAAGTTAATTATACAATTATCTGGAGATAACATGCCACTGGTAATGTGACTCATATCACCATTGTAATGTCAAGGGAAGACACAATCTGGAGTCTGTTGGTATGAGAATTAAAAATGTCCCAGAATACAAAAACATGAGACAGTAAATTATAGAAATGTAAATAATGTGTGGATGAAAACCACAGTACCAGGACAAACAGGAATTTCTGTATGGTCGTACATTTTTTTTTTGCAGTTCTGCTTAACAGATTGCAAATTACACATCAAATCTAGAACTGCAAGTTATTTGCCCAGATCAGTGATAGATTTTTAATTTTTTTCTGCTCTTTGTTAGTGCTCCATCAAGGATCATGCAGAGAATTTGAGGTGATGTTACACTCGAGGTAAAAAACAAACAAACAAACAAAACCCAGCCTTTTTTGGAGTTACTTTTGCATAGGGTTGGGTGGTTACTTAACTTTATCTCAAAGGTTAATTTGAATGAGACATTTAGAAGAAGGCTGATGAGATCCCTTTGTGTCTTGATAAGGGATTGGAAGTTACATAGTATAATTGCATGAAAACTAGGGCTGTTTTTGTTACGAACCTGAAAGCTATTCAAAATTCATCTGGCTTTGTGTTTTTCTTGAAACTTATAGGACAGCCAAGGTTTCCTGAATAAAATTTTTCATTACTGCTCTAGTTTGGACAGTAATGGAAATGACAGTATCATATTTTCTCGCATATAGCACACACCCCCCCAAATATAACCAATATGCCATTTTTGAATGAAGAAAAAAATATTTTTTTCAGAGTTATGGCCACATAGGACAGAGACAGAGCTCGATCTTCAGTTGACTCATCCACCCTTTCCTGCATAATTAAAGTTGAATCCCTAGATACACTGATCACAATGGGTGGATCTATGATTTTGAAAAAAAGCTAAACAGTCTAAGCTAAAGAGGCAGTATGGTTTCATCTAGAAGCTAGCAGACAGCAAAATGACCCTAAGAAAGGTTAGCTTGATTAGTGGAACACCTAGATCATTAAAAAGGAAAGATGATCATTACCACCTGTACAAGAAGCCATTAAATCAATTGACTCCCTCAGCTTGAACAGTAATACCACAGCTGCTGTACTGTGGAGTAGGAGTCAAACCAGGGTGCTTCCAACCCCAGGCAGAAAATCCGCTTTTTGATTTAAGACATCCACCCCAATTTTGGGGACCTGATTTTAGGGCAAAGATGTGTGTCATATGCAAGAAAATACTGTATTCCCTTGCTCTGGCTGTATCCATTTAGACTATAAGCTATTTGGGTCAGGAACTCTCTTTTTCTGAGTGTATTTGTATATGGCCCAGCACAATGGGATCTTGATTTCAGCTGCAGCCTCTAGGCACAATTGTAATACAAATAAATAATAATACATTTTTTAGATTGTCTGGGCTGATATATGGCTCTGTTTGAAGCTTGGAGAAAAAACGCTTTGACAAGAAATCAGGTGAAATCCTGTGGCTTCAACTGAAATTGCTTTGCCTTTTTGCATTGTTTTGGGCCAGCAGTGTAACAGCAGCATCTGTAAAGCTCTTCTGACAGTACTTCAGGGGGCAATCTTCCAGGAGTGCTTTGCAGGAACTGACAGACCCTGCATACTTCCTCCTCCATTCACCTGCTGTGGATTAGGATGTGAGAGTGTTGTTTATTCTTTTCTGAGGATCTCCCACTCAAGTAGCTACACAGACTTTGGCAGCTATGAGGTCTGGAGGCTCAGAGGGGGCACACTGGAGGGTTGGGTGGTTACAGCAGGTGAGATATGGGCTGTCAGTGGTTTTCAGAGGCAATTGGAGGGAATGAAGCATCAGAAGATCTAAAGCAGGTAGTGAAGGAAGGGCTGCGAAGGCCAGAGGGGGAAGAGGGGACTGTGGGAGTCATAGTGGGTGTAGTATAATTAGCACAGGGGGTGAACTGTCACCAATGGGAAGCAAATGCTCTCTGGAGAAAGAGAGAACAATATACATATAAGTGTTCTTACAGTGTCAGGGTGAAGAGGGTTTCTGTGTTGCTGACTACAGCAATGGTTCTTGATACCTAAAACAAAATGATGAAATGACAGTAGATGCAAAAATAATTGTCACCTCCCACTCATCCACGTTTAAAAGCCAAACAAACAATACCACAAGAGTGTTTCTGTCTCTAAGGGCCCCCACCAACCAAGATTTTTTGGTTAATATTTTATTATCATTAGTCATAAGTTCAATGAAACAACTATTACAAATGAAACACTGAAACAGACTGAGCTGACAGGAAGCTAAACATGCCTAGGGCAACAAACTTTTAAAAAAAATGTTATGACTTTCTAGTGTCTGCTTGCAGTGAATAATGTGTCAAAAGAATCCCCCAAATTGTATTTACTGAATATTAAGAATCCTGAGAAAATGGCTTGGAAAATAATCCAAATCTACCCAAAACAGGGAGAATTCTTGGAAATCATTATTTGCCTATTAATACAATGTCAACATTTTTCTGATTTCTCATGGAAGCCCACTCTTATCTATCTATGTTCCAGTTTGTGTTGCACCTAGCTCCATAGCCCTGTCCATAAATTAGGAAACCCCAGTTCTGCTGTTCTTCACTTTCACTTTAGTATCTATCACAAATTGAATATGCCGACTTCCACTGAGAAAAGAATGGTAATCAACTGCTCTCTGGTTTAGATATTAATGGAAGGCATGTGTTAGGAGACCTTATTACATATATCCTGTCCTGAAGGTGGAGAGACTCAGGCTCAGACCAGTCTGTGTGCCTGCACTGATCTGAACATATCAGATTCAAAGCTTCCCTTGGACTTCATGGCTCACATTCTTAGATGCTGTAAACTGATGTTGCTTGCATGGTCTTTGTGTGATGACTGACTTGCCTGGCTATTACTTTCATTTTCAGATCCCTGTAATTAGTGGAAAGCATTGGAGTCCCACAGAGGTCTGGAAGCCAGGAGCACTGTAGTTCTACTGACAGGGTCTTGGAAAAATTTACAAAGATAATTTTACTCTAGCTTCATTGCTGTTTTGCATTGGGATGCATATTTTCTTCAGTGCTGGAAGTCTTGTTAGCACAGAGAGGTACATCTTGCTGCTTCAGATAAAGTGAATCTGGATCAGTGTTTTAGTCTACAATAGGTTGTTTAGTCTACTACTGGTATAATTATGAAACAGAAACGGAGAATATTAACATTTTGGACATTTCTCATATGTTACTGCAAACAATCTCCTTAAAAATATAGGCAATGAACTCATTTAATGAAAAATAAGACAATAACATGAATTGTTAACTTGAGAAGAGATACAATGAACTAAAAATGGGCAAAATTTAACCTTTTCAAGCCTATTTTTGATTTTGAAATAAAATAAATTAATGTTATTGAATAACTTTTTGAAGGCGAAGTAGCCGTTATTTATTCACTGTGGTCATTTTTTTGTAGTAGGAAGATACATGCCTAAAAGATGATAATAGCAGAAAGGATTAACAAAGCTGTGATGCAATCCAATGAGAAAAATTATAATGAAATATCTACCCAGGTGAACTTTTACAATCTTTTCTCCAATGCCTGATGAAGGGTGTTTGTGCCCCAAAGCAAGCAATTAAAGAATTTTTTTTGCAAAAATCTTGTTGGTCTAATAAAAAATATCATCTCTACTATGTGTCCCAATTGCAAAATATTTAACCGAAATTGATGGAAAAGGCACAGCTATTTTAAGCTATTCCAAATAGCTCAGTAGGGGAACAGGAACGGCCAAGTTGTTTGGGTTCTAACTGTACTCGTTTGCTTTCTCACACGAGTCAACCAAATGAGTCAACAATTTCCATCGTAAACCAACAGTGCTCTTCCTTCTGTTTTAGGAAGGCTTGGTTACATTTAATCCTTCTAATCTCTTGATTGTTCGGAATTATTCCAAAACACATCTTCTTCCTACTAAACTCAAGTGACATGACACTATCTTGTTTTTCCTGCAATCAGGACTGAGGGGGAATTATATAGACTGTTCTCATCCCTCCACACAATTCTTCTACTCCCCCCTCTGAGGCAACGAGGTTGTGTAATCATTAGAAGAGGAAGCTAGCAGAGGTAACAAGATTAAAACTCAGGAGATCACAGCAGTGCTTCACTAAACAGTTATCTCTGGGTTGGTCCAGATTCTAAGCCTCAAGAACCTAAATGTCTGTCAGAACAGGGTTAGTCATATGTGAAAGAAGAACTTAAGAAGCATTCTTGCTGATTGATGCACACTAATTTGTGTTAGTGGTGCATCTGCAAGGGATATGGAGTTTGAATTAATTTCTTAATGTACGTGAGTTAATTTAAAAATAAATCAGTGTTAGGATTAAGTAGTGAGATGTGCTTAAAATCTATTATTTCTATGCTCCTCTAACTTAGCTAGTCTATAAGGTACAACTCTACCCTGCCTTCTTTACATCTCTGCCACCCTTAACATTGGAGTTGTGGACTCTTAGCACATCACAGAATTCATTTTTATGCTGGGTTTTTTGTTTCTGATACATATGCATTCTCCTGACCTGGCAGAGGACCCTTTAGATATGTTAGTCTTTATCCATCAGCAGATGTCTCAGAACTTGAGGTCAAAGGAGTCTTGGAAATGTTCAAAAGCTGCATCAGGTATGAAAATAATATATACCCTGTAACTTCAGAAAGAATGGGGGTTAGCTCCATTCCTTTGTATATCCAAGAAAGTGCTCTTATGTAGTGCTTGTGTTTCATATCAACCTTGTTTAAAAAAAGAAGAAATAAAGAAAAGAAGGGGAAAAGAATGAAGAAAAGACTGAGGGAATGTAGCATTTAGCTGCTCATTGTGGAAGATCTGAAAACTAAATTCAATTTGAATTGCCAAAGTGTCCTTATTAATGGCACATTTTTATAAAATAGAAACCACTTTCATGATTGGTTATACTTTAAAGGCAAAATATGTCTTTCTAATGAAGTATTTCAGGAAAAGCAACCAGTAACATTATAGCTATTCTTTATATTAGCTTTATATATAAAGTGTATGTGTGTGTATGTGAGAGAGAGAGTGTATGAATAGACATGGAAACAGGATTGTGGGTGCAGTGATGAGAAAGAGCTGTTTTAAACTTATTGGCTAATAAGAAATTCAAAGATTTATTTTGACAATGGTTGACTGATGGTTTGTTTTACAAATGTGTCACACTAATCCAACAGGTTTGCTAATTTAAGGCCAGAGCTCTTTATTGCTAGACATCAAATATGCTTTATTGTGCACATCTGTGTCATGGAGAATTTTGCCAACATGCTATTATTTCTCTCATTTCAATAAGTCTGTTACACAAATATCAAGAGGAAAGAATGCCTGAGACTTGGGAAACTACAGAGTTACTGTACGAGCATGCAGAGGCATGAGAAAGCGTTATAGGCTCTGCTGCACATTCCTTAGAGGTGTTAATGACTTTAAGCCTGTCAAGAATGTCTCCAGTTTGTACAGCAAAGACAATTCACCAGCTTAATAAAAAGGTGTAACATTTCCTACAGGTGAGCTCAAGTGATCAAAGGATATAATAGAGCTTTTGTTACGGCATTCAAAGAATGCATTATGAAGTTTAACCTTTGCGTTTGATGTAATGTCAACTTTGAATGCTAACAGCCCTTTCTTGTGCGGATTATGTTGTTTGAAGTTTTGTTGGTCTTTATTTAGGACTTGACTCCAGAAACCAAAGAGAGTGTGGAGTAGTGTGTTATAAAGAAAGCATCATGAGAGTCCTTCATATAGCAACACCGAGTGGAATTATATAAAATGTATGAAGAGCAAAAGCAAGATAGGTCAGAAAAAACATATTTTAAAAATAAATATATATATGAGAGCTTCAAGGTATTAGCCAGTCCTTTTGGATCAAGGTGATTTGTCAACAAAGCTAGGTCTACACTAGAAACATTTTGCTTATATAATGGTATTGCTAGTCCACTTAAGCAGTGCCAGGGTGTTCATTGTCTGATATACCATTTCAACATATTGACAGATGCTGAGCAGGTCATATATAAATTGTTTACATACACTGGATTTGCCCACTTATTTCCAGCTTCAGCAACTACTCTTACTCTTTCCCTTGTATCAGGAATATGCTGACTGACAAAACATGAATGGGTGCAACACTTCTGCTGCAGTTAATCAACAATAAGCAACATTAGAGTTCATGCATTAGAAAAATAAAACAAAGAAACTGAAAGGCAAGGCAAGATATTGCTTCAGAGCAAATTCACTGGTAATACTTTCTGAGATCAAATGAAGTATCTGGTAACAATGAACAGATGTGACAAAAGGAAAGAGATAGTGGATGCTTTTCTTCTGAGCTGGTGTGAGTGATTCAGACTGGTAGCCAAGGATTAAACATGATTACTTTCTGAAGTCATTACAAATTAATTGGTCCATTCAAGCTGCAGTACTAATGTGCTCCAATGTGCTAGTATAAAATAGTACAGGAACAGATAAATTGGCCCAGAAGGAGGTTGAGGAGGTCATTGGACATTCCACAGTCTTTATTACTGTGATGTAATACATCCCATGCCTTATGCCCTTTTCATAATGGTGGGTGAAATCTTGCTTGATCTATTTCTGTATAGGCTTCCCAGCAAAGGATTTTCATCAATATCATCCATAAAGATTTTTCCTCTAAACTATGGATTTAAACTAGAACGAATAAAATGAGTGTCCTTTTGTATAAAAATGAGAACTCATTCTTTACTGAAACAAAGAAGTGTTTATTAAATATACAGTACAGTCCATTTGCTTCTGTGATATGCTTAGGCAGCAACAGAACATACATGTTAAACTAGATTTGGATCTGGTAAGTCAGGAAGGTGTGAACGGTTGGAACATGAGGTTCTGCAATGACCTCCATTGCAGTCTTGCTGCTGGCAAGCACATGGAGAAGTGCTGACCAACTGGCTGACTGTTTCAGCAAGTTCTGTGTCTTCCTGTCCCTGTCACATTGTTATGCCAGGATTTAACTTGACCGTCCTCAGAATGGAAAATGGAGACTAAAGGCTAAATACTGTTTCATCCACTTAACATCTAGGACTAAATCTTATTTCGCTTTATGCATGTAAGTGGACCCATCACAGCAGCTTTTGGCACTCAGGCATTGGTTGGGATTGTGTTTTGCCACGTGATGAAACAGAGATGTCCTATATAGATATTTGCCAGAAGTGAAAGTGTGGAAAGAGCAAAACCCTCCAAACTTTTAGTGTTACTGGTTAGAGGCCTTCCAAAGAACAGGTGACTTAGACTTTAGCCACCTCTCATTTTGTGCTTCCCAGCAAAGTACTTTAACTACCAAGCCATAGCATAGGCATTAGCCATGTACCTCCCCAGTCCTCCTCTTACATACAAATTTCCTGTTAGGGATGCTGGTTTGTGTCTTCCAAGAGGCTTCTTCCACATGAAGAAATCTGAGAATAAGGCTTGCCATGCAAAGGCTTTCCAAGTAGTGTAGCAAGGGCATCTCTTCTAGTCTTATGGGTAAGAGGCACCCAGCAGGTGGAACATCCTGTGACCCACATTAGTAGAAGTCAGCAGGCCTGAGTAGGAGCCTGGGAAGTTTTTTAGAAGGGCTCCCCAGTTGCCCATTAATTGTGGTAGAGTATTGCTCATTGAATTTTGTGAGCTGTGAGACATGGGAGCTGCTGAAGGATTAGAAATGAGGCTATGGGAAATACCTCTCAGAGAGGGGTAGAGTATTACTGGATTGGTGGGCTGACAGAAACCCAGTAAATGGTGGCCAGGCTCAGAGCCCTGAGAAATGGGACAAGAGTCTGATAGGCTGTGCAGACCAAGGAGTCCAGGATCACACTCTGGTTCTCTGGAGGCAACTTCCCAAAGGACAATAATAACTCCAGAGGCATGGCAGGGGAGTACCCAGGGCTAGCAGAATGTAAGGAATGGGATTAGAGTGGTCACAAGGAGGTGCCACCCCCACCACTAGCAGTGGATCCTGCTACACCCTTACTGTGCTAGCATCCACTTGCCTGAGCCACAGAACCAGACTCCCACTTCCTTGTTCTTCTTCTGTCCTTCTTGACTGTTGTGGTCTAGTTTCATCATGTAGGTGTTGTCATTCCTGCCCGATAAGTGGTTTGATTAGTAGGTTGCTAGTCTTTAATGTGGGAGGTTGATTGATTGAGTAACTTATATAAATACAGTGTACCAGATCAGTGTCCTGGCATGTCTACAGGCAATGTATAACACTTTCCAATGATGATGACGAGTCTTTCTCAGTCTACTACAGTGCTATAGACCCCTCCACAGAATGCTGAAATCATGTGGGCCTGAGAAGTCCTACAGCTTCTGAGTCTTCTCTATAACCCACATTTTCCAATTTGTATCCAGGAATTTCCAGGGCTGGGCCATCACACCCTCCATCTGGGTCACCTTCTTCCATCTCCACTGCACCAGGACACACCTCTGCTAAAGGAGAGTGCAGGTGCCTTCACACAGGTGTGGACGTAGAACGCCTTACTGACCTGAACATGGTGCAGTGATGAGTGGCATTACAGAGGGCAGTGACCTGGTGTTTCTCTGGCATTGCAGACACTCTGACAGAAACATGGAGTGTCCCTCACTCCGCTTCAGTGAGAGGTACCATCAGGCACTAATAACAGATATTAACAGTGTCTCTGCATGAAATGACAAGCACAGTGACATTAATAGTAAGAGTGTAACTCTGGGGGCAAGGGGGATTATCTGAGGCAAGTGGCATAGGGAAATCCTTGGCTCAACCACAGGTTCTCTATGGCTTGTGTTCAGCTATTCTTGGTTGTGCTTGGTAGTCCTACACAGCAGGAGTGGTGGGAAGTTTGCAAAATGGTAAGACTATGGAATGGTCTGTTTCTACTTGC
>NW_005841996.1:3024699-3039376 GCF_000455745.1 Alligator sinensis
GGGTCTGTATGAAAAACAATGTAATTGTGAGATGCTGTCTCATAACCTCCAGGAATTGGTCTAGGACCCTGGAGGCTGCAGACTGGCTAATGCCTAAGGTCTGGATGGTGATTTACTGGAAAGATTGCAATGCCAGAATGGCAAGAACAGTGCTGTTCCAGGTGAAAATAATGTAGATTGAAGCTGATAAGCCATGCTGCACATGTCGCATCTAATGTAGAGTGTTAGCTGGTTCTGCAGGGTGCAAACTCAGTCACTCAGGCCCTTGCTCCTTTTGTGGGAAAGGTCCATATGAGGCTGGGCAAGTTGCTGGAGCTACTGCTGGTGATAGGACTGAGGCTTCCAGTGGGTGGCCCATTATCATTGCTGGGCTACAGCAAAGCAATAAATCAGCATGTCATTGTCTGTTCTCTGGCCACCCGCTCCTACAAGACTCCTACCCTATACCACAGTGCAGTGCCCAGCCACCAGCAGGCACCCATCAGACTCCCTCCCAGCTTCCTTCTCTGGCTAAGTCTACCCTGTCTCTTGGACCTGTCTGCTTACACAGCTGTCCCTAGGGTAAGTTCTTACAATCTCTTTCAGCCCCTACTCAGTGGCCTCTTACTCCAGCTTTTTTCCCTTTTTTTTATAAACCTAGTGTGTTTGTCTTTGGCTGTACTTCTTTTAAAGGCTATAAATCATAGCCTGAAAATAGCTCTGCTTCAGCTTCTGAAAGAATAATGGATATTTAAATGTAAGGATCAGACCCCTATGGGTTATCCCTTCCTTACTGTCCTGTCTCACAATTCATTCACTGAAGAGGTAGGAGGAAAATGGCTGATGACCACTTGCTTCCACAAGGAGATAGCAGCATTTCCATACATACACAGCAAAAGTAGGCAAATCCTGCATAATATATTACTTTAATGAATTACACTGCCTTAAAAGGAGACATGACTAACACAGAATATACAGTTTTGTCTTTGGACACTATATTATTCATCACTAATATACAAATATTTGTTAAAAAATGCCATAATGAATATACAAATAAATGGAGGGAGAGTTTGTTCCTGTGAACCTATTTGAAGGAGGAAAATGGGGTACATAAAATCTTAAGTGCAATACTTTATTTTATGCTGATTATGTTATGATTAAAACTCTAGCTGTCATAATCCTACATATAAAATTATCCTTGCAATATAAACAGGTTATATACCTTTATTTGTTCATTTAGTCTTATTAAAGAAGAATCTCTTGTGTCTGACAAGATCATGAAGCATCCTGTATAAGAATTATACAACTTCCTTGTGGGCTGTGTGCTGTGTACATTACTGGCTACTTCCATCGTTGATGATGAAGCAAATGTGATAGAAATTATGCTTGTGGCATTTCAGATCCATGTGTTTATTTCATATGTAGTGTAGCAGAACAATGTTGCAGTGAAAAAAAAAAAGCATACTTGGGTGAAGCATGCCAGAGGGATATTGTGATCAGATATCCCCTCTCATTGGAAGGGTAAATGGTTTTGCTTTATGGAAATTCAGATTGCTGATCTTCTTATAGAAAAGTAAATTAACTGTCTGGAATCCTCCAGATTTTGCAGAAAAATGGTCTATTGTTATCATTTTTCTCTTTTTTTAATTGACCTTTTTGTTAGCTCTGGTGGTGACATGACTTCTCCTGATAATGTGAATACATTCTCTTTCATCATTTAATAGAAATAGAATATAAATAACAAAAATAAGTTTTTCTTTTTACTTTGAGTGGGCACACATCACCAACCACATACATCACAACAGAAGACTATTCAATAGTATAATCCTTCATTATGTATATAGCACAACATATGTGTTTTGCAAGGAAATAATAATAATAATAATAATAATAATAAAAACTTGATCCAAGGAGTTTCCATGTAAAGATCTAGATCTGGCAACTTTACTCATTTGGATCTTCCCTATTAACAAGTAGAGTTGCTGGAAACTGGGGAGATTTTTGGTGAAAACTCAGCTTTTGAAATGTGCAAGGTCGTGCCTTAATTATGGTCACCACTCTAATTCTACCTCATCTTGGACTTTTGAACTGCTACTTTGAAGTGGAAACTGCTGAAGTCAGATACTGGAACAGAAAAGAACATGTTGAAAAATTCCCAGCTGCCTCTTTATCCAGTTACCTGGGTGATTTCCTATAGGCATCTAGTCCTTTAGATGGCCTTCCTTACAGGAAGAAATTTCTTTTACAGGAAGTATATCCTTTTATTTCTCAGTCAGTAGTGACTCCTCAGCACATTTAAATGACACAACTAGAAACCTCATCAAGCATTGCAGAAATTGTCTCTATTTTCATAATTTTCCTTCCATTACTTCTTATTTTATTTCCTATTTCCTTCCTTCTCTTCTAAATCACCTCACAAGCTGCTTTTTAAGACACCATTCTGAGCAAATTTATTTCTGTCAGTAGGAATATCCCATTGACCTTTAGCTTCCAACCCAACTCCTGATTTTTGAGATAAATGTGTAGAAACATGTTTCAGTGGACAGGCCATCTAGAAATGATATGGACCCTTTCTGGATGCATTATAGTTACACTGGAAGTGATTTTAACTCAAGAATGATTTGATTGCAAGTCCAAGAGCAAGTCAATGCATGTTGAAATTTTCCTGGGATCCGTTAAAGCACCTGTCTCCAACCACTAGATTTAAACGTTCAGATCATCATTTTTTCCTGTTTTCTATTTAAAATAAATATTCAGAAGCTGACAATCAAAAATATAATGTTCAGAATCATATGAAAAATGCTATGTCCATCCAGTACTGACTGTATAATATTTGCCCCAACACTACATTACTACTTAACCCATACTGTACTACTTTTCCCCTACTACCCATATTGGATGTGATATGCTGCAGCTATGTGGCTATCTCCAAATCTCTCCTTTCCATTAGAGCCAAACTTCCATCAGCCCTTTCTTTAGTTATGACTTGTGGTTTAAAGCTAAAAAACAAGAGTAAATGAAACATGAGTTCAAGTCATAAAAGCATGTAATATTTCCTGATGGTTTTCTTATGCTTTTATGTAATTCCATGATTGATTTACCAGAGACTACTTGGGGTATTAAATTACCTCTCTAGAGCTTCTCTTTTTTTTCTATTTTGTTTTTAAAGAACATATACATGATTTTTACCTCCTTATTCTTGTGTTCTGTCATCCTGTGTATAATTCTCTTCTCGGATCTGGAGATAATTATGGCTTTCTTTTCTTGAGTACAAATAGTTGTTTATGGTACCTTTAACAAGTCTCAACTGATAGGAAAATAAGCCCTTTCTGATGCTAACAAGTTGCTCATTCCTAATAACATCCCTTTTTATTATGTAGTTAATAGCTGTTTGTGACAATTAGTGAAGATAAGAACAAACATATGCTCTTAACCTCCACACAGATGCTGTTATTTTTAGATTGCAGTATAAAATACCCATCCAGCTTTTCCCACACCAGCAATCTCAATGCTCTTTTCCAACACAACAGGAAAAGTGAAAGATCATTGTTGTTTTTTGCTGATCAGTTCTAATGCTGGGCCAAATGCTCTATGTCAAGTTTTTGCCAGGATTTCCTAAAATTCAACTCCCAAATCCTGATGTAGAAACCTATATTAGGGGACTGATTCCTTAAATGTGCTGAATATGGACTTCAAACAACATTAGGTTCCTAACATGGCCAATATTGACTTTCATATCTGGCTGTTGGCACTATTCTAATGAACAAAAATAGAAATTACTCAATCCATTCTTCCTCTTTATCATTTCATTTCACAACAGAAATGAGTATTGCCTTTACTACTGCAGTTATGGATTATCATAGTCAATTTTTAAATCCAAACAGTTATACAACATCTGTGGTAAAATGCACTTCGTGATAAAAAAGATATAGAGTTTTTTGTTTCTTTGCTTAAAGCCAGTCTGGATTGGTTCATGTCATTGTCTGACCATTGCTCATGGGTCATATGGGAAGGATGTCAGAAAACCTTAATTTATTTTTCAATGAAGTAGTATCCACTTCATAAAGCTACCTGCTATCAGTTCTACCACAGGAGCTAGCTGACATGTTGGCAGTTTTGAAAGGGAGGCAAAAGATCTATTCTAGATCGATTCTATTCCATCTGTAAAATGTCTTAGTGGACTTAGATTTTATTCCAAATTGTTCGAAGTCCCTGAAAATCTATGTACGCCTCATCTTTTACAGCAAATAATCATCTGACCTTTAAGACTGAGTCACAGAAAAGCAGAGAGCCTGAAGTGCTAACTGCACAGCCAGGGGGTCCTGTTCACACATTTCAGGGTCAATCTGTGTCTCACTGAAGCACAATGTGGGGATTGTGAAAGGGGTGTGTTCTGTTCCTGGCTTGGCTAGAGCAGCACAGTCCCCCTGGTGAGGGGTGGGGACGGGAAGGGAGAAGGGAACAAAGCACTTTGGGATGTTGAGGTGCTGTGCTGTGGCTTCTCTCAGAAGAAAAGATGTGCAGCATTTCATTCTCCCAGGAGAAACTTTCCTGGGAGTGATTTAATCCTGGTTGTTCCCAGGTTATTTTTCTCCTGGAGTGGCCATTTTTGATCTGCAAGAAAGATCTTGAACATCAGTACACTTGTGGTTCCTCTTGGGATAGCAGCGACTCTCTTAGGAGAAATGGAATATCTGCATGTGGCTGAAGTAAACTGTTGAGGTATCCTGGGGTGCTACCCTGCCCTGCCTCATGCCTGACTTCAAACTAACATGGCTAATTATCTCTTTCTTTTTAGTTATAGTAAGCATAAAACCAAAAAACAAACAAAACCCAACCCCCCCACCCCAAATTAGTTGAATTTTTAAACTATGCATGATCTAGATTACACATAATGTGCTTTGTCTTTATGGTGGATGCAATGGGGGCTGGGATGGTATGGATGTTAAGGCACATGCTTGGCATCCCACAAGTGCAATGTTTGAGGCTATAGCAAAAGTGCTCATGGTGAGGCCTTGTCAGATTCCAACAAATCTGTAAAATCTTCTAAGCACCTTGTCATAAGGGCATGAAAAAGGAAAGAGCAAAAACGCAGTGAGGAGGAGCTATCCTCCTCCAGAAACTATATTTTCAGAGACTTGCACAGTTTGGAACAGAAAGGTACTTAGGTGCCTAAATTCATTTACATGCCTAATATTTGGAATAGAGTCTGGACCTTAATGGGAATAGATAATGGATTACCATTTTGTAGATCAGTGGTTCTTATTCCTTGTTAGACTAAAGGCACCACTCAGAAAATGCCAACTCAGGTTCCCCCCCTGTGGGTATTACCTTCATTCTTGTGTGCAGTGTGCTCAGAACGAAGCTGGGCAGAAGGCAACGTTTCCATTCCATAAGAAATTCCAGGGTTCTGAAAAAAATATATTGTTCTGTTTTGGTACGAAAAACATACATTTTAAAATTTCCTGCAGAAGGCAAATTCTGGGACCCCCCCCCATGACACAATTATTTAGAGGGTTTGAAAAGGAAATCGAGTGCCTGAGCTTAAACTGGGGCTCCTGGCGTGGCTAGGACTGCCAGGGCTTGCTGGGTCATGACTCTGTACCTTTGAGCTAAAAATCCTTGGCTGAAAAGGAGGATTTGGAGCTTGAAAACAGGGGCTCCTAGGCTCCTTGCAGACTATGAGATAAGCTAGCAAGGAGTGGAAAAATCCATCTATGCCTGTTGGGCTTGCCTTTCATCCGAAATGCATTGAGACTGATACATTGCTGTGGAACAGTTTTGTTTTTGCTGAAATGATACTTTCTGCTCAAAACCTTTTAATTAAAAATGGAGTCAAGGTGGGAGCTGCCTTCTTTGATAGGGTGTTACAACCTTCTAAAGCTGTTCACAAACATAGGGAATCACTCACAAATGCCAATAAATGGATCTATTAAATATCTTTATTACAAAACTTTGACAGAAACAGCTACGCAGTATATAGCTTGCATCCACAGTCGTTAAGAGCAATGAAGAATCTCTGTTGCCCCCCAGCTCTCATCCCTTAGTACTAGCAAACTAGACCCTGTACCAGCTACTAGCCAGAAGCTATAATGGCATCTACTGTGGGCAGCTGGCTTTGGAGAGCTACTGCTTTGCCTACTACTTACTATGGATGAAATCCAGGGTACTCTACAGTAATGAGAGAGGCAAGGATTTCTTAGGGTGATTTATTTTATTGGACCAACTGCACATTTGGGACACAGTTAGACAAGCTTTCAAATGCAAGACATTCTTCTTGCATTTGAAAAATTGTCTAACTCTCACATAATTCCATCATGGCTACAACATCACTCTAACACTACCATCTAAATCAATCGGGTCATGCATATTGTTACTAGGCCTCTTATGTGCTACAAAAGTCATCCTTCAGATAGGATGTAAAAACCAAGGTGGCTGCTAATCTGTAGAGTGACAGAGAAAGGGCAGACTGCTGTTTTAATTAATATATTAGGGATTCTATATTTGTTCATTCCAGCTGCTAGACCCAGAGAGGGCCCTTTACCTGTTTTGGGGATCTTTAGCTCCCAGCCTGTGCTGCCTAACTCTATCACACAGAAGCTTCCTGAGCCTGGATCTGCAATATGTAGTCCTTGAAAGGGCTGTTGACCATTCTACAACCTTTAGGGGTTATACTTTTCAACAAATGGGACGTTCTGGTCAAATTCCATTTTGGGTTGTTGCATTGTCAGGTAGGCAAAATATACTGCCCTTTCAACTGGATAAGGTATCCTGATCTACTTTCTGTCACAAATTGCTGTGTAATGTGCCTTCATGTAGTTAAACAGCTGTTGCACTCCAAAGTAGAGGCTACACTTATATAGAAAACCTATTCCTTCTATAATGGGTGTTGCTAAGAAACCTCCCAGTGACTCCACTGGGGACAGCTGAGGGTCTATTTTCAAAGTGGTTGCCACCCTTTGAGTTAAAAAGTAAATACTAGAGGGCCTGAAGATGAGCACAGGTACAAATCAGCATACAAAACCACAGATTGGCTAGATTGTGAATGTTATTTGAACATTATTTATGTTATTTAAACAGCTTTTTCAAACTGTTTAGGAAATTGATAATGGCTCTCTAGATATATGCTTACTTACAGATAGTATTGGGGCAATGCATGGGCAGAATGAGGATGTATTTTTGGTGTGCTTTTGGCAGTTTTGAAGACATATGCATACTACAGTGATACTCTGGCCTGTGAATGAGGTGTTTAATGTGTATTAAATTAAATATTTTATGTAAGTTAAAATGGGAGGTGTAGTGAGAAAAGCTGTTCATTGTGGATCTATTCTGGCAGAACAACAGTACAACACTGGGGAGTCTGTGAGTGAATGCAAACAGAAGGGTTCTCTTATGAGGGCATAGATTCATAGAATCATAGAAATGAAGGGCTGGTGGGGACCTCAGGAGTTCATAGAGTCCAACCCCCCCTGCTCTGGGCAGGAATACTGAGATCAAATGATCCCAGCCAGGTGTCTGTCCAGTCTCCTCTTGCTCTTTGTCCTCCCCTGGGGCACCCTAGTGAACAGTTTTTCTCCCAGCTCCCGATATTCACCCCTTACATACTTCTAGATGGCCACCAAGTCCCACCTCGATCTTCTCTTCTGCAGGCTGAACAGTCCCAGATCCCTTAGTCTTTCCTCATAAGGTTTGTCCTCCCAGCCCTTAATCATTCTTGCGGCCCTTCTCTGGACCCTTTCAAGATTCTCCACATCTTTTTGGAAGTGCGGTGCCCAGAGTACTGGGCACAGTACTCCAGCTGGGGTCTTACCAGGGCTGAGTAGAGAGGAAGTATCACTTCCTTAGCCCTGCTCGCAACACATTGGCTAATGCATCCCATTATGCTATCAGCTCTGTTGACTACAGTGTTGCGCAGGCTGCTTATGTTCATCCTGTGATCAGCCATAACCCTGAGGTCCCATTTAGCCATCATACTGGTCAGGGCATCTCCTCCTAACCTATATCCATGTCACTGGTTACTTCTCCCCAGATGAAGCACTGTGCATTTATCCTTATTGAACTGCATCTAGTTCCACGCTGCCCACCTTTCCAGCTTGTTCAGGTCTGCTTGGATCTATACCCTATCCCCAAGTGTGACCCTTCTTCCCCATCACTTAGTATCGTCTGAAGACTTGGCCAGCATGCTTTCCACATCCACATCTAAATGGTTGATAAAGATGTTGAACAGCACAGGGCCAAGCATGGGCAAGACAATTGGGTTCTTCAGCATGAGACTTTTCTTTTTCAGTAGGTAACTTGATGGCAGATATGGATCCAGGGGAGGAAGGCATGGGGGGTGTGGCCCTGCTTTGGTACAGCTCTGGAACCCAAGGTGAAAATTCCACCTCTGCTCTCCCCCTCACCTTCTTGTTTGCAACTTAATTTGGTGGTAGGAGAAAAGAGAGGGGGAGTGACTATAGCATTCACTCCCTGTGTTCCAAGCCACACCTAAGTGTCAGCTCCAGCCAGAAGTTGTGCTAATGAGTCTGAGAGCTCAGAAAGCTCACTGCACATTCACTGCACAGCCAAAGTGGGGTGTATGTGTGGCCACCCCTTCATCTGAGATGTCCATGCCTGCTGGCTAATCAAGGAGACCCAAAATAAAGACAAATCAAAGTCTAGAAGACCCCTGCACAGAAAGGAAAGTTCTACATAAGGAAGTTAGTAATCAGGAGAAGTGACTATAAAATTATGCCTTTGTAGAAAAGAGAGAACTGTGTAAATACCAAGATTAATTCTAGCAGGGCAGCCTTTGTGAGTGTTTAGGCTGTTGAGACATAACATCCGAGGCACCTTCACAATTTGTTGCTTTTTGGGAAAAAGTCAGCATATAGAATTTGTAGACTTTTACCACTTATTTTAAACCACAGAGAGAGATTTACTCTTTTCCCATGGATGACGGTGGTAACATTATATCCAACTGAGTTGGGTCACTTCTCATTCCTTTTGAAAGTCCCTTATCTAAATGAACTTTGCTTAAAACTCTGCCCTTGGGAACTATGGTCTTAACTACCAAATTCTAGAAGGCATCTGATTGACCATTTCTGATTTCTTTGTGATTTCAGTCCCATCTATCTGTCTTTTATTCCTGTGTCCGCAGAATGAAAACCTCTTGGTTTAAAGTAGGCAATTGGATGTGTGATACAAAGCAGATTATATCCATGTAGCAATTCTCAGCTGCAGAGGTGGCATGTGAATAATTGCTGTTGAACAGTTGGAAATGCCAATCTGGCACACAGGAAGGTGCTTGCTGAAAAGTGCAGCCATACTAGGAAAAGCCATCGTTCACTTCCCCGTCTTTTCTTTACACTGGGCGGGAAGATTCCCGTACCCATTAGGCTTTTTGTTCACTATCACTATCACTCATAAGCAGCTGTCACATATCATGTTTTCCATCCTTTCAAGCATCAGATGTGGTACTATTGAATAGCTGCAGCACATTGATTCTGGAATAGTGGTTACACTGGGTTGCTGAGTGACTATTAACTGTGGCAGGTCGACAGAATTCTTTCCCATAGTACTCCTAAGGGGGGTCCTCAGCAAAGAAGCAGAATGATTTTTGAAGTTTCTTTTTCTATTTAACTGCCAAGAACTTCCAAATATAGCCCCTATCGCTCTTCCTATTAGAGTTGAGGCTGAATCTATGAGCTTGTAGAGTTTTCACTGAGCTCAGTGTGGGTTCTGGCATTTCAAAGCTCACACAGTTCTACTCATAATTCAAGCAGAAAAGCACTTACACTGGTAAGCCTGCAATGGGCTAGACACATCGTCATGTTGATATGCACAGTTTTTAGCTCGTCATATCTATCTTGCACTATACACTGGCCCTTCTGCAAGAAATAACTAAGCGCTGAAATATTGTACTGGCTAGTACACAAGCATTCATTTTATGCCCTTGTAAACAGAGGTTAATAATGACATTGAAAGGGACTGCAAAGGATTGTACTCCAGAAAATAAAAAGTGTCCACATGAACCCAGGAGAGTTTAACCAGCAGGATGGAGGTTAAATTAAGGATTTTAAAATGTCTATTCCTTATATTCAATCATGGTGCTGTTTTCATAAATTCAGTCTCCCACTACTGCTTTTGTCACAGATGTAAGTGTATGGAAAGCGACAAATGCAGATTACTAGATTTTATGATTTGCTAAGGAAGACTGCAAAAAATAAACCAAGCTACCATATTTCTCCACAGAACCAGAAAAAAAGAATGTCGTATACTTTTTTCTAGAAACCCTAGCATAAAACTACATTTTTAAAGTGGCTAATTTAGCAATACAAAGGAAATAAAAATGCATCTTTGTACATCTAAATTTATTTTAATACTGACTCTGCAAAAGTGAGGTCTCCATAACCCTTATAAAAGCAATATTCTAGCGTTTTTTTGGATTCTTTAAAAGTGCTTATCAAGATGAATGAGAACAGTGGTGTGTAATTTCAAAAATGTAATTGCTTTTCTCTCTAGCTTTCTCTAAGCGTTTTCAAGGTCACCCATAAAAAGGGACAGATAAACCTATAATCCAAGTCTTCTCCTGGTGTTCCATGTCAGTGCATATTACTCCCTGCATAAAAGACTTGTAACTTCTTGACTTGTTCGGTTCTATTTTTTCCTCTCAGAAAAGAATATGAAATTCCTACCAGTTCAGACATAGGTTTGCAAAGAGGCAGCACTGAGAGATCACAAAGTAAAATACTTTTCCATTTAGGAGAACTGTTACAAAAATATTACAAGACGAATATATTATAGTGATAACCATATAGAAGGTAGGGCAGGGTGGCACCTTAAAGACTAGCTTATTCAGAAAGGCATAAGCTCTCATAGGTGATAGCCTGCCTTATCAGATACTATGACAAAGTGTAGCAACTGAAAAAGTAAGCTGTTGCCTACAGAAAGCTCATGTCTTTCAGAACCAATTAGTCTTTAAGGCAACACCCTTCCTTACCTTTTGACTAACTTCATAGCTAACTACCTTTCTCTACTCAGTGATAACTGTGGGATGCATCACCCCCATCTCCTCAATGCCACAGGATCCACTCTTGCTCCATGAGAAAGGCAGGGCAGCTCCAGCCTTTGTTACATCCCTAAGTAATCTCTGCATGATTGGTGATGCTCTGTTATCCACAGCCCTATCTCCACCCAACACATGATCACAACTGCATTCCTCTAACTTGTCCAGTCCCTGTGCTAATCTTTTCTGTACAAAGTGTGCTCCCTGGATTCGGGATTCATATTGTGATGCAGGGATCCCCAAGCAGTCAGGGGTGCACACTTTGCCCATAAATTATGCCAACAAACTGAATCTAAAGAATATGGGACACAGACCTCTATATGAGAAATGAGTTGTAGAAGGGAAGGAAGTGGAAATGTGGATACTGAGGCAGGCTGTATGTTAATATAAGGAGAGTGCAATTTGAACACTATAAAGATGTATTCAACATTTCCCCCTATTTTATAATACCTGTACTTCACTGGTGGGAGACTTTTGGTCCAGGGTTTTTTTCTTCACTTGTTAGCAAAGGAGATAGAGAAAGTGGGTAGAAGAAGAGGGTATCAGATAAAACTTGACATTATTGTTTTTAAGGTGGCCCTCTTGAAGTTTATGCATGTTTCAGTTTTCAGGTCCAAAGAGTATTACGTGCCCTGGTTCAAGGAGACTTACAACACACTGGAAAAGACCGGAGGGCCAAAACATTGATTTTTCTATGATTTTTTTTCTTACCTGAAAATAAGTAGATATCTATGCATTAATGCATATTTCCCCCCCAAAAAATTAGTTTTAATTTGCCAGCCACTGGCTTGATTGCTTGACTGGTCATTGTTTTAATTTCCCAGCCACTGGCTTGATTGCTTGACTGGTCATTCTCTGCCAGTTAGTGACTTCTGCAGTGTTTTCACACAAGGGAGCAAGGGGTTGTAAAGTAGCACACTGATCTATTGTACTTTGTATTCATGCTGTGAGTCTCAGGACAGAAGATTGCAATCAGCTGTCACTGACTCCCTGGTTCCCCTCTCACACAGGTGGACATGGAGCGAACAGGCTGGTTCTGTTCCCTCAACAAAAGAACAGCACAATGGAGCAGGGAAGCAAGGGCTCTTTATATCATATTTGGGCATCACTTCTTGGGTAACAATTACACATTGTCCCTTATCTAAGACAGACTGGAAGACACTTGTTCAGCCCTCTGACAGGCATGGGTTACATCTCCTCTAAATTCTCGTCTTCATGTTTTAGTTGTAGAATGCATTAGGTTAGGTCATACCTGTAGGGAATAGGTCATACCTATAGGGAAATAACTCACAGGAAGGAAGTCTTCCTTATTCCTCCTAGCTCTTCCTGGTTTCTTGGAAGGATGGCTTCAAGGCATCTGGTCTAATAGGACCTCTTGCTGGCATCACCCTCCATGTCTCTAGAAACCAAAAGCTCTCCACTAGTGATGGGGAGAGACACTTGGCTATCCATCTCCTTCCATTCCCAGCATCCCTTTCCCACAGAACATTTCTCTAACCTATTAGGCAGGACTAATAACAGGGAGGCATGATGCTCCACAAGTGACTTTCCTTTATGATCTCCAGTGATTTAAACAGTGATCTGTCACACTTTCATCCTCCTCTGCCCACAGGGGCAGGAGGAATGATTTGGAAAGCCATAATTTTTTTCAGGTGTTCTTTAATAATAACCTGATCACAAAATGGTGATTCCTGACAGGAGTTCCTTTACTAAATTTGAGAGACCCTACAGGGCAATTAGCAATATTTGCCAGGAAGGCCAACCTCACTGAAATACAGTAGCCTCACAGAAAATGGTGCATTTCTCTAGAAGTCTCCTGTAGGAATTTTTTATGTTTGTTTTGGGGAAGCAAAAAAGCCTTGGAAAGTTCACAACTTTTATCCAAAGCTTATCCAAATTCCCCAGGTCTTGGAAATGGAGTAGCAGTTCTGGTCACTCCAGGAAGGCATTGCAGGAAGGCGTTTGTGGGTGGACAAGAGGAGTGGTGGTGGGTGGGTGCACTTCCCTCATGGTGACAAAGAAAGAAACATGGCTTCAGTCTAGCTTCCCAAGGACTCTATGCTGTGTTTCTTAGGCCAAGGAGGTGGATTCTGTACTTCAGATCCTGCATTGCTACCCACTTCTCTGTGGCCTATTTATTTCTGATGGCAGCAATTTCCCCACGTACTACTGTACCATAAAGCAAAAGTGATAAATACTGTATAGGTGTTTTAGTACAGTTGTTACATTAAAAGCAATAAGACTTTCTTTAGGGAGTTTAAGAAACAAGAAGATACCAATTTGAAGAGAAAATAATTCCTCCTGTGGCTGAGTATGCTGTCATAGATTGGTGCATGGATCCCACAGCCTGGGCTCCTATTCCATCACAGATGGGAACAAAACTTAAAATGGCAAAAACTGTAGATGTGCAGCTATAATACTGCCACTTGAGTGTGTGGAAATGAAATAGACTTTAGCCCTAGGCATACAGAGGACTAAAGGGGCAGTTGAGCATTTTGTAATTATGATCCATCTTCGTTAGGTAATTTACATATGTGAAAGGCAGCCTATTAGATTATGGTGACTGACTGTATTTGCAATCATGAATGTAGAATGGTAACACATATGGAAATAAATAAATACCCCCCATCATAGGAAATGGAACCTGGAGATTTTGTCACTGAAATTGTTAAGATACCATCTTATCTATAATTTAACCAGCTCCAACGATGATTGAGTTTTGTTTCTGTCATTGGGTAGCCTTTAAACCATCTCTCCTTACCCTGTCCATTTTGAAAGCTAGTCAGCATTACCTTATAATATTACATAGAAGACTACCTTGATGATTGGGCAGGTTTCTCTAATTTTCACTCTATCCCATGCTGTTTTTGCTAATGTATCATTCTTCATTGCCCAACACAGATCCAAAGTTATAGGATTTCCTTGCACGTAGAATCTGATAATATAGGTGATATTTTTTCCTCATGCTTACAGATAGAGAGCTGGAGCTATTTGTGTTTCTGATAGTTTTCTACATTGGTGATGTGTAGGGGGTGCATGTGGGTGCACGTGCATCCCCTGAGCGTGGCAGTGCACCCCTTATGAAAAGGCACCGCCAACACTGCTGGCAGTGCCTGAGGGTGGCCGCTGCTTGCCACCCCCCACCCCTTGCTGCTGACACCACTGGCAGCGTCTGTAGGCAGTCCGTGATTGCTGCTGGTCACTGCTGCCGCTGCTGGCGGTGTCTGTAGGTGGTTGTGACCACTGGTTGGCACTCGCCACCCTCCCGCTGCAAACAGCACTGCAGCTGCTCGCTGGAGCTCACTGTGCCCCACCAGCCTCCGGGGGCATGCAGCATTCACAGTTTTCTACATTCCCTTGATGTTCCTTTGCAGGTAGTTCAGGAGAATGGTAACCTGCAGGGTTTACTTTCGGGATGATCACAGGTCTAGCTGGGAACCAGGAACTTTCAGCGTGACTTTCCTTTGCACAGACCCTGCTCTCCACTTGGAAATCTATGACAGATTTAATGGTACTGGAAACATCATTAAAACCTGTGGAATCCCTTCCCAGAGCTCTTAGTGAGTAACCATGAAGGGATCTGAACAATGACAATATAGCTACAGCATCATGTCTGGTGCCAGGGAAAAAGAAGGTCAACACAGGCCTATT
>NW_005841996.1:3039407-3041359 GCF_000455745.1 Alligator sinensis
GCAGCCATCACTGGATGCAGTGCTTGTGCCACCGTTGGTGCCTCCCACTCACCTTCTACTAGAAGATATTAGGTCTTAAAAAAAACAATGGGGACATACAGAATATATGATGAAGGCCCACTTGGGATAAATCTGTTGTATCTCAATTATTTTAGAAAACTCCAAGCTCGGTCCAACAAATGACGCTTCCATCATGCCCAAGAGTTGGCAGGATTGGAATTCAAAGACACACACTTTACAGCTCTATATAATCAACTAAACAGAGAATATGAAAAGTCTTTTGTTTTGGATGTCTTCAAGTGTTAAAATTCATAGTCAGACTGCTGACTGTACTTCATCCCTAAGGGAGGAAAGGTGGAAAGGAAATGATGCAGTATCTCCTTGATATTATGTCTACAACCTTTTTGTGCTGTGAGTACATGAAGAAAGCAGATGACACAGTGCACTTTCACAAACCAAATTAATCAATTCAATTATGAGTATCTTGAGGGGCTTCGCTCTGTTAGAAAGAGTCTGCTTACATCACACTTTTCCAAAATAATCCTTTCAGTGCATCTACTCAAGCAGATGAATCCTGAGCTGTCCTCTGGGCTTCAAAAAATATGTAGTAACTTACTGTAATAATATTAACAGAGAGGCAGGGAAAAGGTTCTGTTACTAACACTACAGAATCTACCTTAAACCTTGTTGTTTTAATTTTTTTTCTCCTCAAAACAGAAACGTAATTTAAGGATAAGACATTGTTAGTTATTCTGCCTTGCTTGGGGCTTTGCCAGAGAGTGACAGGTCTTTCTTTCTCTGTAGAGTGAGTGCTCTAATTACACCTACTGTAAGTCAGAGCTACACTACTACAACGTCAATGCAAATGTCAGATGTCTTTTTGCTTTAAACTGTCTAGTCACTAATAACAGCGTCTCATTTTCAGGAAGAGTTTTCAGGAAATTTTTTTATATTTAGATACCCTTTATTTATCTCCTTCATCTTGATGTCACTAATTGTGTTCCATATCATATTGCTTTTTAGAGGCCTGAGTATAGTGCTTTGATAGTTTATATGTTAATTGCCAAGGTCAAAAGAAAATAAAACATGCTCTGATTGCTTAATGACAAGAAGCGTGACTTGAAGTACAGGTTTAATAGATACTGTTGGGTTGGTAATAAAGGAACACACTTAGGAATATCAAATATCTTTAATTCAAATGAATCGATACTAGGCAACAGCTTTTAGTAAATTCTTTGTAATTGATATTCACTGTTTGCATTTGGGGGCCCTGGAAGATTTGCTGAAGGCCCTCAAAACCACTTGGCCTGATCCTGAATTACTTACTCAGACAAGTAATTGTTTGCAGTGATTCTACGTTTGAGTGTCCTCATTGCTTAAAAGCATTGCATTTTATTTTTCTACCTTTCAGAGCAATTGTCTAAATTATATGAAAAAAATTGTACACATTTCTTTGCTATTTCTGCGAGTACAAAACTCTCGTTATTTAAGATAGAATGTCTTTAATAAGTTTAAGAGAGGAATCTGGAAAAGCAAGTAGCATGCTGTGTCTGGTTGGGGACCTGATCCCCTTAAAATCAATAGCTGCAACTTACTTCCCTGGAATCAAGATTACTTTCTGCATGTATATGTATACATTACATTTTAACCAGACAAATTGTTAAAGCACAGCTTAGAATCCTAGTACATGTTGTAAGGTAGGAAAATAGCACATGTACTCTGCAATTTTTTTCAAACCACATTACTAATTCAATCAATTTATATGTTTTTATAATCTCCTTCCACTAAGGGAATGTATACCATATAGCAACCCTATTTTAATCAGTACATAGATCATCTGTAAGTATGGTCTTAAAATAGAGTTTGTATGTATTTTGATCTGCACTTTAGAACATATAATGCATTTCCTTTATTTTCATGCTCCCAAGGTATCTTTTTAAATGGAGCAGGAA
>NW_005841996.1:3041390-3057967 GCF_000455745.1 Alligator sinensis
GGAATGATACAAATTTTGAAATAGGCAGTGTTCAGATGCTGTCTTAAGACATTTTTCATCATTTGAAGTGTATGAGCTGTATGTGGTTGGGGCACTGTATGCTTTGTTCCATTTTTCCTATTACTTCAGCTTCCAACATTAATCTGAAAAAAATTAAAGGAGATTTTTTTTCCTTCTAGAAATTGTTATCCTACTTAACTCAGTGTGTCCTCTCGTTATGGATAAAGGGACATACCATTTCATTGTTTTTCTTAGCTATTCATCTGCTCTGGCTTTCAGTTTCACAGACATTGATGTAACAACATGGTTGAAAAAAGGCTGAAAACCCCCAAAGGTTTAGTGTGTTTTCTAGAAAAGAGAGGAATTTATTTTTCCATTTCAGCCCAAATAAATATAAAATGAGATGTGAAATAATGTACATTTTAAGTTATGTATAAAAAACAGGGATTCCATGCATCCCTGACTAATGCAGTGGTATAAGCAATTACAAACCTTAAATAGCCAATAAACTTATATGCTTTATGTATAGTAGATGTTATCAACCAGTCCAGTTATTTCTGTTACTGATTTCTGGTGTAGGTGCAGCTGCTCTAGCTTATCATTGCAATTTAATCACTTTCCTGTGGAATGGGCATTATACCTGGCTCTACCTCTCATCCATGCTTGCCCAAGTAATACTGCATCCTTTTCTCAGCAAGCACTGTCAGACTTAAAATTATCCTGAAGTTTCCTGTTGACCTTGCTTACAGAAATGGAAGTCTTATACCTTTAGAGGGACAATCATATGGGGAGGTGATCTCGTAAATCATATCTCATGAAGCTTGTTACATGACACAGTTAATATACACAGAGGGTGACAGTGACATTCATTTGAATGGAACGTGTGGATACATGACACAAGGCCAGATGGGTGCTGTATTGCTGGCATAAAATGCCCATAAACCCCAAGATGTGTTAGATTGCCTTCTAGCTCGGTCTTGCCATTGGAAATAAGTGCACATCCTGAGATGCACAAGTGGTCAGTTTGGGTGTGTGCTCAGAAGTGGAGGCAGTGGGGCTCATGATGTTTTGGGTTAACCAACATACATCTTTTTTCAATGTGAGTTAGAAGAAAGATCACATATTGACAGACTTTCAGCACATCCATGAATCTTGGGTCATCTTTTGCCACCATGGAATCCAGGAAGATTGCATGGGTGCAAATCGGGAAGATCTAGTTTCTTTTTTGCTGTGTAGCTTCAGCACCAGGATGCCCTGTACTGTGACATTACAAGTGCTGCATGTTCTTGGTGATGAACAGATCTAATGCTAACATGAAACTGATTTTCTTGTAACTAAGGCAAAGGGTAGAAGTAAGAAGAGTTGAATTGCTGCAGACAACATGTATGACATGGAAGGTGATGAAGCCAGTGGAAGTTGTCAAGGAAAGAATGGCATATTTAGCACAATACTAAAAAAGATGAGAAAAAAGTAGGTGTTCTTGGTTATCTTCGCATTCCTGTGGAAAACCCAGAATGTTTCTTATTTGCAGTACACCTTGAACTGTCCACATCTCTATTCAATTCACCAGCCATTAGATTCTTTTGTTCTTATGATTTTTTTTCTGAAAACAATGCTGTCATAGTTGCAATAGTTGTGGCAAAACATCATGAAATAGCGACATAAATTATGATAAACTATCTAGCTTTTTTTTTAAATGAAATTATTCCTTTCAATCTACAAGCATGTGCTTCAAATTAAAATGTAGACCATTCACTCTCATTAAAGACCTCATATTGCTCAGTTAAATCACCTGAACATTTCAGGATTGACCAGCCTATGGACAATTATGTTCTGCTGATAGCTATGGTCTGTTTTGGAAACTATTGTTGATGAACTTAAACTTTTTGTATTATAAATCAACATTGTAATAACATTCTTGGGGTTTACTAATTTTGTGCTAAACTATATGCCCATATTTTCTCACATTCCACTTGTCCCACAAATCAGATTCACCTGTTTTTTGGAACATTTAATATAGAAAAACAATTCCAATCATGGCCTATAGCTGGTCTTTTCATAGAGAAGCCATACTACAAAATGGCTGCTCTCTCATCCAGCAAGTAGTTAATCCTGCATTAATTCTTCCACAGTCACTCTCTAATTGGCAACAGCTTTTGGCTGAACAGCCATTTTCCAACACAGTGTCTCCATGCTTCTACTCAATGCTTCTTTCTGGGTGAAGAAAATCATCGTCCCTGATTAAGATATGCACCCCAGTTTAGAGGGCTGATTTTCTGGGGAAAAGTGAACGTGATATGCAAGTAAATACAGTATATAAGAAACTTTAAGGTGTTTCTTTGTTTCTTAAGACGCCTTTGTTCACTGATAATTGTCAAGGTCATTGTATAATTTATGATTGATCATGTGGGGCCAGATATTTTAAAGATATTAGGCAATTTTCTGTTGTCTCTTTAATGTTCTGAAATGCAGAATACAATATTTAGCTTTTCTATACTATTAATTCCTTTCCTACAAAAATCAAAACAGAAATTAGAGTCTACAAATATGACACCTAACATGTCTATTAATTCCATTTTTAGATAGATGGAAAATGTAATAGCTTACTATGTGAGCTTCCTGTTACTCCATATCTTCTTTAAAACACTGAGTTCCATTTTAAATTAATATGGAGCCACATCACAAATTCAAGCTTAGGTTTGAATCCACATTTAAGCCTTTCCTCAATGTGGAAGCATTCAGATCTGGAATTTTAGTTCAGATCCATTGTTAATTTTGAGAACATGAGATGAAGGAAATGGTATCTTTCCATGTAGTATCAGCAATAGTTAAAGTTGATAAAACTTTTGCCAGCTGTTAATGGTCCAATTATGCCATTTGACAAGTTTCTTTTCTCAGCATGAAAACATATAAACTCTCCACTCAGCACTTTTGGATGTCAAAGTGGAATGATATTTATGTGCAGTGTCTGAATCTGAATCTGAATTGCAGAGATTTTCAATCTTAGTTAAAATGCTTAAAAGGGTTAGGGCACTGAATTGATTGAGCAGCTAAAATCTATTGAGTGTTTTTTAAAAACAAACTCAGATCCACACAATCTGTACAATAATGTACATGTTAAAACAGGATGTTTAGGTTACCTGGGAAAAGTAAAGTTGGTGCAATGCACACTGCAAACTTTTAAGTGCTTGTATGATGTTGTCAGACCATAGAGGTGGTAAAGCAGTATGCCCTATATTAAAAAATTCATGAGAGCCACTTAATTTAGAAAAAATGTGTCTGTACATTTAAAGGGGGCAAGCAGTTCAAAGAAGAATGCTGCTGTAAGAGAGATTCAGGATCTTATCAGGAAACTAAATTGCTGCTGAGCTATGGCATTCTCTGGCAGTTTATCATGCATTATATCATGTAAAAACATTCACATCATTATGCAAATGATTTCAAAATACAGTACATTTATGTACAAATGGCTAATTTATTTAACTATCTGAGATCAGCTAACCTCTAATCTTTGCACTAAGTACATTTGTCAATGTAATGATTAAACATTTTCTCTTAGAAGGTATGACAGGAATTTTAGTCATACAGTTACTAAATAAAACCCTCCTAGGGCACAGACTCCTCTCTCTCATACACAAACACCTTCACATACCCATGGGCATGTGCACATACACACAAATAGAGGGACACATATACATACACACACTTAAACACAAAATGAAAATTCTACTGCAGCTTTACTAAAAGTGGCACAATTAGAGAAAAGTGGGAGATTCACTCTCACTGAGGGAGGGAGCTGCTCACCTCAACTTGCCTGTGTATCAGTGGCAAAATGTATTAGACTGGTGAGGATCTATTCGGAATTAGCACATCCCTTGGTTCTCTAAAGAAAATAAGCCCTTTAGAGCTCTTCTGTATGAGGCCACTCTGTTCTCCAAGGGCAGAATTCTCCTCTGGTGTAGTGTTTCTTATACCTTTAGATATGTATACCATGATATCCTTTTAAAGGTGCTACTTGATGCTGCACATTATTAGCATACACATGATTCATAAGATAAACCCACAGATTTCAGATAAAAATCCAAAGTACCAAAAACATTCTGATTTGTGGTCTTTATGAGTTCTCTGCAACAGAAGAAGTGCTCTATTCTTTTCTATTGTCAAAAAAACAAACAAAAGCTAAGAGCTGGGGTTTTCCTAGATGTTCTTGATTCTAAGATACATTGAGTGTAAAAAGTGGTTTGAGAACCACTGCCCTAGTATATGACCAAAGTGCAGCTTGTGACCAGCTCTGAGTTACCTTAGTAAAGTATAGGGATGACTTATTATCCCCTCTATTCTCCCTGTTCCTATAATGGGGCACTTATGTATCCAGAATCACTTGTATGCAATAAGTAAGAAAGAGATAGTTCGCTCTATTATTCTGAAGTCAGGCAGAAGGCAATGGAGAAGGGCACCTTACAGATTACCTGAATCAGAGATGTATGAGCTTGCATGAGCCACAGCTCACTTCATCAGAAGCTTATGTCTCTGATGCAGTTAGTCTATAAGGTGCACATCTGCCAATAGTCAGGTGATTCAGTTAGCTGCAAGCTGTACTTTGGTCATCCATTAGTAGAATTTTTTCCCTATAGCCTCCCATGCAGACAGCAGTTTGTGGCTGCTTTATCATGGCAAAACTGAGATGCAGTAATGGCAGCACATGACACATGCACAAGGGCAACAGCATGTGTGGATTTCTATTCCCTGGAAGGTACTCAGGGCATGGACAAATGAAGAAACTACAGTAAGATAATAGAGAGTAAGGCTTTACTCTACACCATTTGCTCCATGGTAACTATGCTTGTCCAATGTTTGTCCAATCTGGCTCTATGAATAGTGAAACCATGATAAATTACCCCTCTTCCATTTAAGATAGGGGTATCAAACTCATCTAGCACCACAGGCCAGATGAGGGTCACTGGGCTGGTCTGTGAACCAGACTGGGACCTACTGCCTGTGCTGTGTGCAGTGTCTGTGGTATGAGGTCCAGCCTGCACACCACATTCTTTGTGCTGGTCACGCTCTGGGACTTGCACTATATGTGGCACGAGGGCTGGACCTGATGCGGCATGCAGCACACCGTTATCCCCATGATGGTGCTGGATACAGCATGTGGGCTGGACCTGGTGCTGATTGTAATACAGGAGGCCAGCATGGGGCATATGCTGCATGCAACACTCTGGACCAAGCCCTGTGCTGCAGGCCATATGTATGATAGCCATGGTTTAAGATTAAGTTACTATAGTTTAGCTCTCAGTTTACCATAGTATACTATGGGATAAGAGTGTGCACTCAACCAGGGAGTAACTGATATAGGGTAATACCCCATCCCCTGTTAAATAGCTGTAATATATTCATTTGTCTATACCAGGGGAGACAGCAGGAAAGTTGAGTTAGCTGGAAAAAAGGACTGACATTTTAATTAAAAAAATGAAAAAGAAATCACAAAACATCAGGGGATAGGGGAGGGGGAGGGGCTGAAATAGTCTTTATAAACACTATAAAGACTTATAGTCTTCAGTCCAGAAGGTGATTTGATATAACCAGATTTACAATGGGCACTGTCCAAGATAAGCAATGTAACTTTACATGAGCAATTTCTTTGTATGCCAGTTTATGTTGAGTGCTGCTATTGTACCCAAAGGGTTCTGTGAAAAGCTTTTTTCTTCATACCCTTTTTCTTAGGTAGAGCAATACATCTGCACGATTAGACCAGACAATACACAGGTGACTTTGCTACATCGACTACAAGGCATTTTCTCTTTGCTTAGTGAGCCACAAAATTTGTAAGAGCTCAGGCCTCCTTAACCTCTGCATCCTTGTGGTACAGGGTGTCCGCAAATCTGTGGCATCAGGAACCATCTCTGTGGTGGGCTGCCTTTTCTCACAGGTTCACTTACCCTCCTGGCCTCCTTAGTTGTGCAGGAACTGTTGTAAAAGTAATTCTGAGGAAGCTAATGCAACTCCAGACTGCTTCTCTATTTGTTTGCACTGAAATCCAGTTGATCTGCTGGGGTGAGGCCAAACAAATCAGCCTGCATCATTGTCTAGCCCTTTTTCTCCTGTACATAGAGATGCAGAGGAATCCATAAGGTCCAAAGGAGGGGCTCCAAGGAATTACATGAGAAGAATATCTCCTTTGCATGAATAAGTAGAAGGGGTGATTCAGAACTATGCTCTTGATGGGCCCCATTATGTTGTATTTCTTTGCTAATGTTTTTTTCCCTTATTTGCTTATTTATTTTTTACTTATTGCCAACCCATCAAATATTGTCCTCCCCACTCAAATTTCAGAAATGAAATTACAACACTACTATCAGACATTTGATTAAGAGAGAATTTGCTGCAGATGTATTGTAGTCTTTTACAAGGGAAATGGCACTAGAGGAGAAAGCATTCACCATAAAGTTACTTTCAGTAGCCTAATAACTGGGGAATAGGAGATGCAGTATATTGCAATAAGGGGACTGCACTGACAGAGAATATGAGGATATGCCGGGTACAGTCTGCCCACAGTCATTTAAGAGTGAAGAGTGTTTCTGAAAGCAGGAAGCTATGCCCTAACAAGAACAAGTCATGTCTGTCTAAAATTTATATTTGGTTTCTTCCTCAAATGATACAAGTGATGTAAAGCACGATAATTTAAAATGGTTTTTCCTGGGGAATAAAAGTTTCCAAACTGAGCAGAGAAGATCTGAGAAATGTTCCAGTAAATGTTACAATCTGGATGAATAACTGGAAATTCTTTCAGTTGACATGAACAAAAACATTGTAGGCTATCTTTAGGAATAGTAACTATGGCAAAGTGAAATAGTGCCTTGAAATAAATCTTGGAGGACTGTAATATATCAGCAGGTGGCAGCATTGTCAAAGCCGTAACAGCTTTAGCTGGGTGATGAAGACTCATCATCGTTCTCACTGGAAGTTTTACATATGGAGAGTTCTTTGACCTTTCATAAATTTATTCTTACCCTTGCTGAGTGACACTAGGTGCAAATAGCCTGCCCCTCCTTTAGTGTTTGTCTGTGACTGGGTCTGGTAATTAGAAATTTCCAACTCTTTGAGTTGACTTGCTTGAATTATTTGTTCCACTCATTGTTTTTGCTACGTGACACAACCTAAATTCTTCAGCTTGTATTTACATGAGCTGGTTCTCAGCCCCATGTACAGCCAAACCTGGGTATAGTTCATTACGGAATTGTAAAGATGGGTTTCTCTGAAGGGAAGGAAAGGTTGTCTGGGCTTGTTTATGTAAGGTAATCTATGAGTGTAACTTTACTCATCAAAAATTAGTGTTAAAATACTGCTGTGTAAACCTATAATTCTATGCAGAATTCCCTCTTAAGCTCTTTGCAGGGCTTTCTCATATCAGTTGATTCAAGGCATTTTGTTTGTGTTACCTCCTCTTGTATGACATGCTGCACATGACTGTAGGGATTTGTCACAGGAGCTTTATTTTAAATCCAAATACCAATAATGGGAGAACAGCCTTGAACTAGAACTTTGTAATAAGCAATTTAACGAGGGTGCCAAATGGCAGGTTGAAAAGATTTGTTTTTTTCCTTCTTCTTATAAATGAAATGCACTGTGTGAATAAGGGCATTGATTTTCAGTTCCTATCAAACTTAAGAGGCAAAGATCAAACCCTAGGATACTGAATCCCCCCAAAAATCCCAGCTGCTGAATCCTTAATGAAGTTAGTTTATCTTCAACAACAACCCAATTAGCCTCTGTTTTTAATTTTCACCCCTGACAAGCTGGTAAAGCAAAAGTATTTTTTTCCTCTTGTGATTGCTTTTAGTTTATTCCAGTCCTGATTAAACATTTTCAAGCTTCTTCACCAAGCCAATCATGTGGACGCACATTTTCGCATGCATTTCTTAGAGTAAATTAGTAACAATTGCTTATATAGTTAATAGTTCAGAAGAGGAAGTTCTCCCATTAGAGGTGTATTGTATTGCTATAATGTAGGCCTAAAATTGACACTACATAGCTGTATATGCAAGTTCTGTTTAAAATGATGCCAGAGTGAAGCACCAGGATTCATTAAACTGAGCAGAGTTTCTCATTAAATTTGTAGATTGACAGTCAAAACTGACTGTCATTTGTTTTTTTGCAGCTGTTTTTTCATACCGTCAATGCTCTATTTAGAATGAAACTACCACCCGATGGTTGGGAGGTGGCTGACTTGTGGAAAAACAAGTAAGAAAATAGTTTGCATTATTATTTTGCTGGAAAAAGGGATAAAGCTACTGGAAGCTTTATAGGTTTTACCTTCCTGTTTCTTTTTTCCCCTTACAGCCTAATTTAGGCTCAAAACAATATTTGTTATCTGACTTGCAACATGTAACATATACATACATTTGTCTTCTTAAGAGAACCCAGTTAGTCCTAGCCCATTTTCTAATATAAACACCTCTGCAGAGATGTTAGCAAATATATTTCATTTTAACTGTGGCCTATAAATCCTTCATGGAAAATTCCAATTAATATGGCTGTGCTGCAAGCTGGGCCAAAAAAATTAACTGATCTGTTCTTGCACAGCAAAGTGACTTGATGAATATAGGAACGGAACAAACTCAATACAAAAATACCGTTTCTGCTCAAGGAGCTGGAGTCCCCAGGTGCCACTGTTTTGCATCTTAACATAAAAATCTATAAGACTGCACCTTCTGGTATTAACAGATAACACAAGAATACTCTACCCCATGGCAGTTTGCAAAGATGCAAGATACCAATGCCTTGAGACTCTCAAAAGATTTTTTCCTTCCATAATCATGGGACCTCAATCACTGATGAGCTGAATTTCTGGAAGACACTCTCACTAAGAAACAGCCTTCAGGGGGAATGCTGCCTTCACAATGAGAAATTATTCATTGGGGTCATTCATGAGATGAAGAACTCTTGAAGGGACATCCTTTGGAAATGCAGGAAATTCTTTCGTGAATATAGCCCCTTTGTTATGACCCTCAAAATCCTAAGTCTTGAGCAGAGGCATTATTTCAGGAGCAACATCCCTAAAAGGGGGCCATCCCTTCTCTTTTCTATGGTCAACAACCATAGTAGAGCAACCTATTGAGTAGAGCCTGCCATAATTTGGTATTCCCAACATTATTATTCTGGCCCTTTACAAGGTGAGGAGGGGTAAATCTAGCATTTGGCTTTAGTTACTTTTCCTGTTCTTTCAGATCACAGAGTCTTCTACAAAACCAGATTTACCCTTGCGTCACCAATATCTGGTACACTGTCCTCATTTCAGGTGAAGCATCAGGTACTTTTTTTCCCTCCCTGAGTAAACCTTCCACTTCAAGCTCCTTAGGAGTTGCAAACAAAGCCTCCCCATGTGCAGAGGTGTTGATACCCTCATGGTGGGCAGGACTGGATTGGATGGAGGGAGAGGAATGTTGAAGGTTGCCTCTTTCCTCCCCATACTGTGCCTCCTCACTAAAGCAGGGCTAACTACTTAATTCTACAGTTTCATAGCCTTCATGTTTTTATATGATAACTTTCCTCTGTAATTTTCTATGTTTATTTTTTTATTAATTTGGTGAGAAATCTGGGAATTCTGTAATAGACAAAATACATCTCCCTGCATTCCAAACATTGCAACCAAAACCCGCATGCCCAAATGAAGAAAGTATCTGCATCGTATTTCAGGAAAGGAAGTGGCTTGAAATCGTGCTCATATTGATCTTCTATTAAAATATTTATTCGGCTTTTCCCCTCTCAGAATATACACAAACACCTTTCATTTTTATAATGATTTTTTTTTCTTTCCAAACCTTTCATATACCCCAAACGCCACATTAAAAACAAATCATTCAGCAATATAAAGATGCAATATCCATAAAAAAGCCAAATTAGGGAAGGAATTAGTCAGTTTTATAATTGCAGTTATAATTATATGAGATATAATTAGGGTTAATTTTGCTCTCCTTTCCCAAATTAAACTTGCCATGGTTCATAAACCCTCCTATCAGGACCAAGTTAACCTTAACTATGTTCTGAAATGTGATATTAATCTGTGAACTATTACATTCATACAGGTCATGTTCTCTTGCATGCAAAATTTAACGCAAATTATATCTATGTGTATTTGTTATGGTTTATTTTCCATAAAAAACCCTGAAAAAACTTTTTTTTAATTATGAATTTGGGATGCCAAAGTTAACAACATACTGAAAATATTGTGATACATGTAATACTGAGAAAAAAAAAGGTTTGAACAATTTCTAATAAAACACTATCCTTGGAGTTATAGGCTCTGTAATACAGTATAACCTCATGAATCCAGATATCAAAAATCCGGAATTATCAAAAATCCGGTACTTCCCCCTGCCATTCCAAGACTGGCCACTACCCTCCCTCCCAGATGTGGAGAGGGAAGCTTGCATGTGGCGGCTGCTGTCACCATTCACCACCCCGTGCTGCTACTCTGTGTGTGGCTGCTGTTCCAGGACCAGCCACCACTACCCCCCTGACTCTCCCACTCCGTGACCGGCCACCACGCCGGTTTAAAAAATCTGGCATTTTCAAATTTCCAGCAGGTGCTTGGTGCCAAGCACATCGAATTTATGAGGTTATACTGCATTGCATCTGGCCTTAGGGGCTAGGTTCACAGGGTGGCTAAGCCCCTAAATGGATCATTAGGCCTTTAATCCAACATTTAGGTGACGATGGCAGCCACAAAACTCTTGCTTAGCTACCATCTAATGATGGAGGTTCCAAATTTTCCTCCAGTAAAGTCCCCAAGGTGCCTAAATTTCTGCCGCTGAACAAGTTCACAAGTGCCTCAGTCCTGATTCAGCCTGATCCCAGATTCACAGACTTAAGATGCTGTGATGCTTGTGTTATTTTCAAAAGACCAAGGAGTTAAACTTATAAAATGATAAATCTTCTTAGCCTATTGATCTCCTGTTCTTTCCGATTCCCTCCTGCAATCCCCAGGCCAATGTGACAACTTATATATTACATTCTTAAAGGTATCCACACATCTTCACCTTTTACATGTAGCATATCCCCATGTAATACTAACATTGGAAGTTTAGTTCAACCCATTGTTAAAGCACATTTCAATAGGTTTCTATTAGCCTTTGGGTTGGCTTTTAGCTCTAAGTGATCAGCTCAGTTCCTCTGCATTTTCAATCCTTATTGGTTCAGTTCTTGTTTGTTTTCCTTGTTCAGATGTCTCTACTTCTGTGTCATTTTGAATCTCTTCTGTTGTTTTTTGTTGCATTGTTATTAGCTCTGTTTCTTGTGGTGAATGTGTGGTTATCTTTGTTTCCTTTGGTGAATCTCATGATGCTGCTTCTTTTCTCCTCTTTATGATCTGCAAGTGTCATCTGTTCTTCTTAATACATGTCCTGCTGGTGTTACTACTTTATAGGATCTGGGAGCTACTTGATGGAAAATTGGTGCTTTTTGTTTGCACGTTCATCCATCTGAAATAAGCACCATATCTTTGTTGTGCAGTTGTTGTAACTCCCTGGAACTCCTGTCATAGTACCATTTTTGTTTGACGTTGTCAATTTTTAACAGTGTTTTCACATCTGCTTTTCATTCTGATGAGCATCATCCACAAGATTTGAGTTTCCTGTTGAACAGCATTTCTGCTATGGACAATTCATGTTTCATGGGTGTTGCCTTGTAAGTTAAGAGTGACAGGTAAATATTGGTGCATGAACCTGTAGCTTTTTTCAACAATTTCTTCACTATTTGTACTCCATTTTCCATCAGACCACTGGATTATGGGTATTTAGGACTTGAAGTGTTATGACAGAATCCACATTTGTTTGCAAATTCTGTAAACTCAAAACAGTTGAATTGAGGCCCATTGTCTGTTCTTACAATTTGTGAAATACCATGTCTAGCAAAAATGGTTTGATGTGAGTTATGACATGGTTTGCTGTTGTGCTTTTGAGCAATGCAATTTCAGCATAGTGAGAATAATAATCCAGCACTAGTACATATTTTTTTCCTTCATGTATGAGTAAGTCAATGCCCACTTGATACCATGGAGCTATAGGCTCCTCCATGATCATCATGGACTCTTTTCTTTGCACTGATCTATACTTCAGATATGTTGTACAAGCCTTTACAGCATCTTTTATGTCATTATTTATTTTGGGACAATATAGAGCACCCCTTGCTCTCCTTTTGAATTTTTCAATGCCTAGATGTTCCTCATGTATTCTATTTAACATATCTTTCTATAGCACTGAACATTTCTGGTGCTTGGGCAAGGTCCCAGATGACTGAAAAGAGCCAACATGGTCCCTATCTTCAAGAAAGGGAGGAAAGATGAGCTGGGGAACTATAGACAAATCAGTCTGATGACTGTCCTTGGAAAAATCTTGGAGAAAATTGTCAAGGGATCCATCAATACCAGACTAACAGAAGGCAAACATCTGAATGCCAGCCAACATGGCTTTGTGACTGGAAGGTCTTGCCTGACCAACCGCATCTCCTTCTATGACCAGGTAACGTGTCCTGGACAAGGGAGATGATGTGGATGTCATATTTCTGGACTTCAAGAAAGCCTTTGACCTAGTTCCCCATGGTGTCCTCATGGTTAAGCTGGGGAACTGTGGCCTTGATCATCATATGGTCCAATGGCTAGGCACCTGGCTATGGGGTCAGACCCAAAGCGTACTAGTTGATGGGAGCAAATCAATGTGATGCAGGGTGACCAGTGGAGTCCCTCAGGGCTTGGTACTTGGGCTGGTACTCTTTAACGTCTTCATCAATGATCTGAATTTGGGAGTCAGATGTGAACTGGCCAAGTTCACGGATGATACCAAATTATGGGAGAGGGCAGTCACACCACAGGACAGGCTAGGGATACAGGCCGATTTGGACATGCTCTCAAGGTGCGTCGACCAAAACCTGATGGTCTTCAATGTGGAAAAGTGTAAGGTGCTGCATCTCGGTAAGAAGAACCCTCAACATACTTACAGGCTTGGTAGTGCTACACTCACTAGCACCATGAACGAAAGGGACTTGGGGGTCTTGACTGACCACAAGATGAACATGAGCCACCAGTGCGATGCTGTGACTGGCAAAGCAAACCAAACCCTGGCATGCATCCACCGATGTGTCTCAAGCAAAACCAGGGAAGTCATCCTCCCACTTTACTCAGCCCTAGTGAGACTGCAGTTGGAGTACTGCATCCAGTAGTGGGCCCCCCACTTCAGGAAGGATGTGGAGAAGCTTGAGAGAGTCCAGAAGAGAGCCATTTGTATGATCCAAGGCTTGGAGGGAAGGCCATACGAGGAGAGGGTGAGGGTCTTGGGACTCTTCAATCTGGAGAAGAGAAGGCTCAGGGGGGACTGGGTGGCAGCCTACAATTACATAAGAGGGGTACATCAGGACCTGGGAGAACAGCTCTTCACCAGAGCTCCCCAAGGGATAACAAGGTCTAATAGCTATAAACTCCAGGAAGGCCGATTTAGACTAGACATAAGAAAAAAGTTCTTTATGGTGCATGTGTCCAGGGTCTGGAAAAAAGTCCACCCAGAGGTGGTGCAAGCACCTGCTCTGGACTGTTTCAACAAACAGGTGGATATATTTCTTGCTGGGGTCACTTGATCCCAGCTGACTTCCTGCCTGTGCTTGAGGGGCTAGACCTGATGATCTCATGAAGTCCCTTCCAGCCCCTAATATATATGAAATCTATGAAATCCAAGATCAAGTCGTGAGCCTTTGAACAAAATGCCACCCAGTACTGATAGCTCTTCCTTGAACTGAGAATAGGGGCTAGGTATATGTTTTCAAAGCCAATCAGCACAAATAGTTGTTATCACTTTTTGGGATGTGGTGTCCTGAGCAGTAGCTTCTGCAATTAGTGCCCACATTTTATCTGTGACAGGGATCATTCTTTTAATTAGATTAACATGTACTATGTCTGAGTCTAGAATTCTGTCATTTTCCATTGTGTCATATGCACTGGACAGCATATCTGCAATAAGTTGATATTTTCCTGGTGTGTGCTGTATGTCTTGATCATACATTTGCAGTTGAAAGAAAAGTCTTTGTAATCTGGGTGGCATGTCTGATAACCCTTTCTTTGCTATAGTTACCAAAGGTTTATGATCAGTTTCAGCTTTCACAGGCTTCCTATAGATAAATACATGAAATTTCTTACAGCCATATACCAGAGCTAAACTTTCTTTCCCGATGTGTGCATATAGACACTTTGACTTAGAGAGTACCCTAGATGCATATGCTACTTGTCTGTAGCTATCCCCATGTTTTTGGAGCAAAGCTGCTCCAATGCCTACTTTAGAAGCATCTGTTGAAAATTTAATGGGTCTTTTAGGGTCATAATATTTTAGTACCAGTGCTTTCATTATTTTTTCCTTCAAGTTTTTTAATTCAGCTTCGTGTTCATGTTCCCATATCCATTGAGCATGCTTTTGTAGGCATGATCTAAGGTGTTTGGTCTGCTCTGCTAAGTTAAGTAGATATTTCCTTACAAACCTGATCATTCCCAGTAAGCTTGCACCCCTTCCTTATCCATAAGGTATGGCATATTTGTAATGGCTTTAACCCTTGCAGGATAGATTTGCACCCCTTTCTCAGATGGCTTTTCTCCCAGATATGTTATTTTTTTTACCTTGAATTAGCATTTTTGCTTGTTCAGTTTCAAACATGCTCTTCAAGGAATTTCTAGTGCCTTTTCTTAGCCTCCAGTCACGTTTTGCCACAGTGTTTCCCCAAACTAATACATCATCAGTATAAACCATAGTTCCATCAAGACCTTCAAAATTTGTTGCACCTTTCTGCGAAATACTTCAGATGCAGAATACTGTCCAAAAGGAAGCCTACGAAAGCAATACCTTCTGAAGGACATATTGAAGGTACATAATCTAGTGCTATTCTTTTCAAGGGCAATTTGCCAAAACACGAAGAGGCATCCCAAGTGGAAAAATATTTAGCTTCTGCCACATTGCCAGAAACCTCTTCCCTGGTGGGAATGGGAAAATTCTCCCTTTTGGTGTAACTGTTCATTTGCTTAGGATCCAGACACAATCTCAAGGAACCATCTTTTTTTTTCTATTATGACAAGTGAATGAACCCAAACAGCTGGTTGCTCTACTTTTTCTATTATGCCCATGTTAACTAATCTACCTAATTTCTTTTTCAGTTGCTCCCTTAATACAAGGGGAATATTTCTTGGAGCATGTATGGTGGGAGTATTTGGTTCTCTTAATGCTATCTTTTACTCAGTTGACAGTTTCCCTATGCCTTGAAACATATAATAAAACTCTTCCTCTATGTTCATGCTTTATGGTCTCTCAGTGGCATCCATTCTCTTAATCAAACCTGGAGTTTTACATGATTGCAACTGAATAATTGGCACTAGCTTCTCTGGGACTGTTAAAAATTGAACTTTTACTATTACCCTTGTGTGTAACATGCAGTGCACAAACACCCATGGTTGCAATCATGTCCCCGTTATATGTTCTAAGTTTTACTTTCTTATTCTCATAGCACACAGGTTTAATTTTCATTTTTTGAATAATGTATGCTGGTATTACATTGACTTGTGCCTCTATATCTAATTTAAAAGTTACCAATAGTCCATTGGTGTCCAGGGTGATTGTCCAATCCTCAGGAGAATGAGCTATTTCTTGCATTGTGCCAATGAAGAATTCTTACTCTTCCCTGTTGTATTCAGCATGCACCTGCTGTTTCTTGTGTGGTGCACCCTGCTCCTTTCTGCAAAATCTTTCAAAGTGATTGAATCTTTTGCATTTGTTGCAGTGCTCCAGCTTCTGCAGCCTGGCATTTGTTATCTCAGCCTCTTGGCACGTTCTAACTGCTTTTATCAAATAAACTCAGGATCCTCTAAAAGTCTTTTCCTGAGGTTTGTATCCCTTGTACCTAATACTGTTTGGTCTCTGATCATGCACTTTTTTAGGTCTCCAAAGTTGCATGTCTGGCTCAGCAGTCTGAGGTCTTTGACAAACTCCTCTATTGTTTCACGTTCTTTCTGCTGTCTCATGTAGAAATTATAGTGTTTAAAGATTTCATTTTGTTTGGGCATACAATATTCCTCAAACATTTTTATTACTGTGCCATAGCTTTTCTGTTTTGCTTCTGACAGCTGTAGGCTGTTATAAAGAGACAGAGCTTCTGTGTGGCTCCCCTGGCCATCATATTCATAGATTCATAGATGTTAGGGTCGGAAGGGACCTCAATAGGTCATCGAGTCCGACCCCCTGCATAGGCAGGAAAGAGTGCCCAGCCAGATACCCATCTAACCTCCTCTTGAAGACCCCCAGGGTAGGGGAGAGTACCACCTCCCTTTGGAGCCCATTCCAGATTTTGGCCACTCCAACTGCGAAGAAGTTCCTCCTAATGTCCAGTCTAAATCTGCTCTTTGTTAGCTTATGGCCATTATTTCTTGTAACCCCCAGTGGCGCCTTGGTGAGTAAAGCCTCACCAATTCCCTTGTGTGCCCCCGTGATGAATTTATAGGCAGCCACAAGGTCGCCTCTCAACCTTCTTTTGCAGAGGCTGGAGAGGGCCCG
>NW_005841996.1:3059169-3080397 GCF_000455745.1 Alligator sinensis
TGTCCCTCACTTAGGAACACTGAGGCAAAGAACTCGTTGAGGAGTTCAGCCTTGTCCCCTCTGTCCGTCACCAATTGTTTCTGCCCATTTAGCAGGGGTCCTATTCCTCCCTGGGCCTTCCTTTTACTCCCAATATATCTAAAAATCAATTTCTTGTTGTCTTTTACTTGGGTTGCCATCCTCAGCTCCATGGCAGCTTTGGCCTGTCTAACTGCCTCCCTACAAGCACGAGCAGAGGAGGTATATTCATCTTTGGTGATCTCTCCCTGTTTCCACTTTTTATGTGCTCCCCTTTTGTCCTTTAGGCTGCCCTGGATTTCTCTGGTCAGCCAAGGAAGCCTCCTGGCCCCTTTCCCTCTTTTTCCTCGCATCGGGATTGTCTCCCTTTGTGCCCGAAGGATCATTTCCTTAAGGCACAGCCACCCTTCTTGGGCTCCCATCACTTCAAAACTCCTACTCTGCAGTGCGTCCTTGACTAATCGCCTGAGTTCATTGAAATCAGCTTTCCTAAAGTCTAGCACTTTCACCCTACTAGTTACCTTACCTACTCGACATCTTATGAAGAATTCTATTATTAGGTGATCACTGTCCCCCAGATGGCTACCGATCTGTAGGTCCCCTACCATGTCGTCCCCCGTTGCCAATACCAGATCCAGTAAGGCATTCCCTCTAGTGGGACCATGTACCTCCTGTGTCAGGTGGAGGTCCTGTACACAGGTTAGAAACCTGCGTGAACGGTGGGACTTTGCCGTCTGCATCTCCCAGCAGATGTCTGGGTACTTTAGGTCCTCCATGACTACCACCTTTTTAGCTTTTATGGTCTCCGAGAGCTGCTTCAGGAGCCCCGCATCTAGTTCTTCCCCTTGGTGTGGGGGTCTGTAGCAGACCCCTACCACCAAATCCCTTTCTCCTTGCCCCCCATGTAACCTAACCCACAATCCTTCTACTTCCTCATCCTTTGATTCCATCTTGATGAGGGTCAATGTATATTGCTCGTTGACATAGAGCGCAACCCCTCCGCCTTTCTTCCCCACCCTGTCCTTTCTGTACAGCCTATAACCCTCAATATGTACCTCATTACAGCGAAGCCCTGTAAGGCTGGGAGAAAAATTCATTACAAAAGGGTGTTTGCTATAATGGGATTAGTCGATTTGCTGCATTTATTAATGATAAGAAAGTAATTAGTTCCTACCATTGGGATTGTTAAGAGTGGAGGAGTTACAAACACAGTTCATTGCAACAAGGTTGAATTGCATTCCAGTACTACTTCTAGACTAGGGACAGAAATTACACATAAACTGGTATAAGCGATCAGAAACTGGTTCAAATCTGTAACACAACAGAAGTTCCATGCACATAAACCAATTTCAAAATGGCTGAAACCACTTTATAATAAACTTGGATAGATATAGTATCAGACTTAACTTATTTAGGTTATATCAGTTTAGATCTGCTTGAATTTCTTCCAGTTTTCTGATGCATTGCTAGACAGCTTTAACTCCTCTGGAATTCTGAAATGCTCCATTTTTCTTTCTTCACATCCCACTTCTGGTACCATGTGTTATTCTCAAAAGAGCAAGGAGTTAAACTTTTAGAATGATAAAGCTTGCTTATTCAGAGAGCCTTCTTAGCCTACTGATCTGCCATTCCTTCCAATTCCCTCCTGCAATCCCTAGGCCAATGTGACAATTTATACATAGCACTCTTAGAGGTATCCACACAATTGCATTGTTTCCTTTTTAGGTGCCTGACCTCACTGCAGAATCTACAGCCCTGTGTTAAGTGCCTAAGTAGAGACATGCAGTGAAAAATGTGATTTACAATAGCAAGAAGAGAGAGAAGTTGCCTAATCTAGCCAATAGAGAATTCTGAAGAGAAAGGCATGTTTTAAATCCTGCCTCACTTAAGAACTTTATTTCACCTCTTCCAGGAGATCTTTCCCTCCATTTAGAAATCACAACATGAACCCTCTCCTAAGCTTTTCTTTCTGAAATCCATGCAAGGCCCACACATTTTCTTCTTTAACAGAATGGATAATGTGTCTTTCTATGGATCAGAAAATTGTAGTTTGACTCCTCTCTGGCTTAGACCAGCTTTTGGAAGCACCAGCTGTGTGTCTTAGCCTCTGGCTTAGGGTTTTGCATGGCTGAGCTCACAGCCAAAAGATTGTGATTACAAGGCTGGCTGTAAACTCCAAGCTTCCCCTGGGAAGTGGGTTCTTGGTGGCTATGGGGCAATTTTGTAGCTGTTCCCTGGTGGTTTAATGGTTACAATTCAGTCTTTCACCATCATGGTCCGGGTTCTATTCCCAATCATGGTGGGAAAACATGTCCCCCACCTTTCCTCCACCTTTAGGAGCTGGACTTACTGTGTGGCTCAGACTGTTTGGTGCTGAGTTTAGCCTGGGAAAGTGGTGAGTCCAAGACTAGGGTGTGGGCCCTAGGAATCAGCCTGGAAATGGGCCACATGAAAGTATTTTAAAGGCAGCAAAAGGTCTGGGAGACCCCCTTGCCTGAACAGGGAATTCATGCAACTCCTGAAGTTAAAACAAGAAGCCTACAAACGATGGAAGTCAGGAATAACTACCAAAGAGGAGTACTCGGCAACAGTCGACACCTCTAGGGAGCAGATCAGGACAGCAAAAGCACAAAATGAATACAGATTGGCAACCAGAATCAAGGACAACAAAAAGCCCTTCTTTAGACATGTAGGAAGTCAGAGAAAAAGTAAGGGAAGTGTAGGGCCCCTGATGAATGAAATGGGATGGCTGATAACTGACACCCAGCACAAAACCAAACTCCTGAATGAATACTTCATGTTGGTATTCCTCCAGTCCAAGAGTATTAGCCTGCCTGACAGAAATAGGATGATCATGGTGGGGGGGACCACCCCCCATAGTTGGCATAGAACTTGTGGGGTAGCACCTAAAAAGGCTAAATATCTACAAGTCAGCAGGACCAGTTGAACTACACCCAAGAGTGCTAAAAGAACTGGCTGATGTCATCGCATGACTGATGGCAAAATTATTTGAAGTCTTGTGGCACTTGGGAGAGGTCCCAGAAGATTGGAAGAAGACTTATGTGGTGCCTATCATTAAGAAAGGGAGAAAGGAGGACTTGGGAAATTATAGGCAAATCAGTTTGAACTCAATCCCTGGTAAAATTATGGAGAAAAATTATTAAAGAATCCATTACAGACAGTCTAGCAGAAGTTAGTATTCTGAAGGATAGCCAACATGGCTTCATTATGGGCAGGTCATGCCAGACCAACCTCATTTCCTTCTATGATCAGGTTACTCACCACCTGGATGGGGGAAATGAGGTTGATGTCATATACCTGAACTTAAAAAAGGCCTTTGACCTGGGGTCCCATGAAGTCCTCATGAAAAATATGGGAAAATGCAGCCTCGATTACTTTATGGCCTGGTGGCTAGGTAACTGGCTCCATGGTAGGACCCAGAGAGTATTGATTGACGGAACTGAGTCATCATGGCTCAGGGTGACCAGTGAAGTCCCTGAGGGTTCAGTACTTGGACTAGTGCTTTTCAACATATTCGCCAATGATTTGGATTTGGGTATTAAAAGCAAACTAGCAAAGCTTGCTGGTGACACCAAACTATGGGGGAGTGTGGTCATGCTTGAAGACAGACTGGCAATACAGGCTAACCTGGACATGCTCGCCAGGTGGGCGATGTCATTTAATATAGAGAAATGTAAAGTGCCCCATTTGGGGAGAAATAATCCACAACACACTTACAGGCTTGGCAGTGCTATGCTTGCTAGAAGCACATCTGAACAAGACCTGGGTGTCATGATAGACAACAAAATGAACATGAGCTGCCAGTGCAATCCTGTAGCTGGCAGAGCTAATCAAGCACTGGCATGCATCTACTGAGGCATCTCAAGCAACACTAAAGATATTATCCTCCTTCTCTACTTGGCCTTGATGAGACTGCAGCTGGAGTTATCCAGTTTTAGGTGCCACACTTCAGGAAGGATGTGGAGAAGCTTAAGAGAATCCAAAGGAGGGCCATATGCATGATTAGAGGTCTGGAGAGCAGGTTATACAAGGAGAAGCTGAAAGACTTGGAACAGTTCAGCCTGGAGAAGAGAAGACTCAGAGGGGACTTGTCAGCAGCCTATAAGTATATCAAGGGCATATATTAGGGCCTGGGGGAACATCTTTTCACCAAGCTCCTCCAGGAGAGGACAAGAAATAATGGGCAAAAGCTGACTGAGGATCGCTTCAGGCTAAACATAAGGAAAACATTCTTTACAAGTTGAGGGCCAAGGGTTTGGAACAGGATCCCCCCAGAGGTGGTATAGTCATCTACCCTGGTGATCTGCAAAAAGTGTCTTGACACCCATCTTTCCTGCCCAAGTGCAGGGGGGCTGCACCTGATGATCTGTAAGGTCCCTTCCTGCCCCTAACAACTATGAAACAAAATGGTGACTGCAGGATACATATTTTTGGAACTCTACCTGGTAGAATTATTTGTAAATTATAAAGGGAAAGATTTCTTGCTATCTTTCCCTTTCATCTCCTTGTTTCCCCTCTGCCATATTATAGATATTGGTTTTGGTGATAAAACAGTAGCCGTGTATTAGAAGGTGCATCTACATGTGTGCTTTACTGCACGGTAGACTAATTTACTGCACCATTGGATAGTCCTGTCAGACACAAGTACTTTCTGTTGGTGCGGTAAATTATTGTGTTTAAACACATGTGTAGATGGTGATGGGCCTGGCTAGGGCACAAGGGTGCTTCAGTCCAGGGTTAGCTGGCAGGCAGGGCTATAGGGCTCCACATGCAGTGGGGGAGCTGGCTGAGGCTAAAGGGTGCTTCAGCATGAGGGCTGCTCGTGCCTCAGCCAGCCGCTCCACAGCATTTGTAACCCCATTGGAACAGCCAACACAGGGCTGCTCTGACAGGGCTCCATGTACTACTGTGGAGCAGCTGGCTGGGGCAGAAGGGTGCTTCAGCATGGGTGCTGCCTGCTAGCCAGCTCCTCATTGAAGCACTTTTGTGCCCCAGCCAGCCCCTCCGCAGCCCATGGATCCCTGGTGGAGCAGCTCTGGGCAGGCAGGTTGCCCCCTGGGGTCCCTGTGCTGTGCGTGAATAAACTCCGGAGCTAATTGCTCTGGAGTTTTTTGCTCCCAGGTGCATGTTCAAATGGTGTGCCCAGGAGCAAAAATCTTTGGAGCAATAAGCTCCCAAGTGTATTTGTTCACATTAATTACATGTGTAGATGGGTCCACTGAGAGTTAGTGCTTGGCTGTGTCATTGTTAGAAGGCCCAATCAGCCATTCACAGCAAGACTTTGGATAATAAGTGTCTAATTAACTTTGATTAAATTAATCTAGCTAGTCTGACAATTTTTCAGTTAACCTATATGGGTAAAATCTTGGCCCTGTTGAAGTCAACAGGAGCTTTTCTATGGACTTCAGTGAGACCAGGATTGCACCTCATGAGAATTTATACATCTTAAATTACCAACAGCAGAATTTCCTCCTCTGTTCCTGAACACAATAGCAGTACAATGACATAATGCTGTACCCCTGTGCAGAAGGGCTTCTGGGCAAGCAAAGGCTGAAAAAAGAATCTCAACATGTACATAAGATTGTAAAACGATAACTAGTAAACTGGAAAGAAACAGTTGTGAATTCAACTAGATGTTAATGCTGCCAGTCAAAAAAGCCCAAGGAGTTTGTTCCCATCAACTTCCTGAAAACATCTTGCTGAAGTATGAGCTCCAAATCCCAATTTGTAATATGCCAGGCTCCAGTCAGGAGAATAAAATACAAAAAGCATTAGCGCTCTCATTCATTGGAGTCTTTCATAAAATCCTTATTTATAAGACCTGAAATGGCCCTCCTTACCTTGGCAAAAGATCAATAAACATTTTAAAAAATCCATGAATTTTTACTGGTCTTCATCCTCCTCCTCTTACAAATTCAGATTTTACAGATATTATTTGAAGTATTTTCATTACTGGAAAAATTTCTTAACAGAAAAAAAAATATTATTTGCTTTCAATATCAAGTGAGGGCTTCAGAAATACAGCTTACAAACATAGTGACAAATGTGCAGGAATTAATTTGTTCTGGTATTTCAGTATTTCAGTGAATTATAGATTCCCCCTGGGGCAGCATGGAAAGGCAGCAGGAGGGTGGCTGGGTGTGCTGGCTGTTGGAGAAGGCAACAGGGATGGTGCGTGGGGTGCCAGAAGCCTGGGTGGGCTCGGGGAAGTGTTGGATTTGCTGTCTCTGAGCTGGGACAGCACCTGCCTGCTAGCAGCCCACTCAGGCAGCCCTGGGGGGTATTGCCACTGTAGAGGGAAGGACCAGGGTCCCCCACAGCTCAGGGTTTGTCGTCCCACTGGCAGCTTGTCCTCCAGCCATGGGAGATGCAGGCAGGCTCTGTCAAAAAAAAGAAGAAAAAAGGTCAGGCCTCTCTCCCCTTCTGACTTCAGCCCACTTCTCCTATGGTCTGGGGTGGGGGGGGGGGCAGGGAAGGGAGGCAGTGAGCTGTCAAATTAAAGGCTGCAATGTTACAAGTAGTTACATTGTAAACTGAACTACATAGGGATGTGGTTTACTTTGCAATGTAACAAACTCATTTAAATTGCAAAAAAAACCCATGTGTGTTAAGCGTGATGCAATTAAACCACAAAAATGGGCAATTTTCGTCATGTGAACAAGCGCCTTTCCTCCCAACTGACTGGGTTAGGTGGTGGCTCCTTGGGTTGGTTTGCCAGTGACTGTGACTATGATGTTTTGAGTTTCATTTAAGGTTCAGTAGTTAAGTTTTTCTTAAGGTTGTGTCTGTTCCCTATTTTCCCTTGTAATAAACTTTGTTTAGTTTAACATTTGCTTGCAAGTGACTTCACCTGAGAACACCCAGTTAAATTTTGTTTTCCCAGGTTTCTGGGTGGGAGCTTGAGCTAAATTTGCAAAGTTACTGTAAAAACCCTAAATCTGAACCTGTCCCTTGTTACTGCTGTCCCGTGCCTGGAAGAAAGGTTACTTGTGAAAGCCAGAAGAAGAGACCTAACTTTCTTTGCTTACTTGACCAGTGAGTTGAAGGAACTACTGCCAATCAAGGTGTTTTTCTTATGGCTCCTTCATGACTCCCATCCCAGCCAGGAGGCAGGCACAGGTTACGAAGCAGGAATAAAGTACTGTGCCATTAAAAATAGGATGGTTGGTTTGGTGATTTTTGGGAAATCACTTCACACTCAGTTCTGGTGTGATATATCTGGTGATTTTCATTATTACACCTCCCCTGAGGTAGCTCATGGCCAAATACCAGTGCCAGAGAAGTAGTTTCTCTGTGTTATGGCTTGCCAGCATTGTCAAATAGGCACATTAATCAAGAAATGGAATGGTTTTTTAGCTCTTAATGCATGACAGCAGCTCAGTTCAGAATTGGGCCCCTAATCTTGACTGAGCTGCCTACTCTTAGCAAGGAAATGATCCCAGACTGATATTTTTGATGCAAACTCAAACTAACTCTATGATTAATTTAGCCGAGGAAAAGCCACATAGTTCATGGAGGTCAGAGCAAACTAAGGTGGTATTTGTTTCTCTAGTAGTTAGTGAGAGATGTATTTCCTGAAACTCCGTATTTTCCTCCACGCCACCTCCTCCCCCTCCTACCACCGCCCTGAACTGTCTGAGTGGGTTCATTACTCATAGAAGGCGCCTGCATGCAGGTATGCCAAGAGGGATCCAGACTTGCTGTAACTCACATTTTTATAGTTATTGCACCCTTCCAAGTTGCCTCTTTTTCAATTTGAAAATCAAAAATTGATTCCTCTGTCACTTCAGTTCAGAGCTTTCATGGAGAGAGAGGGATTCTGTTGAGCTTGAGGGGTGTGGAGAAGTACAGGATGTATGTGAGGTGTCACTAGCCACTTGCTCTTTGCCTTTCATGGGACCCCTTTGCTATCCTCTGTCTGCAGAAAAAGTTCAGAGCACAAGTTCAGAAAGGAGAAACAGTGATTTGAGAGGGCAGGGTTCTGTCTGACCTGCCTTTAATTTAAATAGGTGTGGAAGGACCCTCACAGGGGAACCTCCACAGTAAATCTTTCACATAGGGTGGGGAAAATAGCTTTGCCCAATTGATACAGGCTAGGTGTGCAGTGCATATATACCTATTTCTTATTACTTAAGAATTTATACAAGCAACCGGAATGATTGTCTCCAAGGCAATTTTTTCTATCAGGGTTGAAATAGTATATGGCTTCTCTGAGGGAAAATTAATCTACAGTGTTCTATAGAGTACCATGGGATAAAGTAAACAGTGCTATAATATCTCTTCTAAAGGACATACTATAAAAATAAAAGTGACACATTTTTTCCTTGTTTTGAGTGCACAATTTTTCACACCATAAGTAACTAGGTAATTTATTGGAAATTCACATTTACTTTATTCATTAGTACTTGTAAAAAATAATTGAATTACTTCTAGCCTATTCTAGTTTTATGGAAAATGAAGAATGACTTGATTCAAACATTATTAACTAAATTAAGTAATTCTTTATGAGGCATTTATTTCTAGACTGCCTGGACTTTCAGCTGCAAATAAACTCCTTAGACTAGGGTACAGATTAGTTCAATGGAAATACACTACCTCCCATTCTGACTTTATAACATGCATCTCAGATCATGCAAAACCTGTGACTCTCAAAAAAAGCTAGAAAAGAGAGACAGAATGAAAGAAAAAACTTTATTTCCTGTTTTACAGCACTTCTGAAGTACACAAAGCAAAGGCCAGAAATCAATAGTACTAAGATGATTTTGGACATGTCTACACAAGATGCTTTACTGTGTAGCAGACTAATTTGCTGCTTAGTAAAACATCACAGTCTACATATGTGCAGTAATGAGGATGCAGTAGACTAATTTATTGTGCTGTTGGATAGTCCCATCAGAGACAAGTGGTATCTGGCAGTGCAGTAAATTACTATGCTTAAACGCACGGGTAGATGGTGACATCAGGATTAGTTTACTTTGGCTCAAATTGAGCTGGAGTATATTCAGTCACATTAATTGCACATGTAGACATGCTCACTGTATATACAGATTAAAGAACATCTACTACAGGTTTAGTAAGTTCTCCCCACTGCTGTTCTTTTACTTAGCTATCCGAATGTGCTAGAGTGCCTAGGTATGCATGGATATACTACAGCAGGCTCACAGAAAACAATGGAAATGGCTGGTTAGTAAATCAGTAAGCTATACTTCAACAAAACATAACATAGACTGAGATGAAAGAAAGAGTCACAAAGAATGAGATAAACAACCAGTGCCTGATCCTTATTTATATGAAGGCTCTTTACACCACACTGGGTGCATCTATGCTAGATGCTACGGTGATTTAGTGACAAGCTACAGTGATGAGCTACAGCTTGTTGCTACTGTGCAGTAGGGTTGGAAATGACCCATGTGGACTCGGGACTGCATAGTACTGGTGGTTACTATGCAGTCATTTAGCACTTGATTCTTTATTTAGTAACAACTGTGCAGTTGGGCGCACATGTAGACGCACCACTGGCAGTATAAAAGGACCTCCAAGTGAGCATAACTTTTTGAGCAGTGTCGAGGGCCCATAGAATAAATGTGAATCGGACCCTTACTGTATTAGAGCAAATACTGTACTTTATAAATCACATCTATATTCAATGTTTTGTACATAATAAATTATTTTATAGGTGCCTGTAATTGTTTGTTATTTCAAGAGGAGCCAGCTTTCAATACTGGCTTGCTGTGTGCTATATAAAGGAGAAAACATTCATACAGACCAGTGGTTCTCAACCTATTTGCCATAGTGGCCCACACATGCAGCTCTCAATGTGTTACATGGGCCACACCCCAAAGCTGAAGGGACCCCCAGCTACTAGGACTATGGAACTAGGGCCAGGGCCCACAACTCCCTGCCCTCCCCCCCACAGCAGTGCCTGAGCCCTAGCTGCTGCCTGCAGGAGGTGGTGGTTGATGTGGCTGGAGTGGAGCATGGAGTCCATCATGCTCTGTCTTCAATCACCCTCCTTCCACTCCCCCCAGCCTCAAGCAGCCCTTTGCAGACTGAAACTCAGGCAGTGAGCAAGAGAAAACCTGCTGTTTCCTGCATTTTTCTCCTTGATTCTAACAAACTTCAGGCAGCAATCTTTACTTTTTTTAAAAAAACAGGATGCCCCATGGGCCACAGCAGTGTGCTGATTTGGCCACATGCAGCCTGTGGGCCATAGGTTGAGAACCACTGACATAGACAGACAGTTACAAAAATCTGAAAAAGTCAGTGTGACTGGAGCAGAAGTACAACATTTGGATTCACACTTTTCAGTAAGGTGCACACATTTCAGATTGGAATTCCTATATCAAAAATACTTCTTATTAGAGAAGGCTTGATCAGTACCATTTAACTAATTTTATTAGCAATGATGGAGCTCTCCCCTCAAGTAGCATTTTGGCATCTGGGTTTGTTTACACAAGAGCGATGGCATATCCTGGTCAGGATAGGCCCAAGCATGTCTTGCCCACACTGGGTTCCTATAGATGTGCTCATTCACATTCTAATTAAAACACATCAGAGCAGACTAGATTAGTTGAGACTACCCTGCTTTCTTATTAGAACACACTAGCATCGCCTCGCCATCACATGTACTAAGCCCCCATGCATTTCAAAATGGCTACAGGGGTGCTTTTTCTAATCCTTATCAAATGGGCTTTTGATAAAGTGTCCCAGGGCAGTTTTGAAATGTGCAAGGGCTTAATACACATGATGGTGAGCCATTTTTATTAGAGCAGCTGTTTGCGTACCACTCTAATTAAAATGTCCCCACCTAGCCCCAAGCACATGTATAGACAGCCACTCTGTCTACCTTCCCACATACCCCAAAGCCAAAAGTTCCAGCTGCTCCACACTTATCTCCAGTGCCATCCTAAACCACATTGGAGACCAAGGGCTCTGAGGGTGTCCTCAGAGCATCCTCACTGTTTAAAGTCTCTGACTGAAGCTTGCCTGTGTGTGTGGGTGGGTGGGTTGTGTTTGAACCCATCCTGGCCAGAACGTGTCACAGTATAGGGAAGCCCAAATGCCCTGGGTGTGTCCAGATGAGTGCGCATGTGCCTCTTGCAGTATCTCAAGAAATGAAAACATTTTCCCTGCACTGAAAATTTGTAAGTAGGGGGCAGGGGGGCTGGCGGAGGTGGGGACCATGGGGGGACCCCTGCCTGCCCCATCCACTCCCCTAGCCCCCCAATGGCTGCCCTGCCAGCCCCATCCTCCACCTGCCCCCAACCCTCCATGATCGCTGCCCCACCTGGCCCCAGCTCTGTGGTAAAGCAAGAGATAATAACTTATTCTTCATGGCATTTGTCCCTGTACTGTCCCAAATCTCTATGCTTTCTAGGGGAGGGTTTTTTTCCTGCTTGCAGAAAAGAATATGCAAATCCACACAGGTGTAGTAATAAGGGGTAGACTTTGGAGACAGTCTCTTACAAGGGAATGTCTTATCACATGAAGAATTCGAACATGATCCGGGGGGAGTGAGGAGCAATCAAGATGGAGGCAGCCACATGATCTGTGCTGGAGGAACCGGGTGCTGTGGTATCATTGAAGGTCTCTTCTCTTTCTCATCCATAGTTGTCATTATTCACTGTGGGACCTATATCATAACAATAGGGTAGTCATACATGCAGGCCAGTAGTTCAACTGCTTTCTGCTGGTCTGTTCTACAAAGAACAGTTAGCTGTCCTGGTTCCAGAAAGGGCACTTTCCTACCCTTAATCATAACCACTGGTCCATCCCTTGCCCCTTTAGCACTGGATTACAGCCATAATTTTTACTCCTTCCAGTCACAGTTTATCTGTACCATGTTGACCGCTGAACCTATAAATCTTTGCCTCACATAAAAGTTTATATTCAAATGTGTGCCCCACTATTCCTGGTTTCAAAATTCCTGTTTTTTTGCTAGAAGATTGATTTGTCTTTGGATTTCTCATGGCAGTGAACATATTTTGTATCTTTGAACATACAACCCAAGAGCCCATCTCTCCATATTCCCAGGAGAAGGAAGTATCCTAGACAATAGTGTTATGCCCTTTTCTGTTGTTTGAAGAATCCTAACAGCTTTCACTGGATTCAGCAGCTCCTTAGGAACTGGTCTAAAGTACTAAAATGGAAAAAGCCGAGAAATTATGATGTTAACTTGAGATATAAAGACTGTAGCGCTGTATGTTGTGCATGTTCTGCTGGCATGTATTTTCTCACCAGCTCTTCTCAACAGCTTCATGTAAATTGAAAAATCGAGTCTTTTGGGACACTATAAATAAGGGCTTTGACAGTAAAAAGCAGTTGTCCTTAATGATCTGTTGGACTTGATCAAAAAGACAGGACATGAACCATTTCATGAAGCTTCCATTCACTCTGACATCTTCTTGGAAGCAGGATATATGGACTTGGTATGCAATGAAGGATGAATATGCATATGTTTTCCCTGTCTATAAACAAAAGGATGTCATCTGCAGAAGCAACAAGCACTGTGTCTGTATCGTGCCTTGGCCTGGCATTCTAACAATTAAATCTGCACAGCCACTTTCTCATGTTTTCCAAGGGCGTCATGAGTATCACTGCATAATCATTGTGTTCTGTAACCTTTTAATGACATCATAAAATGTCTTGTTCAGTGCAAGGGAATGCTTTACAATGAGCTCATCAAAGTAAGTAGACTATTACATAGAAAATAATTAGGCAAGCCATTCTATTTAAATAGTGCTGTGCGAACATTATATTTACTCTGCTTACTAAAGATTGTATTGCACGATAACTCGTCCTGAGTTCTCATTCATCATCAAACTCCTCATCCTTGTTAAAATTTTGGAAATACAGAATGATTCTGTCTTCGTTTTGTGGGTCAATGTTAAATGTTATTGGGGTTTATAAATTAAACTTGTACAGTCACCTAAAAAGAGAATATCTGGGCTCTGGCATTAACATTTCATTGATAATACTCTTTTCATAAATCTTGGCATTGCTTTTAAATTATTCATACAGTGTTATATGAAAACACATGACAATTTTTTAAAATGTATTCTTCTAGCATCTTGAGATCAGCTCGGATGCCACTCTGATGGTTATTTTTCTGAATCTTGCCATCTGAATGCTCTGAATAAATTTCACTTTATTCAATAAGTTTCACTCTTGTTTCCAAGCATTTCTTTTATGATTTCTACAGCTTCACTTATATTGTGTTATCCTTCTATTTTATTTTTTTCCTCTTGTCTTGATTTCTCTTTATATCTGCCATGTGCTTTATTTTACCATTCCTGCAATCTATCATTTTAGCTTTGAAAAAGATATTCCCTATTATCTGATCTTCTCTGGATGTACTTAACTTTGTGACACTCTTCTTTCTCTGAGTGACCTTTGTGATATAATCCTTCATTGCTGCATCCTGAAAGTGCCTTCTGACAGCAATGGCTGGTGCACTTTTAATTCTCAAATACTGGAACTATATTCTTTGACATCTCCATAGTGTCTCTGATGCGTCCATTTGAACAGTATGACAATTACATAGAATTACTAACTTTTATAAAATATTTTTTTCTATTTTTGAAATGGCATAACTTTATTCCTTAGGTATTGATCTAGAATGTGATGAATGATGTGATATGATTTTCCCATTGGAAAAGTTCCATGAGGGAAAAAAGAAAGCAAAAAAACAGTGATACTACCAATGTCAAAAACTTTGTTAACATGGAATGAAGGCTGAAAGAAATATTACTTATTTTGTGTATAGATCCCTAGAAATCTGAAATCCCTGTCATTTTTCAAAAACAAAAATGCTAGAAAGCCTAGAAATTCAAACTAAAGGTTTCAATTTACTAAAAATGCAGAATCTTCAAAAGCATGGATATATAGAATACAACCGAAACAACTTTAACTATCAGCGGTAGTTAGCTATGTTAGTCTGAAGCCAGGCAGAAGGCAGTATAGAGGTGCATATTATAGACTAGGGGTGGCAAAATAGCAGATCTGCTGGTTGGTCAGACTCCATTTCCCAGTGGCCCTTGCCTGAGTAGCTCCCGGCTGGTCTCTAATGGAGACCCTGGGAGCATGGGATCATGATGGCTCAGGGCCGTGACAGTGCAGGGCCGCAGAACCGGGGCTCTGCCCAAGCCCTGCTTGGCCTCACATTGTCATGACCCCATGCTGTCACCCCCAGGCTCCCAGGGTCACCATGGAGACTGGCAAGGAGCCACACGGGCAGGGTGCACAGGGTGCTTTGCAGAGATGCATGGGCTTTTGTGAGCAGGAGCTCACTTAATCAGATGTGATGAAATGACATGCACCAGGTGCATCTCACAGAAGTGTATGTATCTCTGAATCAGTTATTTTTTTACTGGGTTGTCTAACAGGTGGCCTGTGGGCCTCATGCAGCTTGTGATAGTTTAGATTGCAGCTCCATTGCAGCTCCCAGGCTCCCACCCAGTCACCACGTCCCTCACTGCTTCAGCTGCAGTAGCAGTGGGGGGCTCCATCTTCCTCTTCCCTTTGGCTTTCCTTTCCTGTCTCTACCCCTGCCCCAGGGGGCAGGGTGGTGCAGTCTTCAGCCCAGGGTGCCTGGGTGGTGTGGTGCAGAGGGAAGCTCAGGGTGTGCCCTTGGGTGTGTAGTGCAGCGGGGGTTATAGGGAGAGCAGCAGCATTGGGAAGCACAGTGAGGTACAGCAGGGGGATGCCAGGAGAAACAGCAGGGAGGCACAGGAAACAGCAGTGGTGAAACATGTGGTGCAGCAGGAGGGCACAGGAAGCTGCAATGAAGGGTATGTGGTACAGCAGTGGTGGGGGAGCATGGGATGCAGTAGTGGGGCACCTGGGTGCGGGGTGCAGTGGAACAGGGGCATGCAGCCCATTGCCCCCACTGATGCAGCCCCTACTAGTGAGGCCTTTGAGGATGTTTGTTTCCCCTAGCCACTAAGAAGTTGAACAGTCCTGGTTTATAAGGGTCATCTCAACCTCACTTTCAGCCTTAGCTGTGTGTTCTTGTGACATCATATATTTCATAGACATTAGGGCTAGAAGAGACCTCAGGAGATCATCGAGTCCAGCCCCCTGCCTCAGGGACAGAAAGTCAGCTGGGGTCAAAGGATCCCAGCAAGATAAGTGTCCAAACGCTTCTTAAAGGAGTCCAGAGTAGGTGCTTGCATGACCTCTACAGGGAGCCTATTCCAGGCCTTGGGGGTTTGGACAGTAAAGTAGTTTTTCCTTATGTCCAGCCTAAAACTTCACCCTGTGAGGAACTACGAAGTCTGACAGCCCCATTAGTTAGAGTTTATCTTAGTAGCAATAATGAAGAAAATTACTTTAAATTTTAATGAGTCTGCATAAAGGGGGATAAGAAGTCTCAGCCTTCCTGGCTGTTTTTATGGTGATATCACAAAGGCTGCTGGGGCCCCCGTAATTGTGACTTCCCATACTTCTGAACATTTTGAGTCTTCTTGTACAGTGAAAACTAATTTTAAATATACAATCTTTCTAAAATGTGTGTTGTTTTAGAATGCTACATTTCAATTAATTACTAAGAGGCATGTATGTGGTGCTTAGGCCCCTGTTACTAAGTAAGATTTTTACCTGGCTCTTATAACAACCTGAATTCTGGTAATGTATCCAAATTCCTTATGTGTCCTTATTTTTGCCCTAAGTGGCTCAGCTTGTTCTATTGTAATGATCCAATATGGCCACTAAGAATCCTAACCCCATTTATATTCTGTAGCAGAGCATGAATTTTGTGAAACACCACAGCTAATGAGGGTTTGACACTGCTCACAGTACTTGGGTGGTGCAGCTTACCTTTTGCCTAACAGCTTGATGAGTAAGGCATTACTCAAGATATGGGAGACCTAGATTCTAGGCCCACCTACACAGAGGTGATTTGGACTCCAGACTCCTGCTTCCTAAGAACATGTCCTAAACACAAAGCCACAGGCTAGACAGGTCTAAAAATGCAGACCTTGTTGAAACATAAACAGCATGATGGGTAGAGAATATGGTTCTTCATATGTCCTCTACCTGTTTGAAACTCTCTTGCTGTGGGGCTGGAATATATTCACAGAGTGTACTGTAAGAAAAGCCTTCTATTAGGAGTCTTCCTTACAGCACATGAAATGTCTATTGGAAGAAATTACCCAGAATATGTTATAGGAAATAGTGTTTGGAAAAAGGAAAAGAAACCTTGATAGATTGTTAGCAGTAAATTAAAAAAATTAAGCCTATAAATTAAAATTAAAAGCAGTAAATTAAAAAAAAAAAGCCCGTATGTGTACAATATTTAGCATGCTCAGTCCCTTTCTCTGTCTTTACAAGGACCTAATCTCTTTACTGTCAATTTTCTCCTGAAATCACTTCTCTGACAAATCTGGCCATATGTGCTCCTTACACAGAAGGGTACAGTGTGCATCAGTTTTTATCAACTCACCCTGTCGACTGCTCTCACTAATTGCAACTCCATTGAGGCAATCCTACCTTCTGTTACCAAAGTGTAATCCAGATTAAAGTAATTATTTAAAAGGACATTACTTGAGATTTGCACCACTGTATGCAATGCATTTGGCATTAAACAGTCATTAGCTAAAATGCATATGCAGCATTTGGAACAGAGGGCAGAACTCACAGTTTACTTCCTGCTAGGGCACAGACCACTTGCCAGTGTCACAGAAATCAGTTCTTTTTTTGGTTTCTCAACTTCTGTTCCTACTGTATTTTCTGACAAACCAACTTCCTCCCCGCCCCCCCCCGCCCAATAAAATAAAATAAAATAAAATAAAATAACGTGCTTTATTTTTTTGGAAAGCAGAATGAAGAAATAAAGATTTTTCCAGTCATAGCTGACTGTGAAACACAGAGTATGTCTTCCTGGGACTATATTACTATTCATTAAATGTATTATCATTATCAGCCTTCTTCATAACAACATGACAGCAACTGGTCTAAGCAATGGCTTGGAAACAGACCATTTCAGTATTAGACCTGGAGTCAGGTAAATATTTGTGATTGTACCAACACTCTTTTCCATCTATATCACACCTATTCTTCATCTTATTGCTTAAAGAGTTCCATCTGAAGTCAGCATCCAGTATCGCATGAATGGGAAGCTCTTTAACCTCAGTTGGTTATGTTTTAAATCCAAGATAACCAGGGATGCGGGTTTTCAATTTGCCATGGAAAAATGCAGTAAAACCTGGATTTTTTCGTTTTAATGAGAAAAAAACTGGCAGAGCTCGAGCCTGCAAGGGGCTGGGGGCAGTGGGAGGAGAGTGGTCAGGCAGGGGGCACCATATGCATGTGCGCATATACACATGTACATGGCCACCAGGCAGCCTGGAGAGTAGCTCCCACAGGTAAGTTGGGGGCAAGGATTGAATCCCCCATAGTGAGGGAGGGAGGTGGGCAAGGCTGGGCCTGGGTCTTCTGTCTAGCTGGGGTGGTGCATGGGGCCTGAGCCCATGTGCAGCTGCAGGCACATGCCACCCCACCTCCCGATTTGTGCACTGAGTGGGGGTGGGTTCAGGATGCCTGCTGCAGGTTCAGACTTCCCTCTCTGCTGCTCTCCCCATGGGGCCTCTGTGGTGCAGTGAGTGGGACCCAGCATAGTAGGGGAGAGCAGGGTGGGGAAGCTCATCACCAGTGCTGTGAGCCTCGTGCCAGCATGGCTAGGCACCCTCTACCCACCTGGTAGTTGCGGGGCATGGCGGCATGGAGTTGCTGTTGGGTGGGCAGGGGGCACTTTGCCATGGTGATGCAGGGGTCCCAGCACAGGCACTGAGTTTCCCTGCCCAGCCCCACTCTCCTCTGCCATGCCAGGTCTTACCTGTTGGGCCACAGAAGTCCCAGGGAGAGGGAAGCAGGGTGGGAACCCCTGAGCCTGCAGTGTGCAGCCTGCATCTGCCCCCACCCAAGGACTACTCTTCAGTTGTGCTGCCCATGGAAGAGGGGAAGCTGGACTCCACGCTCTGCTTCACTGCAGCAGGCGCTGCCTCCCACAGGTGGCAGCTGGGGTTTGGGCACTGCTGTGGCAGGGGGAAGGGGGATGCAGAGGGCTTCAGACCCAGGTTCCTGGCCCCATAGCTCTGGCAGATGGGGGCCCTGCTTTGGCAAGCCTGGATGGAGTGGGGGGCTGTGGGTGGGGGGTGAGGGGCACCATCAGGACTGTGGGGACTGTGGGTTGGGAGTGAGGGGCAATGGCATGGTCAGGGCACTGACATAACAGAGCTACTCAGTGCCACAAAGCAGGGGGGTTAGTTAGAGTTTATCTTAGTAGCAATAATGAAGAAAATTACTTTAAATTTTAATGAGTCTGCATAAAGGGGGATAAGAAGTCTCAGCCTTCCTGGCTGTTTTTATGGTGATATCACAAAGGCTGCTGGGGCCCCCGTAATTGTGACTTCCCATACTTCTGAACATTTTGAGTCTTCTTGTACAGTGAAAACTAATTTTAAATATACAATCTTTCTAAAATGTGTGTTGTTTTAGAATGCTACATTTCAATTAATTACTAAGAGGCATGTATGTGGTGCTTAGGCCCCTGTTACTAAGTAAGATTTTTACCTGGCTCTTATAACAACCTGAATTCTGGTAATGTATCCAAATTCCTTATGTGTCCTTATTTTTGCCCTAAGTGGCTCAGCTTGTTCTATTGTAATGATCCAATATGGCCACTAAGAATCCTAACCCCATTTATATTCTGTAGCAGAGCATGAATTTTGTGAAACACCACAGCTAATGAGGGTTTGACACTGCTCACAGTACTTGGGTGGTGCAGCTTACCTTTTGCCTAACAGCTTGATGAGTAAGGCATTACTCAAGATATGGGAGACCTAGATTCTAGGCCCACCTACACAGAGGTGATTTGGACTCCAGACTCCTGCTTCCTAAGAACATGTCCTAAACACAAAGCCACAGGCTAGACAGGTCTAAAAATGCAGACCTTGTTGAAACATAAACAGCATGATGGGTAGAGAATATGGTTCTTCATATGTCCTCTACCTGTTTGAAACTCTCTTGCTGTGGGGCTGGAATATATTCACAGAGTGTACTGTAAGAAAAGCCTTCTATTAGGAGTCTTCCTTACAGCACATGAAATGTCTATTGGAAGAAATTACCCAGAATATGTTATAGGAAATAGTGTTTGGAAAAAGGAAAAGAAACCTTGATAGATTGTTAGCAGTAAATTAAAAAAATTAAGCCTATAAATTAAAATTAAAAGCAGTAAATTAAAAAAAAAAAGCCCGTATGTGTACAATATTTAGCATGCTCAGTCCCTTTCTCTGTCTTTACAAGGACCTAATCTCTTTACTGTCAATTTTCTCCTGAAATCACTTCTCTGACAAATCTGGCCATATGTGCTCCTTACACAGAAGGGTACAGTGTGCATCAGTTTTTATCAACTCACCCTGTCGACTGCTCTCACTAATTGCAACTCCATTGAGGCAATCCTACCTTCTGTTACCAAAGTGTAATCCAGATTAAAGTAATTATTTAAAAGGACATTACTTGAGATTTGCACCACTGTATGCAATGCATTTGGCATTAAACAGTCATTAGCTAAAATGCATATGCAGCATTTGGAACAGAGGGCAGAACTCACAGTTTACTTCCTGCTAGGGCACAGACCACTTGCCAGTGTCACAGAAATCAGTTCTTTTTTTGGTTTCTCAACTTCTGTTCCTACTGTATTTTCTGACAAACCAACTTCCTCCCCGCCCCCCCTGTCCCCCCCCCCTGGGATTATATGGTGTCTTTGATGCTTTTAGTAAAAATAAAATAAAATAAAATAAAATAAAATAACGTGCTTTATTTTTTTGGAAAGCAGAATGAAGAAATAAAGATTTTTCCAGTCATAGCTGACTGTGAAACACAGAGTATGTCTTCCTGGGACTATATTACTATTCATTAAATGTATTATCATTATCAGCCTTCTTCATAACAACATGACAGCAACTGGTCTAAGCAATGGCTTGGAAACAGACCATTTCAGTATTAGACCTGGAGTCAGGTAAATATTTGTGATTGTACCAACACTCTTTTCCATCTATATCACACCTATTCTTCATCTTATTGCTTAAAGAGTTCCATCTGAAGTCAGCATCCAGTATCGCATGAATGGGAAGCTCTTTAACCTCAGTTGGTTATGTTTTAAATCCAAGATAACCAGGGATGCGGGTTTTCAATTTGCCATGGAAAAATGCAGTAAAACCTGGATTTTTTCGTTTTAATGAGAAAAAAACTGGCAGAGCTCGAGCCTGCAAGGGGCTGGGGGCAGTGGGAGGAGAGTGGTCAGGCAGGGGGCACCATATGCATGTGCGCATATACACATGTACATGGCCACCAGGCAGCCTGGAGAGTAGCTCCCACAGGTAAGTTGGGGGCAAGGATTGAATCCCCCATAGTGAGGGAGGGAGGTGGGCAAGGCTGGGCCTGGGTCTTCTGTCTAGCTGGGGTGGTGCATGGGGCCTGAGCCCATGTGCAGCTGCAGGCACATGCCACCCCACCTCCCGATTTGTGCACTGAGTGGGGGTGGGTTCAGGATGCCTGCTGCAGGTTCAGACTTCCCTCTCTGCTGCTCTCCCCATGGGGCCTCTGTGGTGCAGTGAGTGGGACCCAGCATAGTAGGGGAGAGCAGGGTGGGGAAGCTCATCACCAGTGCTGTGAGCCTCGTGCCAGCATGGCTAGGCACCCTCTACCCACCTGGTAGTTGCGGGGCATGGCGGCATGGAGTTGCTGTTGGGTGGGCAGGGGGCACTTTGCCATGGTGATGCAGGGGTCCCAGCACAGGCACTGAGTTTCCCTGCCCAGCCCCACTCTCCTCTGCCATGCCAGGTCTTACCTGTTGGGCCACAGAAGTCCCAGGGAGAGGGAAGCAGGGTGGGAACCCCTGAGCCTGCAGTGTGCAGCCTGCATCTGCCCCCACCCAAGGACTACTCTTCAGTTGTGCTGCCCATGGAAGAGGGGAAGCTGGACTCCACGCTCTGCTTCACTGCAGCAGGCGCTGCCTCCCACAGGTGGCAGCTGGGGTTTGGGCACTGCTGTGGCAGGGGGAAGGGGGATGCAGAGGGCTTCAGACCCAGGTTCCTGGCCCCATAGCTCTGGCAGATGGGGGCCCTGCTTTGGCAAGCCTGGATGGAGTGGGGGGCTGTGGGTGGGGGGTGAGGGGCCCCATCAGGACTG
>NW_005841996.1:3080485-3081624 GCF_000455745.1 Alligator sinensis
GGGGGGGGAGGGGGACAGCCGCAGCTGGACCCATGTCCTGGTGAGTGAAGGGGGAAGGGAGAGCTCTGATTTTCTATAATAAAAAAACAAAAATCAAACACCAAAGGTATTTAGAATTAATTTTATTATAGTGATTGAGGCACTAGTAGGCTTCCAAATTGTTTTAAAATTGTAAATATATCAATAAAACATTGTGTTCAACTGATACCTATATATATGGTGGCATTGCATTTTAATCACATAAAAATGAGGTTTTGGGGGTTTTTAATCACAAAATTGTGATTTTTATCAGAGAATTTATGATTTTTAAAAAGAGAAAACCAGGATCCCTGAAGATAACTAACAACTCCATTACTAATCTTCAGTAGGCTGATGACTGTATTATGTGTGCTCACTCAATTGAAGAGCTCTAAATTAATCCTGATTACTTCTGTGAAACATATGGAATGCTTAGACTCACTGTCAACTTCATGAAAACCAAGATCCTTTAGTAACCCATCTCAAACCAACTAGTTACTCCTCCACATGTTACAGTTACAGGGCAATCCTTGGAGAATGTTACACATTTCCACTTCCTGGGTAGCCACTTTCACCAAAAATAAATGCTGTTGAAGATATTCAGCACTGGATAAAAGCTGCCAGTGCTGCCTTTGGATATCTTCAAAACCATGTCTTCGATGATTGTGACATCAGGACACAAACCAAACTTCTCATCTGTCAGGCTGTTGTCATCCCTACTCTGTTGTATGGATGTGAAGTTTGGATGAAATATCTGAAATACATTAAAGTATTGCAATGTGACCATTGGCAATGTCTTCCGAAAATCCTCCATGTCAATTGGAAGGACAAAAGACCACCAGTACTGAAGGCATGCTTATACAGCATCAGGTGTGTTGGACAGTATGTGTCATAAGGATGCATGGCAACTGGCTCCCAAAACAGGTCTTACACTCCCAACTCACTGATGGTCACCACTCTAGAATGGGCAAAAAAAAAGAAGTTAAAGGACGACTAAAGGACACCTAAATCTGAAGACTGGAGATATTAACATCAAAGATGGAAGACTCATACACTGAATGAGCCCCAGTGGCTCAAAGGCATTGGTCATTATGAATGAGAACAGAAGAAAGAGACAAAGG
>NW_005841996.1:3081655-3092473 GCF_000455745.1 Alligator sinensis
GGAAAGAGCCATTATCTGCCATCACCAGGATTTATTCCTTCCTCCTGGAACTATTTGCCATGCCTGCAGTTGAAGATGCAAATCTTGGATGGCCTCCTCAGTCACTGATGACTTCCCTATTTATTGTGAGACGGTCATCAATGATGCCTTCTGGGGACATAGGGACCACCTCCACATGTAGTGTGGACTTTTGGTTACCTGGGACATATGGTTCCCTTGTGCCACGTGTGCTTTGGCACGCAGTAAGTTACCCCGGATGGGGTACGGGGGCCAGGGCCAGCAATGGGCTGGTCCCAGCAGCCTTACCTGAGGTCCTGGGGGCCTCCCAGAGATGCAGAAGTGGCCATCCTGCCACGTGGAGCCTGAGTGGCAGCTACAGCATGGTTCTGGGTGGCCCAGCTCTTCTTTTGATTGGCATGTGCTGCCTGTGTGTGAGCTGCTCTGCTTTTTTTAATGTGGTTTTTTTTAACCCCTGGATATCCAGGGGTCAGAAAAACCTGCAGAAAAAAAAATACGTGGAGCAGTGCACACATCTCTCCCTTGCAGTGTGGAGAACATCTGAATGTGTGATATGTGGCACCACAGACATGTTTGTGGCACTACATACTACATAGCCGTGTTCATCTGGATGCAGTCAGAGTGTCCAGGAACTGTGGCACCAAGACATTCCTAGTGTCATCTGCTGTACTCAGATTGTCTTTTAGGATGCCACACTTCCTGGACAATATATGTTCCCAGGAGGACTTACTCTGTGGGTGTGTCTCCACATGCATTACATCCAGGAGCAGTTTACTCAGGAGTAGAGTACTCCTGAGTAAACACTTCCAGACAGGTGTCTACACCTGTAGAGAAGCAGGAACAGATTTGCTGCTAATGGCAGGAAACAGCTCTCACTTTGTGGGTCCTGCAGTGGGCCCCTGCCACCAGAAGGGGGAGCTCTAGGCTTCCCCTGGGTACTAACCCAGGGGCTGGCAGGGAGCACTGGGCCAGGAGACAGCTGTGTCCTGGCCAAGGCTGGGACATTGCTCCCTGCCCCTGGGGAGTTGCCTGCTACCAGGCAGGGACAAAGATCCCCTGCCCCAGCAACAGGGAGCTCCCAGTCCTGGCTCCCTAATCAGGGCATGGGACTTGGAAAGAGCTGCAGGAGAGGGGCAGGTCCCAGGCCTTGTCCCCAATCCACTAGAGAGACATTTAACAGCAAGCCCCTGGGTGGGAGGGGGACTGGCACCTGCCCCACCCTTGCAGCTCTTTCTAAGCCCCATATCTTTATCGCCTAATCAGTGAGCGGATCTGGGACCTACCCATGACCAGGACAGTTTGCAGCCCCAGGTCTGCAATTGGAAAGTTGGGGCTGGAGAGCTTGATTCCTGCTTAGCTCCACAATTGCAAAGCTGGGTGGGGACCAGGCTCCCCAGCCCTGACCATCAGGGAGCTTCCAGCGCCAGCTCTGTGGTCCTGGGGCCAGTGCTGGGGGATCCTTATCTCGGCCCTGTGACTGTGGAGCTGGCTCTGGGAGATAAGGATTTGCTTCTGGTCAGGTGTCTACATAAGCGCTACTGCACAGCTAGTAATCGCAAGTACATTTGCTACTTGCATTTGCAGGTAGCAAATTTGCTTGCAATTAGTGCTCCTGCAGTAAGCACGTGTACATCTAGATTCATGTGCTCCTGCCCAATAAACTGTTCATGTAGATGCATGCTATGTGTACAGTGTTAGGTCCCAGACCCTTGTAAGGCTAGTAGCAAGGCTGTTACTTTTTTATTGTAGTAATTCTTTATATAAGTTCTTGTAAAAAAAGCATTGTTTCCACATCACAGGCCTTATCAAGATACTACTAACAGCTCCCGTGCTGCTTCAGGCACAAGCTACAGTACTCAACTAATAGAGATAAATGTGTGAGAGGGGTAAGACAGGGCTTTGCCACCTTGGCGGCCATCTTTGCAACTGCATGGCATGCCCAGTGTCTCTAGGCTTGCTTCTTTCCCAGTGAAGAAAACAGCCTTCCCAATCAAAACAATTTTGGGAGGCTAATTTTGGGGGAAAATGTGTGTGTTTTATATGAGAAAATATAGTATTAATCTTTCCTTCTTACATGCTCTATAGACCATCTTTGATGAGAAGAGATGGGGAATGCTCTGGGCCATGCCTACACCATAATTTGATAGTTAGTGTACTCTGCTAGAACATGGGAAATGTGAGTTTAAACCATTTGAGATAGACATAATACCCTCGTTTCCTGGGTAAGTGATCTCATCACTTGGCTACTAGAGGAAGAGCAGGAGTTACACAGAAATCCACATGCTGTCAGTTAGTCATTCAGGCAGATGTATAAGTATAATCTCTGAGGTAGAATGTTTTGGATATGCTATTTACTTCTGTCCACAGTAAGAAGTGAGTGGTGTGAGTTTCTAATATGGGGCTGAAGCACTTGTCATATGTCCATGTAGGGAAATAAGAAAGTAGGACAGGAGGGGACCTCTTAGTCCATAATGTCCAGTCTCCTGCATTTGCAGGTAGCCATGACTGCTTCAAGATGTAGGATAAAAAAACCCCAGTGCTTTACTTTCAGTTGGGTGCTCCCATACTGAGCACAGTGCATGCCCAGAGAGGAATTGCATCAGTTTGACCTGGCTCCCCCGTGTTTGTATAGCTTGCATGCTTTAGCAAGGCATTTTGGCACTTTTATCTAATGGCTGATCAAATCAGTTATTAGATAAAAGCGACAAAAAGCCCTGCTGAAGCATGTGAGCTATACAGATGCTGGGCAAGCTGGGTCAAACTGATGCGATTCCTCTTCTGGTTGTCACAACCCAAAAGGTGTGATTTTTATTTGTGTGTGCTTCGGCACTGCTAAATTGTCCCCGCTAAATTGCAGCTTCGTTGCACGGTGGAGTTTTCTGCTGCAGAGGAGAACCCCGGTGCAAGGGAGAATTTCCCGCCAATTTGGAGCTTGTTTTGCAGGGTGCATTTCTTTGCTGCAGAGAGGGGATGCTCGTTGCAAAGAGTTCCCACCATTGGTATGCTAATTCAAGTCCCATTATTGGCCAGTTCTAAATTATTCACACGTGGCGGCTAGTGATTGGCTTGCTAGCCGTATAAGAGGCTTGAGTGATTTCCGCCCAAGTTGGAGGACTCCACGAACAAGGGAGGAGGAGACTTCACGCTGTGTGAAGATCTCTAAGCGCTGCAGATCCTCACGGACCCAGTGCATTTGAAGCAGGCAACGGAGATCTGATCAATCTCTAGCCTCTCCCCGTCGCTGATAGAATTCCTAGACGTACCCCTCCCGCGCGCTACGAACCGAACCCACGGAGCCTAGCAAACTTCGTGTGGATGAGTGAACGGAAGAACCCACGGAGCCTGACAAACTTCGTGTGAGCCCTTACGATTGGCCTCAGAGCTCTTCTACCCGGGTTTGAGTCCTGCAGGTTTATTTTCTCGTTGCCGGAACCCTATCCGACGTACCCTCGTGTTCTGCAGGTTCGAGTTTTTGTTTTCTTTTCTCTTTCTGTAACTGCAACTTAATCAAGCTTTCCAGCCTACACCATTGCCATCTCGGTGTAAGTAAACAATCTTTTAAACTGCCGATACGCGTCCGTGCCTAATTCCAGAGCGAAGGCCTTCCCTCTCCGCCCCCACGTGCCCGGGCTGCGGGCCACAGCCCGCGTGCAGCGCGAAAAAGGGCTCGGGGTGCTCCTGGCCCGCACACTGGTAAAGAGCTGTTCCTCCTCCCCCCTCCCCTCCATCTGTCAGCACCCTATTTGTCTAAAGGGATTCACAGGATCATCCATTCTGACCACTCTAGCACATCAAAGCCACAAAAGATATCTAAAAGAAAGGGAAAGCTACAATATTCCATAAGTAAAAACCAGGGAAGACAAGGACACTGCCAATGCCTTGCCATTGCAATGACAGGGAATTGACTAACTTAAAATATAACCTGCACTGATTTCAGATCTCTTAGATTTACTTACAACCACTCCCTAGATGTTTGCAAGGTAGTTTAATTTAGTTTAATGAGTCCACTTAATGTGGATGCTTTTGAAAATATTACCCCTGATTTTTGCAGTTAGAACTTATTAACTTTACTTCATTTATTCATATGTAAATAAATATAATACATACCTAAAAGACAATCTGTTAAATTCTAAAAGCATAATTTAGGATTTAACAGTAACTCTGTTAAAATGCCTGAGATAAATTAGACATACATTATCCAACACAAAGATCTTATCTTAATAATTGAATTACCATTACAAAATTACAAACAAGTCTGCCAAATTAAAAGAAATGAAAAGAAAAAATATATGACCAAATTCAGCCATCAGTTACTGAACTTAGGAGTGTTCACTTGTATATGAAAAAAAGGATAATTCTCTCCTTTCTGGGAATTCTTGGGTGGCCTGTGTTATGCAAGAGGTCAGATTTGACAATCATAGGTGTCCTTTCTGGACATTGATTAATTATTTTCTATGGTGCACTCTAGGAATGCAACTTTCCCCAAGTGTGTTCATGAAAACATGGGCTATGCAGCATGTACAAAATTAGGAGATCCATTTTGGGGTGTATAAGGGAAAGGAGTCAGATCAAATGCCAAAGTTGGGAGTTCTGAGAACAGTTTTTTCAGTAGGATATTGACATCTAAGCCAAAGGAGAAGGTACTCAAGTGCTTCTGCTGATCTCTGCTGTATCTGCATTGGCCTGAAAGAGAAATAGTTGTAGGTAACTAAGTAAACTATGTAGTGATTTATAAGTTGAAATCAGCACTTTGAACTCTACCCTGCTACCTAGCTGGCAGGCAGTGCAAATCCCAGGGTGCTAAATACGGCACTAACGTACAGTCTTTATGAAATTCTGTTTAATAAGCACGCTGCCAATCTGCACCAGCTTCAGTATCCAAATGTGTGTTTACTGCACAGTAACTTACTGCACAGGAAGTGGCTTTTAGATTGGTGCCTACACGTGCTGCCATTAACACTTAAGGTGCCATAATGCGGCTCACTGGGCGATTGTATCAGCCTTCCCTGGTCAGCACCCTGGACAGCCCCAGACCTGGTTCTAACTTCCTTCCTGTATTCTAGCCCCCCATCCAAAGAGAGCGGGCCGGAGCCCAGTGTGCGGGGTGGCACACTGTTGCCAGGTGTCATATGCATGCTGCTGCAAATGCCGGAGCTGCAGTTCTGGGAACAGGAAAAGCACCCCCAGCCCCATGACTCCCTGCAAGGGCTTGGGGCAGAACAGTGCATGCAGGGTTGGGGCTGCATTGTTTGTCTGCAGCACCAGCACTGCTTTTAAATGGTGCACCCTGGAGCAATAAACTCCAGAGTATATTGTTTTCATTATTGCATGTGTAGACACGCCCACTGAAACTTGTAAAAGGGCTGTTCTGGCCTGCACTGACCAGTGGTCCTTGGGGCATTGTGTCTGTTTTAGACATCATACAAAGAAGGACAGAGGCCTTTTATATATTTTTTAAATGTGTGCATACTGATCATATTACCTACATATTTACAAAGGAAGGGCCCAGTGTTTGCAACAAAGCATGAAACTGTAAGTCTTGCCTGATTTTAGGTCTTATTACATATTCAAAAGCTCACTTTCAGTGTAAGTTTTTAAAAGTTTGCAACTTTTCTGTAAAATCTGGGGCCAGTTGAGAGTTGATATCCAAATAATGGAAAATGCAGGATATACCTGGCTTTGACATATTCAGCTGAGAGTTAATGAGTTCAATGAGTTAAGGTTTTGGGGCTTGTTTGAACCTTAACCTTAGAGTAAAAGTCAGAGCTTGCAAATTCACAGATACCAAAATAAAAAGAACACATTCATAGGAACCCACTTGTTCTATTCTGATACATTTAATTTAGAGTTTAATTTGAGAAAATTTAAAGAAAAACAGCAGGGTTGTAGCTGCTGGTAAGAAGTCCTGGTAGGTTCCCATTAAACATTAAGGTCAGTAGAATTTTGTTCTGCTTCATCACATTGCCGTCTAGTTGTTGTGGAAAATTTAATGGCTATGTCTTATGCAAAGGGTGTGCTGTACAAGTAAAACAAATAAAAATGCGGAAATGTACACATTGTACCTTTGAAAGGTTGCAAGCGGTGGCACAGAAGACTTGGGTTACAATAACATCTGAAATGAGCCTGAGAGTGGGAATGTAGCCGGGCTTGTTTCAAAGGGTAGCCAGTTCACTAAACATTGGAGTGATTTAATGCACCATCAATTATTTCCTGCCTGTCACATAAACAGGCTGCACATATGCATGGCAGGTCCATGAGTGCAAAGAGGAGGTAGAAAGCATGATTTATTGGCTGGGGCAAACACCTGCGAATTAAGCAGCTCAGAAATTAGCCACAAGTAGCATATTAGTGCAGCTAATCAGGCACGGTTCAGTATTTCAGTTTCTTGATTTGCCCATAAATAAGGCTGTATGTGGTTACCCTGGGGCCTTCTGGTGATTAACAGCCCTGACCTACAGTAAAGTGTGCAGCCTGAACAATTTAGTGGGGTCTCCAGGTGTACATTGAAAGCTTGTTGCTTATAGGACTTGCACATTCAGTACATAGAATGTTCCTGATATCTGGATGTCTTGTTCATACATTTTATCATGCTACTTAATGATCAATTTGCTTTTCATTCATTTACAGGAGTCTGGTTATGTTAACAAGTTGTAAACTATCCACCATTGATGCACAACTGCTAAGCACAGTCTCCTTCTTTGTCTTTTTCTCATTATTTGGATGCCAGCAAAAATGTCAATGCAGCTCTTTGTGGGCAGATTTCAAGCTGAGCTGGTTGACTTTCGTTGAGGGTTGCAGTGACATGTTATTAGTTCATTTTCTTGTTCCAGAGCTCACCAGTGTAACTGTGGTCTGTGCCACCCCTATCTGTCTCACAGATGCCCCTGTGGCACTCCACATGGGGCTGAGCCCCTCCTGCTCCCACCTGAGGCAGCCTACACCATGTTCCTGCCCATGCCTGCTGACTGCCCAGCCAGCATGCAGAGCTTTCCAGCAGCACTGCTCCCAGTGTGGTTCCAGTAGTTCCTCCTCTTTCCTATAAGCTTCTGTACTGCTTCAGGCAGAAGGTAGCACAGGGTAGTGTGGTAGCCATGGGGATGTATGCTGGGCAGCACATGCCCAGCCATGTGAGGGGGAAGCTGGGCTCGGGGGGCTCCTGCCACAGCACACTGGGCTCCAGCTCCAATTTCTGGCCACCTTCCATCCACTTTGCCTGCCTGGCCTGATGAGCAGTCACCTGCAGGCAGCTGAATGGGTGGAAGGTGGCCAGGAGCTGGCGCTGGCGCTGGAGCTCTATGTGCTAGGGCAGGAGCCACTCAGTTACAGCTTCCACCCTGCCTAGCTGGGTATGTAGAGTCCAGCATATGTCCCTATGGATGCTGACACTTCCCCATGCTACCTACTGCCTGGAGTGGCACAACAGGGGCAGAGGGAGGAGGAGGAGCCACTGGAAGTGGGGGAGCTGAGCTGTACTTGGGCAGATGCAGCCACCCTGGGAGCAGCCCTGCTGGGAAGCTATGTGAGCTGGCTGGGGCTGGGGCTGGGGCATTGATGGGTGCGAGCAGGAGTACAGTATGAGTTGCTCTTGGCGGGAGCAGGTGGGGCTCAGCCTCATGGGAGCAGCTGTTGGATAGATGCAATCAATTGGTGGGTGCCTGCCTGCAGGCCAGATTCAATCAGTTGGCAGACTGGATCTGGTCTGCAGGCTGTATTTTGCTCACCCCTAATCTAGGCCTATACTCTTAAGTCCAGGAGATATTTCATAGTTAAGAAGCAAAAGGAGAGAGAAATACATAAGGCAATATGAGGTCCTGAATGTTATTCCCTAATTCAGGCAATACAGAAGAGGAATCCTGGCCACACAATGGCTGAGGGGAGGTGGAGAGGAAGGAGGAAGATGAGTGGAACAGCAGGGGAAATACTCATCTTCAAATTTTGAGACTAGAGTTCTGGTCACATGTGACTTGAAACTGTTTTAACAGGGGAACTGAACTTGCTGCTTGGGAGTGCCCATAAGCTTTTCTGATTTAACTGTTATGTCTGTGTTCCCCTATACTGGCCTAAGAAACTTAAACCACTAAACCACTGGAACTTTTAAACTGACTGAACTAGGTAACCTTAATTTTACTTGCACCAGTGTAGAAGCAGACAGACTGACAGTTGTTTACTTATTTGTTAGATTGATATTCTGTCCTATCCAGAAGACTTAGAGCAGCTCACAATAAGCAACCTGCAAAGAGCATCCCACAAACTGAGAATTTCAACTCCATTTCCCCAAACACTACTTCCCTGCCCAAACGACAGTTACTTGGAATGAAACCAAGATACATAAACACACTTACAACAAACTTTCCTACTAACCCCAACCAGGCCTCTTAACTGCCACTCCAGTCTAAGTACAAGAAACTTTTTTCCTATGATCTCCACTCCCTGCCCACATATTCCCATGTCCACACCTCACCTCCACAAGAGATCAACTCACTCTCCCCTAATTCATAGATTCATAGATTGTAAGGCTGGAAGGGACCTTGGAAGATCATTGGATCCAACTTCCTGCACCAGGCATCAAAGACAGCTAGGGTCAGGTGACCCCAGCAAGGTAACTGTTCAGTCTCCTCTTGAAGACTTCCGGGGTAGGCAACTGCACCACTTCTGGAGGGAGCTTATTCCACAATCTGGGCACCCTAACCATGAAGAAGTTTTTCCTTATGTTGAGTCTGATATGGTCTTCCAGAAGTTTGTGGCCATTACTCCTGGTTCTCCCAAGGGTGCTCTGGTGAACAGTTGTTCACTGAGCCCTTGAGGTACTCCCCTAATGTTTTGGTAAACTGCTACCAAGTCATCTATCAGCCTTTCTTTTTCAGGCTGAAGAGTCCCGTGTCCCTCAGCCTTTCCTTGTATGGTTTGCTGTTCAAGTCTTTGATCATATGGGTGGCCTTCTCTGGACTCTCTTGAGCTTTACCATGTCCTTGTTGAAGTGTGGCACCCAGTACTAGATGTAGTACTCCAGCTGCAGTCTCACCAATGCTGAGTAGAGTGGAAGAACCACTTTCCTAGTTTTTCTGGAGATGCCTTGACTGATGCATGCCAGGGTATTATTTGCCCTGTTGGCTATGGCATCACACTGCCAGCTCATATTCACATTATGGTCTATTATTACCCCCAGGTCCCTTTCATTCGTTGGTCAGTTTGGCGTTGCCAAGCCTGTAGGTGTGTGTGTGTGTGTGGGGGGGGGGGGGTGGCCCCAAGAGGGACTGTTGAACTTTATTTGATTCTGATCCACCCAACTTGCTAGCCTGTCTAGGTCCACCTGTATCTGCAGCCTATCTTCAAGCATGACTGCACTTCCCCATAACTTGGTGTCATCCATGAACCTAGCCAGTGAGCTCTTCACCCCTGCATCCAAATCATTGATAAAAATGTTGAAAAGTCCTGGACCAAGCACTGACCCCTGTAGGATGCTGTTGGCCACTTCTCACCAGGATGACACAGATCTGTTCATTAGGACTCTCTAAGTTCTACCCTGCAGCCAGTTTCCCACCCACCTGACTGTCTTGGAGTTAAGCCCACAATCCTCCAATTTTCTCGTGAGGACATCATGGGATACCAGATCAAAGGCTTTTTGGAAGTCAAGGTATACCTCCTATCTCTTGTCCAGGTGGTGAGTTTCCTGGTTGTAAAAGGAGATGAGGTTGATGAGACAAGACCTGCCCACAACAAAGCCATGCTGGCTGTCATTCAGAATCCTACCTTCTGCAGGCTTATCACACAGACTCCTTGATGAATTTTTCCAGGATTTTCCCTGCAACAGAAGTTAGGTTAATTGGCCTATAGTTACCTGGGTCCTCCCTCCTCCTCTTCTTGCAGATGGGCACAACACTGGCCCTCTTCCAGTCCTCAGGGATCTCTCCAGAGCACCACGAGTTGTGGAAGAGTTTTGCCAGGGGTACCACGATGACTTTGGCCAGCTCCTTCAGCACTCCTGGATGAAGTTCATCTGGTCCTATTGACTTATATATGCCTATCTTTTTAACTGATCACACATCAATTCTAAGGCAATAACAGGAAGGTGGTCATTCCTACCCTGCTCATTCTGTACCCTACCTGGCATGATTTTCCCTTTGGCCCAGTATAATACTGAGGCAAAGCAGTCATTCAGGAGCTCAGTTTTCTCCTGAGTGCTGGTAACCAGCTGTCCTGAGTTGATGAGCAATGGCCCTACACCCCCATTTGTTTTTCTTCTGTTCCCTATGTACCTAAAGAACGGTTTCTTGTTGTCCTTGATTCCCATAGGTAATGTAAGTTCAGTTGCCGCTTTAGCCTTTCTAATCTGTTCCCTACAAGTGTCGGCTGTTGTTGTATAGTCCTCCTTAGGGCCTGCTCTGAGCTTCCATTGTTTATAAGCTTCTTTCTTCTTTCTTAAGAGGACTGTTTAGGCAAGAGGGCTTCCTAGTCCTTCTGCTATCTTTTCTCTGCATGGGGATGGACTTCCTTTGTGCTTCAAGGATTGTGTCCTTAAGGAATGACCACTCTTTATGCATGCCCTTCACTTGCAGCCCTTCCCCTACTAGCGACCTGAGCTTGTTGAAATTTGCATTTTTAAGTCCAATTTCTACCCTGCTATCTGATTTGTCTGCCTTGTGATGGGCAGTGAACATGATGGTTTCATGGTTGCTGCTGCCCAGACTGTCCTCTATATTTAAGTCAGTCACCAAGTCGTCTCCTTTGGCCAGGACCAAGTCTAGCAGAATGTCACCTGTGGTTGGCCTATGCACCTCCTGAGTCAGAAAGAGCTCCTCA
>NW_005841997.1:0-861 GCF_000455745.1 Alligator sinensis
CCCTGTTGTGCCATGAAAGCCCCAGAGGTCACAGCAGTTAGTGCTTCCCTGCCCACCCCAGCTTCCCTCCAGGGAAGAGCAGTAAAACCAGACCAGGACACATCTAGCTGCTGGGACACTTACTACCTGCCTTTCATGACCTCTCCATTTGGTAATAGGCAATTTATTGATATACAATGATAACAGAAAAAAGAAATAAGAACAGTCAAGCAATTCTATAGATCCACTAAAGCCTAGGACTGTCATCAGAGGAAAAGTACATCTGGCCAGGACGCAGTCTTCAGTCTGAGGTTCTCAGTTAGGTGTCAGGTGTCACCATGTCAGCAGCCTGGAGGTGGGATGCTGAGGCCCATGCCCCGTCTCCTGTGGGGTGGATAAGATGGGCTGGTGGCCTTAGGAGTCCTTCCTGGCAGGTGGGGATGGGGAAGAGAGATGGGAAGGAACCCTTTGCTGCTCCAAAGTCCTTCCTTTCCTCCTGATTACTTTTGATCCATGGCCATAGGTGGTTGGTTGTTAAATGTCCACGTAGCTTATCACATGCAAACACATTAATTTGGTTTTCCCAGGATTTGTCCTAATTTGGTCTGTTCCCCCAAAACCAGGACTCAGGGCCTCCCAGCTCTGGGGACTTGGTAGCTAGTGCCACCTTATCTCATGTTATGGGATGTGTGGTACCTGCTCCCTCTGTTTTCCACACCATATGTCCTGGTTGGCGTTGTGTTAGACAGCCTGGCTCTTCCAGGGCTGTGTGAAACCATGTGACTGTGTGACCCAGACTCTTAGAAATCAATTAGACCCTGTAGCCCATCCTGAACCATTCTAATGCAGATAGATAGATAGATAGATAGATAGATAGATAGA
>NW_005841997.1:1207-18569 GCF_000455745.1 Alligator sinensis
ACAGCGTTCCTTGAAGGTGGGCGCCATCCACTGCAGGACCGGGTGCTGAAACTCGAGTGAGAGGCGGGCCCGCACCAGCAGGCGGAAGAGCTGCAGGGCGTCGACCATCCCGGTCCCAGCAAGCCGGTTTCGCTGGCTCTTCAGGGTGGATAGATAGATAGATAGATAGATAGACGTTAATTCCCAAAAAACAAACCTTTAAATGCCATTTTCTAAGCTATCACTGTCCTCCTCACCCTGGTTATGTACCATGCTGGCATGATGAAGAAGGGGGCTTTCCTAACTGTCCTCCTCAACAGAGGGTTTCCTTTCTTCAGCCTGCTCTGGCTGCACTGTGTGTTCTCTCTCTCTACATTTACTCATGTTTGATTTTTCCCAATATTTTCCCCTCCTGTTCCAAGGTCCCTGGGCCAGAACATGGTGATTCAGCCACCTTCAGTGAAACTCTCCTGCACAGTGAGAAATGGGAACAGCATCAGTGGCTACTCTGTACCCAGGTAACAGGAGAAACTGGGGAATCTCCCTCGGTACCTCCTGAATTACTTCACAGAGTCCAGCAAAGACCAGGACTATGGGATCTCCGCTCACTTCTCTGCTTCCAAAGACACATCCAATAACATCAGCTAACCATCACTTAAGACATTCCAGAGTTCAAGGCTGATTATTGCTGTGCTACATGGCACAAGAGCACTTGTCAATGGCAGCAACAGGGAAGCGAGACCAACCCCTCCTCTGCCCTCAGAGCCTGGAGGGAGCTGTGCCTCCACTCTCCCTCAATGCTCTCTCTGTCAGTTTTGGGGATGTGAGTGGTTCTTTGCCCTCCTCATCCTCTACTCCTTTCATGGGGAGGAAATAACATAACTCCCCTAGCTCCTGTCACACCTTCTGAAAAAACCTGTGTCCCACACACGCACCTCCCTCCTTCTGGATGGGCACTCTGCAAAGCCTGGATGAAGAGTGGGCAGCGCCCAGGACAGATTCAAGGAGAAGGGTGTCAACTAGAAGGGAGGAATAGGCTGCAATCAGACCTAGACAGGTTACAGGGGTGGGCAGATGAGAACAGGATGAGTTTCAACACTGACAAGTGCAAGGTGCTACACCTGGGGAGGAAGAACCAGCAGCATACCTACAGGCTGGGGAACTCCCTTCTCGTCAGTGCAGAAGCAGAAAAGGATCTTGGAGGCATTATTGATGCCAAAATGAACATGGGCTAGCAGCGCGGGGACGCGGTCAGGGAGGCCAACCACACCTTGTCACGCATCCACAGATGCAACTCAAGCAGGTCCAAGGAGATGATCCTCCCCCTCTATGCAGCACTGGTCAGGCCACAGTTGAAGTACTGCGTCCAGTTCTGGGCGCCGCACTTCAGGAGGGATGTGGACAACTTGAAGCAGGTTCAGAGCAGGGCCACCCGCATGATCGGGGGCAGCAGGGCAGGTCCTATGAGGAGATGCTAAGGGACCTGAACCTGTTCAGCCTCCACAAGAAGAGGCTGAGGGGGCATCTAGTGGCCTGTTACAAACTAGTCAGAGGGGACCAGCAGGCATTGGGGGAGTCCCTGTTCCCCCGAGCACTACCAGGAGTGACTAGAAATAACGGTCACAAGCTAGCAGAGGGTAGAGTCAGACTAGACATCAGGAGGCGCTACTTCACTGTCAGGGCGGCTAGGATCTGGAACCAACTTCCAAGAGAAGTGGTGCTGGCTTCTACCCTGGGGGGCTTTAAGAGGAGGCTAGATGAACACCTTGCTGGGGTCGTTTGACCCCAGTACTTTTTCCTGCCATGGCAGGGGGTTGGACTTGATGATCTGCTCAGGTCCCTTCCGACCCTACCTACTACGAAACTATGAAACTCCAGTTGGAGCCTCTGGTGACACTGCCCCTGCTCCCTGGCTGCAGTTGCCTTTCACATGCCCAAGAGCAGAGGGCCCTGGAGAGGGGCTGGCTACAGAAATCCCCACGTCCCTTGCAGCAGGAAAGGCCAGTCAAGTTTCCACCTGCCAGGAGAAAAGGCAGCATGTGCCAGAAATGAGGCTCTGCGAGCTCAGACTGCCACAGTCAATCCAAGCTGCAGTAACTGTAGGACCCAACTGGGCACCCCTGGTCCCTGTCAAGTGTCACCGAACAGGGGTCCTTGTACAGCGAGACCTTTTCTTGCAGACTGATCCCTACTTGCAGGTGGCCCCTCCCCTGTGTCCAGTCAGACGCTGGGGCCAGAGGATGTCAAGACAGCACCTTGCATTGAAGCCCAAGTGAAAACCATACGACCACCCTCTGCCCATGGGAACAAACTCCATGCCCTGAGTGTCTCAGTCCTTTGAGGCACTAACTCTGTGGGATGAGCTTGACTTTGAGATGAGTTTGCAGGTGGTGGGGGTTGTCTCTGCCATCCTCATCCACCACTCCATTCATGGGGAAAAGGGAGCATAACTTCCCTGCCTCCCTTCTCACCTTCATAGAAGACCTTTTTCCCCCCCACATCTACCTCCCTCCTTCTGGATGGGCCCTCTGCATGGCCTGGCTGAGGAATGGGCAGTGCCCAGGACAGACTGAAGATGGGCGTCCTCTCCTTATACAGTGGATTTTTATGCAGTGAGATCCTTTCTTATGGATGAATCCCTGCATGCACGTGGCTCCTCCCCTGTGCCCACAGGGGCCAATCAGACAGGAGCACATTAGCAACAAGGCCCCACTTCACTGCTCCCCTCCCCTCCACTTCCCCCCACTGCCTATATAAGAGGCAGGCATGGGAGGGCATTTTCAGTGGGTTTGTCCCTCTCTCTCCTGCAAGTGCTGGTGATCTCCTCGCCATGCTGTGGGCTCCCCTCCTTGTCCTGCTGGGGACGTGGTGCACAGGTGAGAGTGGGGAGAGGGATAATTACACAGAGAAGTGGCTGCTGAAGCCAGTTCCCCAAGCACAGGTCCAGCAGGAGGGGAACCCTGGGCGGATGTGACAGGTGTCTGCATGTTGTTTTCCAGGTGCCAGATCACAGTCTCTGCTCACTCAGCCGCCCGCAGAGTCAGTGTCCCCAGGAAACACTGTGAAACTCTCCTGCGCCGTGACCAGTGGGACCAGCATCAGTGGCTACAGTGTGCTCTGGTACCAGCAGAAACCTGGGACCACCCCTCGGTACCTGCTGTATTACAAGTCGGATTCTGACAAGCACCAGGGCTCCGGGGTCCCCGCTCGCTTCTCTGGCTCCAAAGACACGTCCAGTAACACCGGCTAATTTACCATCGCCGGGGGCCCAGGACGAGGCTGACTATTACTGTACTGTGTGGCACAGTGATGCTTGTCACAGTGACACAGCCACAGGGGGAAGTGAGACAAAAACCTCATCTGCTCTTCCTCAGCCGGGGCTCTGTGGGAGCCAGCAAGGAGCCGTACCAAGGGCAGCAATCGCTTGTGCAAACACCCCATGAAGTGTAATGTCTGCCTCTGCAGGGGAGAGCCTGGTTCTCTGCCAACCACCCTGTCTGAGTGGGATGTAGGGAGCTCTTCCCGTGTTTTCCCCCACGGAGCCCCTCTGCTCTCTGCCCTTCTTCCTCCTCATTCTCTGCTCTTTTGTGGAGAGAAGGGACCAATGACTTCCTGGCTCCCATCTCACCTTGTGAGAACCCGTGTCCCCCCATCCCAGCCCTCGCCTCCCTCCTCTTGGATGCAGACCGCACACAGACTGGCAGGAGTTGCAGCCTCCAGGGACAGAGGGAGGAAGGATGGCAGCAGCTCCAGCCGCAGCCTCAGTGACATCCCTCCTCAAGTGGCCAGAGGCAGGACAGAGCTGCGAAGCTACCCCTCTCCTACCTGACTCCTTACCACCTTCCCAGTGTCACCCACCATTACACAGCCGCAGCCCTGTCCTCTCAGCATGTGAACAAACTGTTAGTCTTGGAGGAAATGCCGGCGAGACCCTTCCTTTACTTTTAAGATGAGGAGCCAGGACAGAGAGAGATGTGGGGGCAGCAGAGACTTTCCTCTCTGCCCTCAGCTCTGATTAGAGCACTCACCAAGGTTTGGGGGCAGGGCGATGACAATGACAATGACAATGACCTTCACCTACACTGAGGCCTTAGGGGAACGACACTTGAGTCTCTTGGCCCCAGAGGAGCCTTCTCTGTGCACCCTTCTGGGTCACTTTGTCCCTGAGATTGGACTGGGTTTTATTTGCACATGGAAAACAAAACAGTTCTTTCCCATGTCCCTAACTTTCTCTGAGAGCAGCCAGGAAGCAGAAGCCACATCTGCACGAAGGGGCCATTCTCATCTCCAGAGGTTTAAGTAGGACTCAAAGACCATTTGGTTCAGGAAGTCAAGCTGATCTGGATCCCACCATGGCCTGAGCCCCTCTCGTCCCCGTTCTGGTCACCACGCTGGCATGGTGAGGAAGGGCCTTTTCTAAGTAACTTCCTTAACAGAGGTTTGCCTTTCTCCAGCCTGCTCTGGCTGCAATGTGTGTTCTCTCTCTGTACATTTACTCACATTTGATTATGCCCAATGTTTTCCCCTTCTGTCCCAGGGTCCCTTGCCCAGAACATGGTGACTCGGCCACCATCAGTGTCTGTGTCTCTAGGACAAACCTAAACTGGCCTCCTCTGAGGACAAGAGATATCGAACGAGTGCAGAGTCAGTGTACCAGTAGGAGCCTTACAGGGCCCTCATGCTCATTATATCTGATGCTATGCGCAGTGCAGACCCTCCAGCATCCCTGACCAAGTCTTGGGTTTCCACTCCAGTAACACAGCTACGCTGCCCATTGCTGACCTCCAGGCCCAGGATGAGGCATTTCATTACTGCCAGACATGGGACAGCAGCACTTTCCACAGTGGCACTGTGCAATGGGGACGTGAGACCCAGGCTTTCTGCTCTCATACCCCACCCTTACAATTTATGTTCACAGTGGTCTGAGAGCCAGGCCTCCATCCAACTATAGGCCAGTCAGTCTCACCTCCATCCGTGGCAAAGTCTTTGAAAAAATTATCAAGGCTTACATTTGTGAGAGCCCGGCAGGACAAATTATGCTGAGGGGAAACCAGCACGGGTTCATGGCAGGCAGATCGTGCCTGACCAATCTAGTTTCTTTTTATGACCAGGTTACGAAACGCCTGGACACAGGAGGAGGGGTGGATGTCGTATACTTAGACTTCAGGAAGGCCTTCGATATGGTATCCCACCCCATACTGGTGAACAAGTTAAGAGGCTGTGACTTGGATGACTACACGGTCCGGTGGGTGGCGAATTGGCTGGAGGGGCGCACCCAGAGAGTCGTGGTGGATGGGTCGGTTTCGACCTGGAAGGGTGTGGGCAGTGGGGTCCCACAGGGCTCGGTCCTTGGACCGATACTCTTTAATGTCTTCATCAGCGACGTGGACGAGGCAGTGAAATGTACTCTGTCCAAGTTTGCAGATGACACAAAGCTATGGGGAGAAGTGGACACACCGGAGGGCAGGGAACAACTACAAGCAGACCTGGACAGGTTGGACAAGTGGGCAGAAAACAACAGAATGCAATTCAAGAAGGAGAAATCCAAAGTGCTGCACCTAGGGAGGAAAAATGTCCAGCACACCTACTGCCTAGGGAATGACCTGCTGGGCGGCACGGAAGTGGAAAGGGATCTTGGAGGCCTAGTGGACTCCAAGATGAACATGCGTCGGCAGTGTGACGAAGCCATCAAAAAAGCCAATGGCACTTTATCGTGAATCAGTAGATGCATGACGAATAGATCCAAGGAGGTGATACTTCCCCTCTATCGGGCGCTGGTCCGACCGCAGTTGGAGTACTGCATGCAATTCTGGGCGCCGCACTTCAAGAGGGATGTGGATAACCTGGAGAGAGTCCAGAGAAGGGCCACTCGTATGGTTAAGGGCCTACAGACCAAGCCCTACAAGGGGAGACTAGAGAAACTGGATCTATTCAGCCTCTGCAAGAGAAGGTTGAGAGGCGACCTTGTGGCTGCCTATAAGTTCATCACGGGGGCACAGAAGGGAATTGGTGAGTATTTATTCACCAAGGCGCCCCCGCGGGTTACAAGAAATAATGGCCACAAGCTAGCAGAGGGCAGATTTAGATTGGACATTAGGAAGAACTTCTTCACAGTTAGAGTGGCCAAGGTCTGGAACGGGCTCCCAAGGGAGGTGGTGCTCTCCCCTACCCTGGGGGTCTTCAAGAGGAGGTTAGATGAGTATCTAGCTGGGGTCATCTAGACCCAGCCCTCTTTCCTGCTTATGCAGGGGGTCGGACTCGATGATCCATTGAGGTCCCTTCCGACCCTAACACCTATGAATCTATGAATCTATGAATCCACTTCACTAAAGTAACGGACAAGTTGCTTGTCACAAACAGCCCCGGTCACAAACCTCCCAGGAGACATGCAGGGATACAACAGGAGAGGGACCTGTTTCTAGGCTCTTGCTCCCGCTGCTACCTGCAGGGAGTGTCAGGCTGCATGGTGATAGCATGCACTCAAAGGAGTAGGTGCCACAGCGGCTTCACTTCTCTGAGCACTTTGTGCCAAGCACCCAGGCTGGGCTGCGCTGCCCGAGTGCCCAGGCTGCTAGTGCTCAGCAGCCATCGCTCCTGCAGAAGCAGCAGGACATGCTGAAATGAGCAGCTAGCACTTTGCTTAGCCCCGCGACTGCCCTTGCTCTTTTTATTTCTGTGGAGCAGTTAGACCTTAGCTCAACACTCGTTACTCAGCACAATGTGGAGATGCTACTTGCTGGAAAGGGCAGATCTATTCTGCGATGTGATGTGAGCGCTCCTAGCATGGGATATCCTGCTTGAACATATGGACATGCACACTCCAAAGGTATTTAACACTGGATAAGGGTGCACGCAGCCTGGCCCTTGCGAAATCAGCCTTCAGTTCTCACGGCAATGCCAAGTTCTTCCACCAGGTGGATCCTTCCTCTATCCGGGCTGGACCTGAGCCCCTGATGTCAGGCACAAGGTACTGGGGCAAAGCAGTCTCCAGGCTGGGGTCTTTGCTCCCCCAGCTGCCCCCCTGTTTCCATCTCAAGTGCAGGAGCCAAAGGGAAACCAACTCTGCAGCTGCTGCCTTTCAAAGCACTTTGTCTGTGCGATGAGCGTCATGTTTCCCTCACTAATTCAATTATATGCAGGAAAGTTTCTGTGGGGGAAGGGGAGGTGAGAGCAGCAGCCAGTGAGGGGGAGGACAGATTTGCATAAAGGGGCTGATCTCAGCTCCCGGGGTTTAATTGCGACTCAGAGGTTCCCAGCCAGAGACCGGTTTGCCTGAGGAAGCCGAGCTGGTCAGGATTCCCACCATGGCCTGGGCCGCGCTCCTTGTGGTGCTCACATACTGCTCAGGTGCTCCTCGGGCAGCACTGATCTCAGCCTTTCAAGCCAAGGGGCCTGAGAGGTTATTCTCCCCTCACTTCCCCCTGGAGCTTTCTCCAGCTGTGCATTTATTCCAGTGTCTTCATTTCTTTCAGGATCCCTTGCTGAGCATGTGCTGGTACAGCCGCCCGCAGTGTCTGTGTCTCCAGGACAAACTGCTCAGATCACGTGCAGCGGAGAAATGCTTACAAAGAACTATGCACAATGGTACCAGCACAAACCTGGCAGCGTCCCCAAGCTTGTGATGTACAAGGATACAGAAAGGCCCTCCGATGTCCCTGACCGATTCTCTGCGGCCAGCTCAGGTACCACACTAACACTGACCATCACTGGAGTCCAAGCAGAGGATGAGGCTGATTATTACTGTCAGAGTGGTGAAAGTGGCAGTCTGCACAGTGCCACAGGGCAATGGGGAAGTGAGACACAAACTTCTGGCTGTCCCTGTGGATGTGTCAGTATATTCGTTCTCAGGTCACTGAGTGGTGGCTCTATGGAGACAGAGGGATTGCTGTTCAATGCCATCCTACAGTTCCTGTAAGGCCAATTGGGGTGCAGGATTTCTCCACAGTAACCCTGGGAATGACCTCCCCTCACAGCCCGGAGAGCTCTCATGTGAGAAAGCGAACCAGAGAAACAAAGGACCACCTAACTCTACTGCTCTGCCAGCAGGTCATGGTTTATTTTTTGTTATAGTGTTGATCAGAAGATCAAGAGCAGCTCCCAGACACACAAAGCTGGATTCCCCACTTAGAAGGTGGGAAATAGGGGGATGCCTGGAACCACAAGGAGAGGCTACACAGAGAGATGGTTTGCCAATCTCAGGTTGTGTTAATCCACATCAGGGCAACTGCAAGAGCCCATATTGCCTCCAGCAGTGCTGGAAATAGGACGGTGACATGAGACCCCAGCCAATGCAGAGGAGAACAGCTCCCTGCAACGCCAGCCATGCTGGCAGCATCTGCACCCTGCTGACTCTAGCAGCTGTTTGGGACAGGGAGAGGCCAGGTCTGAACATATTTGTATGGGGCCACATTTCCAAATGCCTGAGCAGTTTGGAGAACCAGGTACACATTCTTATTGTAACACTACTTGATTTCAGGGGGAGCAGCCCTGCATCAATGCAGACCAGAGCTGAGGGTCTGTGCTGTGCAGGCACAAGCTGCTGGGTAGAGCACTCTGCAGTCTAGGAGCTTTGCTCCCACAGTACTCATCCTGTTTCTGTGCCAAGGACCAGAGCTGGGGGGACACAGGCAAGGCTGTGGCTAGAGCTTGGGAGGAGGAAGTGCTGGGGAGAAACACAAGTTCTGGCCTTGCCACTGACACCTCTTCCTCACTTACCCTGCACCCAGGGTCCCCCTGCAAGGAAGGGCACAGGGAGGGGCCATGCCAGACCTGTCTGCAGTGACACCTGCTTTCTGCATCCCAGCCGTCTCCATCTCCAGCATTCAACCTAGCCCCAGGCAGTCTGCAACCACTGTTGTTGGCTCCTCATGGCTCCAAGGACTGGAGAGCAGGAGCTGCAGGAAAGGTGATGAAATTCTCGTGCACCATGAGCAGTGGGACCAACATCACTGGCTACACTGTGTCCTGGTACCAGCAGAAATTGGGTCCACCACGCCCCAGTAACTGTTGTATTACAACTGAGAGTCAGACAAAGACCAGGGCTCCGGGGTCTCCACTCGCTTCTCTGGCTCCAGGGATGTCCAGTAACACCGGACACCTCACCATCGCCAGGGTCCTCGCAGAGGATGAGGCTGACTATTACTGTGCCATGTGTTTTAGTTCAAAAGGGCACTGCCACCATTTTATTCCCGCTGACATGCAATTCTCTGCTTATACAACTGCATGCCTCGCAGCACTAAGCGCTTTCCAAAGTGCTTGGCACTGCAGCGCTTTCACCTTTAAAAAACCCTAAGTGTCTTCCTTAAAAGAGGTTTCCTTTTCTCTGCCTCCTCTAGCTGCAATGTGTGTTGTCTCTCAGTACATTCACTCACGTTTGATTTTTCCAATGTTTTCTCCTCCTATTCCAAGGTCTCTTGCCCAGAATATGGTGATTCAGCCACGTTCAGTGTCTCACTCTAGGACAAAACTAAACTGACCTCCTCTGGCAACAACATAGAGTGTGCACTGGTACCAACACAGACTTCGCATTGCCGTCTTGCCCCCTTCTCCATAGCACATCTCAGCTATGGGATTGTCCTGCTTCTCCTCTGCTCTTTACTCAGTGTCATCAATGTATTTATTTTTTATATATTATTTCCCCTCAGTCGGAATCACCTTGAACGCTCTGTGGGTGCGAGCTCAAGATGAGGAGTCCAATATAATCTGCTCAGCACCAGACCCTTGCTTCCCCAGCACAGCGTGCATTAAGGCAGGATGCAAACTGCCCTCAGCCCGGCTACCTCAGAAATATGTGGTTTCCTGCCAGGGTCACACACAGAGCCACATTAGAGCAGATGCAGCAGAGATCTGGGATCCTGCAGAACAGGCACAGAACAACAGCCCCAGTCGCAATCCTCCGGGGAGACCTGCATGAAAACACCTGAGTACAAAATGGTTTCTTGACCTGCTCTTGCTCCCGCTGCCATCTGCAGGGAACACAAGGGGTGCGTGCACTCAGAGCATGGTGCACAAGGCGTGCATGCACTCAAAACTGCACGTGTCACAGCGGCTTCCCTTCCCTGACCACTTTGTGCCAAGCACCCAGGCTGGGCCGTGTTGCCCTAGAGCCCGGACCCTTAGTGCTCAGCAGCCCTTGCACGTGCAGAAGCAGCAGGATTCACTGAAATGGGCAGTTAGCACTCCGCTTAACCCTGCGAGTGCCCTTGCTCTTTTTATCTCTGTGGAGCCATCACACCTCAGTTCATCGCACGTTACACAGTACAGTGTGGAGATGCTCCTTGCTGGAAAAGGTGGATCTGTTCTGCGATGTGATGTGAGCACTCCTAGCATGGATCATCCTGCTTGACCGTGTGGATGTTCACAGTCTAAAGGTGTTTAACCCCTGCTGTGTGTGCAGGTGTCATGGCCCTTGCTAAATCAGGCTTCAGTTATAATAGCAAAGCCAAGTCCTTCCACCAGGTGGAGGCAGGGCCCAAATAACGTGTAGACAAACTAGGCATATGCCTAGGCCCTGAGCTCCGGGGGGTCTGGTCCTTCCCTCTGTACAGGCTGTGTCATGAATGGCCCTGTCCACCTCCTTTCCCTCCCCTTCCCTTCCCCTCTGCCAGCTGCTTCCTAGCATCAGCTCCAAGCCTGGCACCATAGCATCAGCTCCAAGCAGCACCAGTTTGGGAAGAGGGTCTCAACCAGCCCTGGGCCCACAAGTTGTTTGCCTAAGACCCACTAAAGCAAGGGTGGGCAATTATTTTTGGTGCAGGGCCGCTTACCAAGTTTTGGCAAGACACATCCACAGGGACAGGGCCGCATGACAAGCAGCCAGGGGCAGATAAATATGATTTTTTTTTAATTTTTAGGGGCCCCATGGGCCAGATAGAATGGCCTGGCAGGCTGCATCTGGCCCATGGGCCACATTTTGCCCACCCCTGCACTAAAGGGTCAATCCAGCCCCAAGTGGGAGAGGGCCACACCACAGGGTGTATAGGGCTGTGACAAGCTGCGGTGTAGGAGACAGGGAAGGTGGGCGCTGTTCAGTGTCTCGGACAGACCAGCCAGGCTGGTGCTGAGGTTAGCTCCTACAGGCAGAGCCGTTTCCTGTATTGTGCAGTCAGGGCTGCCCTGATGCCTGGGCAGAGCAAAGAGGACTTTGTGCCATGTGTGGCTGCAGGGACTCAGCTATAACATCCCCTGCAGCCCCCACATCTGGCTTGTCCCATACCTGAATAGTCTCACCCGCATATTACACTGAGCCATTGCACAGGAGCATGTCACCTCAAAGCACCAAGCGGATGAGTGCTCCCCACTCTTGGGAGGTGGAGAAGGAAGAGGCACTGCTCCTCGCTGCTCACATGGGAACCTAAGAGGGGAACAACCAGCGCTAGGTCTGCGGGCAATGTTCCCAGCTCAGGGCCAGTCCCTAGTTGCTCAGAGAAATCCCCACCCAGCCCAGAGCTGGCTGAGAGCTGCCCCAGAAGTGAGACAGCTCCTGGCCAGTCCCAGGCACCCCCTGGCCAGTCCCAGGCTCTTCACAGAAGCCCCCACCCAGCCACAGACTGGCTGGGAGCTGGCCCAGAGGCAGGACACCTCCTTGCCAGCCCCTAGCTTGGCAGGGAAGCCCCACTGGCTATGGGTATTGTCTCCATGTGCAGGGGCCTGGGAGTGCTGTCTTCTCACCCAGGGTGTGATGTGTACGGGGCAAGGAGACCGTTCTTGCTGCAGTTGCCAGATGTCTCCTGGCTCCACGCACCTGAGACCCAGCCCTGTGCTCCCTGCTAGCCCCCACACAAATATCCCAAGGGAGTCTGGGGCTCCCCCTGGCTCCTGCAGGGGACAAGAGCAGGGAGTGCTTACTGCACAGTAACATCCTGCACAGGAAGCCTTTTTGCATTCATAGCCCATGTAGACATGCCCAGCAAGAAGTTCATTCTGGTGTCAGGGTGCCTGGGAGGAGGGGGGCGTTGTTGGTATCACAAGGAGATGTTGCAGTGCAGCTGCCTCCTGGGAGGGGTGGTTTGCTCATCTCAGATTCTGCTAATCCTTGTCCAGGCCAGTGCAAGAGCCTGTGTCACCCCAACCAGTACTGTGCGGGACGTGGGATGTGACTTAGGGAGCCCAGCAATGCACAGCAGCACAGCGACAGGGATACTGGCAGCAGCTGTTCACTGCTGATGCCAACAACTGTTTGGGAAAGTCAGGAGCAACCAGAGCTGCACAAATCTCAGCCCTGGTGTAGACACGGTCAAATTTCCAAATGGCTGAACAGGTTTGAAAAGCAGGTTTTGATTGTAATGCCCCTTTTTTCACACTGGACGGGCCTTTTGACTGCACTTAGCTGCTGAGACACTTGCTACCTACCCTCCAGCCAGCTCCAGCTCCCAACACAGCCCCGGGTAGTGGCCTACCAGCGCTGGAGTTTCCTTGTGGGCAACAAGGTTTGAGGTTAAGCTCTGTCAAGGAAAACAGCTGGGGTCTGAGCTCCAATAGGATGTGATGTGAAACTCCTCCAGCCAGAGCTCACTGCTCTGTTCACAGCATGTCCGAGCAAACAGCTCACGTGCAGAGCAGAAAAGTTTGAGAAATACTGTGTGCCCTAGCCCAGCAGAAACCTGGCAGCATCCCCAAGTTTCTGATGTGCAAGGATAAGGAGAGACTCTCTGAACAGTTTTGGGGCTAGCTCTGCTACCACGGCCACACTGACCATCACCAGAGCCCAAGGCCAGGGCGAGGCAGACTGCCAGTGCCCAGTGTTATTTGAAGACAGCAGCACTCATCGCAGTGACACAGACATTGGGGAAATGGGACAGAAACTTCTTGCTCTGAAAAGGAAACACTAGATACCAAATATTCCCCTGAGAGTACGAGGCTCAACTGCCAACAAGGTGCCGGTGCCAGTACCCACTAGTGACAGACCCCAGGGGGAAAGCTCAGGATTAGCACAAGGCATGTAGCCAGGGCCGTCACCCATGGCATTACGGTGTGAGCCTTCACCCTGCAGGGGGGCTCCCTGGTCACAGCACAGCCCCCCACAACAGCCCTGCCAGGAGCAGGGTGTGAACAGGGGACTTCTGTGGCCTAATGCCAGGCACTGTCCCCTGTGCCCAGCTCCCCTGGGGGAAGCCACATGTCAGCCTGCAGATCCCCGGCCCGAATCCAGTCCTGCTGTCTGTGCTGTCTGGGGGCAGGGCTGGGACTGGCAGAGTTAGGGGAGCGACACTCCTGACATGGCTCTTGCTCCTTGTCCTGCCATGGTTCCCAGTGCTGCAGTCAGGCACGCAGCCCTTCCTCCCCCTCCATCTCCAGAGCAGCTGGACTGGGCTGAGCTGTGTGACAGACAGAGGAGAGAGGAGCCTTCCTAGTCCACCTGTCCCTGAAGGCTACGCAGCCTCGCGGTGCCTCACTGCACAACCCAGGGCAGTGGCTGACACCCATGGGGCTTCCCACCTGCTTGGGTACTCAACCCAGCACTAAGTGGAAGTAGATCATCTGCACTGACTGGAAGCTGTCCAAAAAGGGAAGCCCGGCAAGGTGGGGGTGACTATGGGGCTCACAAAAGGGCCAGATGGAATTGGAGAACATTCAAGGATCACTTTAGCTGGTGTCTGCGCAGGTGTCAGTGAACACCAAGCAACTCTGGTCCATACGGCATCATCCCTCCTGTACGTGGAGTGCATTCATGGTGCATCCATGGCACAAGAAAAGAGGACTGGGAGGCAACAATCTGCAGTGAAACAAAAGCATTAAGCTGGTTCACTTTCACATCAAAATGACCTCCATCGGTACAACATTGAGCTGAAGTGACTGCAGGACCTGACTGGGTGATGCTGGTCCCTGTCAAACTGGTAGTGAGCAAAAGGCCCTTATGAAATGAAACTCCTCCAGTATGAGAGGCAGGTGCATTTTCAATGGGTATGTTCCTCTACATTTCCCAGGGGGATGCTATCTCCTCACCGTGCCAATGTCCCAAGCACAGGGCCAGCAGGAGCACATCACCAAGCAGGTGTGACAGGTGTCTATCACGTTGTTTTCCATGTGCCAGCTCACGGGCTCTTCTGACTCAGCCACCCCTATTGTTAGTGTCTCCAGGAAACTTTGTGAAACTCTCCTGCATCATCAGCAGTGGGAACAGCATCAGCAGCTACTGTACACTGAGACCAGCAGATACCAGGGAATCCCCCTTGGTACCTCCTGAATTACTTCTCAGAGTCCAGCAAAGGGCTCTGGGATCTCGGCTCCCTTCTCTGCTTCCAAAGACACGTCCAAGAACACCAGCTACAGCAATGGACTGTAGCTGGCTGCAGTGATGAGCCTGTGCAGGAGCACATCACATGCAGCAACTCTCTGGGTAGAGCCTAGGCAGCTCTTCCCTCCTTTTCCTCCGCTCTGCCTCTAAATTCCCTCAGTCAGGTTTAGGGGTGGGGAGGTTGTCCCTGTCCTCCTCATTCTCACTTTTCTTGGGGAGAAGGGAACATAAGTCCCCTGGCTCCCTTCCCACCTGCTGAGAATACCTGTTTCCCACCCACCAACCTCCCTCCTCCTCCTTTTCAATGGGGCCCTCTGCATAGTATGGCTGAGGAGTGGGCAGTGCCCAAGACAGAGTGGGAAGAAGGGTGGCAGCTCCAATTACAGCCCCTGGTGACACTGCCCCTGCTCCCTGGTTTTGTTTCCACATGAAAAACAAAACAGGTCTTTTTATGTCACTACCTGTCTCTGAGGGAACTGAGCTGCCAAGAGCAGCCATTGATCAGGAGCCAGATCTGCACGAGGGGGCCATTCTCATCTCCAGGGGTTTAAGAGACACTCTAAGACCATTTGCTTCAACAAGTCAGGCTGATCTGGATTACCACTATGGCCTGAGCCCCTGTCCATCCTGGTCATATACCGCACTGGCATGATGAAGAAGTAACTTCCTTGATACAGGTTTTCCTTCTCCAGCCTGCTCGGGCTGTAATGTGTGTTGACTTTCCGTACATTTACTCACATTTGATTTTTCCCAATATTTTCTCCTGTTCTGAGGCCCCTTGCCCAGAACATGGTGACTCAGCCACCTTCAGTGTCTGTCTCAAGGGCAAAGCTAAACTCACCTCCACTGGGAACAACATAGATATCAAGAGAGTGCACTGGCACCAACAGAGACTTAGCATTGCCCTCCTACTTGTTATATGTGATACTCTAGGCAGACCCTCTGGCATCTCTGACTGTGTTTTGGGTCTCAACTCCAGTAACACAGCTACACAGCCCATCGCTGAAATCCAGGCCCAGGATGAGACTGTTCCTTACTGGCAAATGTGGGACAGCAGCACTTACCACAGGGGAACAGTGCAATGGGGACATGAAACATAACCCTCCTGCTGTCAACAGCCACCCTCCCTACTTACATTTACAGTGGTCTGAGAGCCAGGAGGACAGGTTCTTGGTTAGTAGATACTGGAGAGGTCCCCTGATGTCTGACAAACTATATCACCCAGAGATCTCATTACTGATCTTCCAAGAACTGAGCACACCGCTTCCTCCAAGGGATTCACCAAGAAACCAGCAGTGCCACTGACTGCTGAATGCTTCTCATATGGTCACCAAAGGCAGCAGAAATATCCTCAGCTCAGAGTTCACAGTCCTCCCACCTTTTCCCTCCCAGTCTTAGCAGTCTACGTTGCAGGGCTCAGCTTTGGGATTGTCCTTAATGATTTAATAACCAAAGGCCATGTTCTCTCTGCTTAGCTTCTCCTCTGCTGTTTACTCAGTGTCATCAATGTATTTAATTGTTATGTATTATTTCCCCTCAATATGAAGCACCTTGAAGGCTCTGTGGGTTGAAGCTCAAGGCGACGAGTCCAGTACAATCTGCTTATCATCAGACACTTGCCTTCCAAGCACAGTGTGCAGTGAGGCAGGAAGCGAACTGCCTGCCAGCCCGGCTAGCTCAGAAACACCAGGTCTCATGCCAGGGTCACACACAGAGCCACATTAGAGCAGCAGATCCAGCAGAGATCTGGGGTCCTACATGACGGGCACAGAACCGCACCCCCCGATGCAATCCTCCCAGGAGGCTTGCATGAAAACACCTGGCCTAGACAGAGAATGGTTTCTATGCCTGCTCTTGCTCCCGCTGCCATCGGCAGGGAACACAGGGACGCAGGGGACAGCATACACTCAGAGCAGTAGGTGTCACAGCGGCTTCTCTTTCCTGACCGCTTTGTGCAAAGTACCCAAGCTGAGCCGCAGTGCCTTAGAGCCCAGGCTGCTAGTGCTCGGCTGAAAACACCTGGCCTAGACAGAGAATGGTTTCTATGCCTGCTCTTGCTCCCGCTGCCATCGGCAGGGAACACAGGGACGCAGGGGACAGCATACACTCAGAGCAGTAGGTGTCACAGCGGCTTCTCTTTCCTGACCGCTTTGTGCAAAGTACCCAAGCTGAGCCGCAGTGCCTTAGAGCCCAGGCTGCTAGTGCTCGGCAGCTCTTGCAACATGACGGGCACAGAACCGCACCCCCCGATGCAATCCTCCCAGGAGGCTTGCATGAAAACACCTGGCCTAGACAGAGAATGGTTTCTATGCCTGCTCTTGCTTCTGCTGCCATCGGTGGGGAACACAGGGATGCAGGGGGCAGCATACACTCAGAGCAGTAGGTGTCACAGTGGCTTCTCTTTCCTGACCGCTTTCTGCAAAGTACCCAAGCTGAGCCGCACTGCCTTAGAGCCCAGGCTGCTAGTGCTCGGCAGCTCTTGCACATGTAAAGGCAGCAGGACTTGCTGAAATGGGCAGTTAGCACTCTGCTTAGCCCTGTGCCTGCCCTTGCTCTTTTTTATCTCTGTGGAGCCGTCACACCTCAGTTCATTACACCTTAATTAGTATAAAATGGAGATGCTCCTGGTTGGAAAAGGTGGATCTGTTCTATGATGTGATGTGAGTGCTCTTAGCATGGGTTATCCTGCTTGAATGTGTGGACATTTGCAGTCTAAAGGCATTTAATGTGTGCTAAGTGTGCAGGCATCCTGGCCCTTGGGAAATCAGGCTTCAGTTATGCCCAGCTGCCTGCAGAGGGTTCGGGATTGATGGTATGGTCAGGGGTAGAAAGGTAAGAAAGATTTATTGACTGAACAAAAACACAGCTACACTTAGTAACAAGACAAACAATGACAGACAAAAGCAATTAGCATTGGCAACTTATTGGCAGTCCCCTCTGATGCCTGATACACAGCAAGCTTCTTTCCTCAAAGTTCAGTGAAGTCAGGCGTCCCCAGACGACACTGTCTAAACGGATACCATGAAGGACCCTGGGATGCAGTTCTTGGGCTCTTTGAGGTCCACGGGTCCACTGATCCAGGCAACAGCTACTAATTCTTTTACAGAGCTGTCTCTTCCTTCTGAATGGTTTCCAAATATTCCAGCT
>NW_005841997.1:18707-28067 GCF_000455745.1 Alligator sinensis
GCCACAGGGCCTTACTACTTCAAGGCTTTGCTAAATTTACTAGGCCTTACTTTATAAAAGGCCTCACTACATCTTAGTCTTCAATTAGGCTTTTAGCAATGACATATAGCTTAATATCTAAACAAATACAGAAAAACACTTGGTCTAATCTTCATAGGGCCTTCAGCAAGCACCTTTATGACGCAGACATAATTTCAGCTGTCACACTCCACCCCTTGCTTGCTGAAGCACTATGATAGCTACAATTAAAATGCTAAAGCCATATGCGCTACATCAGGAAATGGGGAGGGATCTATAAATTTAACTTGCATAGCATGAACAGATTTACAACAACAACAATTAAAACACTGTTTAGCTGTTGCCACTAGGGCAATGCAGAATACTATGATGCTCAAGATGGTTAGCCATGTAGTTGAGGTGACACTTGGTGACACACAAATAGTACAGATTACATCATACCATTTACAACGTGTCGGGCATGTTGACAGAGTGATGATTCGCCCACCCTCTCGAGCAAGGAGAGCCAAATGAGTGCCTTGCCGAGCCTTTGCCTCAAGGCTTGGCAGCTTATTTTTTACTTCATTCCAGTTTTCTAACCGTGGCATGTCTACATCTGATACCCATGAAGTAGGTATCGTAAAGTTGAGAGGTATAGTCTCAGAGGAAATTTCTGGCCATTTTAGGGCAATAGTACGGTTACTTAATTGCAGTAGAGCAACGGCTCCACTTTTAGCTCTTAAGCAACACGAATGGCATAAAGTTCATGTGATACCATTCCATGCAGCAAACGACCTGGTCTTTTTTAACAAACACGTTGCCTTATTGTTACACATGACACATAAGGTAACTCGTATACGCAGGTCACGTTAGGTGGGCTGAGATTTTAACTTGTGACCTCCACCAGGGTCACAAGTGACCAGGGTCTCCACCAGGGTCACGGGTTATACACCCGTGTATAACCGAGTTATACACGGGTGGTGTCGGGGCCTCCCTTGGGGGAACGGCCAGAGATAGTAGTGAACACCTCGTTTTCTCACAGATTACATTTATCCTTTCTTCCTTGCGAGCCTGTAACCTTGCTTCACTTCCCAGAGAGTGAAAGAGCTCCCACTGTTACTCATGGGGACAATGCTGTATCAGGTTAATGAAACGGCACTGCTCTGGCAGAATCATAGCACTAACTTGCTTTAGGAACTTTACTGGTATAAAACGATGAGGATAAGTGTTGGAGACTTGCGGATACAACCTATTTCTGGTTGTATTAAAGTGGGTACCATTCCACCACACCTCTGTATAGGTATGATTTACAAACCATGTAATAATTTTGTTCCAACCTGTAATGCGCTCTCCCACCTGGTGGGCCTCTCACCATCGCTAGAGTGTGTTGTCAGCCATAGGGATGCGAGGGGGCAGATTCTCCCATAAACACAATAGCTCGAGAGGCTGAACAGAAGCAGAATGCACTATTGGGGACACAAACTCAGGGGTGTTGAGCTCAACAGGGTTCCCCTCAGGAAGTATGTAACAACAAATTCTCAAATAAGCAGAGCTACAGTAATTACCTCCCCTCCCACAGTTAGCCCTTCCAGCCTTCAGGTAGGGAATGAACCCAAGATAATAACTGGTGCCACAGGTGCAGTGACAGTTACCACCTTGCCAGTCAACTATCCTGTTTCTTCTACTCAGAGACCAGGACTTCACTTGCTCCAGGGTGGCAGGTTTCTTCTAGTATGGATACTGCAGCTGGACCACATGAAGGCCATCTGAACGTGTTTCTGGGGAATGCTCGTCAGGGTTACGCCACTCCTTGAGGTCTTCAGGAGCAAGTTTATTAATATCTGGGTAATAAGAAGGATAGTAGACATGCCCTATCCAGGAAACACAACAAGGCATTAATAAAAAGAGTACATTCATAACAGTCCACCACTTCATGATGCTAGTCGATTCAGACTGGTGACAGAGCAAGACACGTCTTCAGTGGCAGGCTCAATTAGAAATGGTTATGGCTGCACTTGTGGACAGATCTGTCATGGAAACACACGCAGCATACTTTTGGGTCAGGTCAGCAGAAGCTTTTATTCAAAAGAAACTACAGCTGTAGGGGGGACTCCAAAGTGACATGGATTTCCCAAGCACTTGGAAGGGGTTCCCCCGCAAGAGCAAAATCAGGAGGCTTATATACTTTTTAACAGTCGCTTGCAACTCACGTGATCATATAGTGAAATTAGCTAAGAAAGTAGCTACAAACAAACATTAGCTCATACTGCTTTGCTGTTATCAGGATGGGAACTTATGGGGGGAGACAAAGGGAGAAATAACACTCCCTTCTTGCACCTGGAAATCAGAGTTGTACATATTTTTGCTATCTTCAAGGCCGCGGTGAGCGAAGCAGTTGCAGAGGAGTTACAAAGAACAAACACTTTCTCTTATCTGTTCTACTATACAGAGCCAGCAATTCTCCACAAAGCGGTTATGTCTGGGGACCACCCAGTCCAAAGACCTGTTGCATGTGGCTACCTCCTGGATGAAGTCAGTTATTGGCCCAATTGATAGCTCGATTCAGGTGCAAGTCCCAGTCTTTAAGAGCCGGGCCAGCAGCTACCCACAAATTGCATTTGAGGATGCCATTGGCTTGCTCTACCAATCTGTTAGACTGCGGATGGTATGGGATGTGATATGTCCATAGCATGCTATGTTTTGCAGTCCAGTCGTATACAAGATGAGTGCGGAAGTGAGGGCCATTATCGCTCTGTAGTTCTATAGGTGGTGGATACACAGCTAGCCAGTGCTGCACAAGCATCCTGGGCTGTAGCTCTTGCTGAGGCACGGGCAAAGGTCATTCCTGTGACAACTTCCACAGCCACAAACACATACTGTCACTTTCGGGAAGTCCGAGGGAGGGGGCCTATGAAATCACATTGCCATACCTGCCACGCTACCTTTCCTTCACGTAATGACAACGGGACAGTCGGGCAGGGTTTTAATCATATTTTTACCTCACGGCAAGTGATGCATGCGTCGACTATTTCTTGTGCTTCTTTCTTAGTTACATGAATGCCCCAAGATGCGGCCAGGTGGGCGGTTCCATCACACCCGGGGCGCCCGTGTTGTCAAGGTAGCCATTCTGCGGTTCGTTCCCCAGGTGTACAGTGGGAGGAGGAATTGGGTAACGATGGATTAGCCACTTTATCTTTTTCTTTAATGTACAAGGTTTCAGTGCTCTCCTCTCTTATTAGCTGATCAGCTCACCTATTCCACTTTGCCTCTGGGCCTTCTCCTACGTTATTTCCGTGTGCTGCACTCACATGTTGGATGTGTAGAGGAAGCTTATCTTGGGCTAACTCCCATACTAGACTTCAACATCGGCTGAGGTCTCCATTTCAGGCGAGAAAGGAGGTGCTTCTTTGATGGGTGAAGGTTCACTGCAGCTTGTTTGATCAGGATAAACATTAATTGTACTTTTAGTGACTCTTTCAACTAATGCAGGGCGTCCCTTTGGGGTTACTCGTTGGATTTGGTTCAAAATGTAATAAATCCACTTTTGGACCGTGGCATCTTGGGCTCTCCCCCCAGGTGGTAGCTGGCGGCCTGACAGAGCCATTCGAGGATAGGTATTGGAGTAGTGATAACAATGGGTAATTCCCCTCTCAGTGCTTCTGTGGCTTCCAGGGCCGCTGTTGCTGCACACAACATCTGCTCTAAGAGAGTATACCTTGCTTCTGCCCCTCTCCAGCCTCGGCTCCAGAATCCAAGGGGTTTTCCTTCTGCTTTTGTGGACTCCTTCTGCCACAAGCTCTAGTGTGGTCCTCCTTCTGACACCTATATGGAACCAAAGCTGTCCTTTGAGACGTCATGTTGCTAGGGAATCATGAACAGTTACCACTTCTTTAAGGGCCCATAAGGTATATTTATGCTCAGGACCTCATTCCCATTTAGTTCTCATTTTACATAGGTTATACAAGGGACGAGCTAATACACTAAACTCAGGAACATGCATACGCTAAAAATTGAGTGCTCCCAATTGGGCTTGCAGTTTTTTCACATTCGTGGGAGTCGGGGTCTCTACTATATTTCACAGCTGTTCAGTTGGTATTGTGGGGCCCCCATTCTGCCATTCTAGTCCTAGAAATTCACACTGGGGCCCTACTTCTTGGATTTTCCATTCAGACAGCATGAATCCAAAGGTATGCAATTTCTCTTTTAATGATGCAAAGGCCTTGGTGACAGCCTTTCTGTCTTGACTGCCTACCATGACATCATCTATTCTTTTCTTGAACGTTATGAACTATCATAGCAAAAAACTCCATGAGCCAGGGTGGGACTGTGTATCCATCCCTGGGGCAACACAGTGCAGGTATACTGCTGCCCTATCCATGTAAAAGCAAATACTGGCCAGTGGCTCTCCTGGATGGGAATAGCAAAAAAACATGTCTTTGATATCAACGGAGCCCATCCACATGGGTCCATAACATTGGATGCTTTCTGTCAAGGCTGGTAATGATGGGACAGCATCTGTTAAGGGGTCAGTATTAGCATTCAAAACTTGAAAGTCAACAGTCAACCGCCACCCTGCATTTGGCTTGTGCACTGGCCACACTGGATTGCTATGCGGGGAGTGGGTTCGGATAATAGTCCCATCTTCTAACTGCTGACTTTTGATACACTGAATAGGTTGGGTGGCCTCGGGGGGAGTTTGATACCGTGGTCTGTGTACTCCTTTCATGGGAGGCAGGGTTAGTGGGATCATTTACATCGAGTTACAGCTCTTATAGCCGTTTCTTCTGGTTCTCGGTGAGGCACTGCGCACTCAAACTGCCAATTCTTTTGTTCAAGGGCAAACTGCTGTCTTCTTAGTATATTAAGTCCCAGTAAGCTTGGTCCCCCTTTAAGTATTACTGCGGCCGCTGTTACCTTAGAGCCATTAGGTAATGTGAAAGTTGCTCGAACTAAATGTCCTGGTCGTCTGGTGCCTCTGACTCCAGTACTTGATAAGGGGTTCCTTTCTCCCCCTTCCAATCTGCAGAATCTAAAATATAAATCTGGGCACCAGTGTCTAACAGCATGTCAATTGACCTTTTACTTTTACCTAATTGAATTTGTACAGGTGTCCGAATTAAGGGGCCAATATTAACTTTAGATACTGGTCCCTGGCCCACTACTGCCCCCATTGCGGCTCTTTTCTTTGGGGGTTGGGCCGGCCGGACTTCCTAGGCCATATGACCAGGCAGGGTAAAAGCTAGTGGCCCCGCATGTGCCTGGGAAAATGTTGACCATTTTGCTCTCAGGGCAGAGAATCTCTCCGGTGATACTGTTGGTGGCACAAAAGGCTCTGCTTTTGGTCTTGTCCTTTTGGTACAGTGTTTAGCTCTTAGCCCTTGCAAGACATTGATGAGCAGTCTATTGATTGGCACGTCATTGAAACAGGCAGCTAACAAGTCTTTCCATATTTTTGCTTGCGGAGTCTTGGACCAGCCTTTCCCGGCTTTTCTCAACAATTCAGGGGGGTCAGAGGGTTTATCTTTCACTGTGGCCACTGCCATGGCCTTGGCAGTTTTCATCGGCTTGCTAAGCCTTGGCTTCTGCAAAATGGGTAGAAGCTGCACTAATTGCTGGATCGCATCTCTTACCGGGTGATCTACCATCTCTGGCTCCAAGGCCAACAAGGCGGACTGTTACTGCCAGGTGTTGTTCGAAGGCAGCAGCACTCGTCACAGTGACACAGACAATGGGGAAATGGGACAGAAGCTTCTTGTTCTGAAGAGGAAACACTTGATACCAAATATTCCCCTGAGAGTATAAGTTGCAGCTGTCAACAAGGCAGCTGTGTGAGCACGCTCCGGTGACAGACCATAGGGAAAAGCTCAGGATTAGCGCAGGGCACGTAGCAAGGGCCATCACCCACGGCATGATGGTGTGAGCCTTCACCACACAGAGGGGCTCCCTGGTCACAGCACAGCCCCCACAACAGCCCTGTCCCTCGCAGGGTGTGAACAGCGGCCCTTCTGCAACCTAGTGCCAGGTGCCCTCCCCCTGTGCCCAGCTTCCCTGGAGGCAGCCACATGTCAGCTGGCAGATCCCAGGCCCAAGTCCAGTCCTGCTGTCTGTGCTGTCTGGGTGAGGGGCTGGGCCTGGCTGAGTTAGAGGAGCAACACTCCTGATGTGGCTCTTACTCCGTCATAGATTCATAGATTGTAGAGTCGGGAGGGACCACAATGGATCATCATGTCCGACCCCCTGCCCCTGGCAGGAAAGAGGACCGAGGTCAGATGACCCCAGCCAGGTGACTATCAAGCCTCCTCTTAAAGACCTCCAACTTAGGTAATAGCACCACCTCTCTTGGAAGCCCATTCCAGATTCTGGCCACATTTACTGTAAAAAATGTCTTCCTAATGTCTAACCTAAATCTACTCTCCACTAGTTTGCACCCACTATTCCTAGTTACTGCCTGGGGCGATCTGGTAAATAGCGCATCGCCAATTCCCCGTTGTCCTCCCTTGATAACTTATAGGCAGCTACAAGGTCTCCCCTCAGACGTCTCTTGTGAAGGCGGAAGAGATTCAGATCTCTCAACCTCCCCTCGTAGGGTCTTTCACGGAGGGGTAGGATCTTTCCTACCTCTGTTCTTCCTGTCGATGCCTTTTCCTGCTACTCCTAATTTTGATGACTAAATAAAAATCCACAATGACATTTAATTTGATATTTGTAGAGTTGTCTTCTGTGTATTATTATGTACTTGTCCTGTCATGGTTCCCAGTGCTGCAGTCACACATGCTGCCCTCCCTTCCCCTCCATTTCCAGAGAAGACGTATTGGACTGAGCTACATGACTGGCAGAGGAGGAGTGAGGCTCCCCTGCCCAAACCCTGCACACGGTGAGAAGGGAGAGGCACCAGGCTGGCACCCGAACCCCAAGTTTCCTCCTCAGGGTGACCCAGCCCAGCCCTGCTGCTTGTGCACCGGGCACCAGACCTCAGCAGTGCTGCACATGGCCCTGTTGTGCCATGAAAGCCCCAGAGGTCATAGCAGTTAGCAGCCAAGGTGGTCTCCCTCATGCAGAGGTCAGGGGACAACTGAAGCCCCCCTGCTACTGCTCTGCCAGCAGCCTCCTCCGCCACCAGCTGCCCCTGCCCACCACAAGCCTCGCATCAGACACTGACTGTTTCGGACAGTCGGCACCATGTTCAGCCCCTGTTGAGGAAGGGCTGGTTTGGCAAATGGCTCAGCAATATTGAGAACCAGGCTACAATAATTATAGCAATGCCAAGGCTATCCCTGAACATGGGGCAGGCCTGGCCCTGTAAGACGGGAGTTGAGCCTGTGGTGTCAGGGTACAGACTGCTGGTACAGAGGAGCCTGGCAGCTGGAGATCTTTGCTCCCCCAGTAGCCACCCTGTTTCCATCCCAAGCACAGACTACAGGAGGACACAGCCCTGCAGCTGCTGTAGCTGGGCAGGAAGAGGCACATGGGGCAGAAACAGATCTGTCCCTCTTCCTGCAGCCCCGGCCCCTCCCCCTGCCTGCCTGGCTCCCCCCTGCAGGGAAGAGCAGTAAAAGTGGACCAGGATACATCTAGGTGCTGGGACACTTACTACCTGCCTTTCAGTCAGGTCCAGATCCAGCTCCAGCTCTGGGCAGTCTGCAGCCAGTGTTGCTGTCTCCTCCTGGCCCCAAAGGCTGGGGACCAGGGCCTGCCAGGACAGCACCTTGCACTGCAGCCCCAAGTGAAAACCATATCACCAGCCTCTGCCCATGGGAACAAACTCCAGACACTGAGTGTCTGAGTCCTTCGAGACATGAACTCTGGTGGATGAGCTTGATTTTGAGACGAGTTTTTGTATTGTTTTGTTTGTGGGGGGTGGGGTGTTGTCCCTGCCATCCTCATCCTCCACTCCTTTCATGGGGACAAGGGAGCATAACTTCCCTGGCTCCCTTCTCACCTTAAGAGAAGACCTGTGTCCCCCCCACCCACCTCCCTCCTTCTGGATGGGCCCTCTGCCCGGCCTGGCTGAGGAGTGGGCAGCGCCCAGGACAGAGTGAAGAAGGGCGTCCTCTCCTTATGCAATGAGTCTTTATGCAGTGAGATCCTTTCTTGTGGACTGATCCCTGCATGCACGTGGCTCCTCCCTTGTCCACAGGGGCCAATCAGACAGGAGCACATTAGCAACAAGGCCCCACTTCACTGCTCCCCTCCCCTCCACTTCCCCCCACTGCCTATATAAGACACAGGCATGGGAGGGCATTTTCAGTGGGTTTGTCCCTTCTCTCCTGCAAGTGCTGCTGATCTCCTCGCCATGCTGTGGGCTCCCCTCCTTGTCCTGCTGGGGACGTGGTGCACAGGTGAGAGTGGGAAGATGGATTATTAAACAGAGAAGTGAAAGTAAACTGAAGCCAGGGCCCCAAGCACAGGACCAGCAGGAGGGGAGCACTGGGCGGATGTGACAGGGGTCTGCATGTTGTTTTCCAGGTGCCAGATCACAGTCTGTGCTCACTCAGCCGCCCACAGAGTCAGTGTCCTCAGGAAACACTGTGAAACTCTCCTGCGCCGTGACCAGTGGGACCAGCATCAGTGGCTACAGTGTGTACTGGTACCAGCAGAAACCTGGGACCCCGCCTCGGTACCTGCTGTATTACAAGTCAGATTCTGACAAGCACCAGAGCTCCGGGGTCCCCGCTCGCTTCTCTGGCTCCAAAGATACGTCCAGTAACACCGGCTACCTGACCATCGCCAGGGTCCTCGCAGAGGACGAGGCTGACTATTACTGTGCTGTGTGGCACAGTGATGCTTGTCACAGTGACACAGCCACAGGGGAAGTGAGACAAAAACCTCCTCTGCCCTCCCTCAGCCGGGGCTGTGTGGGAGCCAGCAAGGAGCCGTACCAAGGGCAGCAATCGCCTGTGCAAACACGCCATGAAGTGTAATGTCTGCCTCTGCAGGGGAAAGACTGGTTCTCTGCCAACCACCCTGTCTGAGTAGGATGTAGGAAGCTCTTCCCTTGCTTTCCCCCATGGAGCCCCTCTGCTCTCTGCCCTTCTCCCTCCTCATTGTCTGCTCTTCTGTGGAGAGAAGGGACCAACCCTTTGTGGCAGAAATGCCCCCGTCGGTGCCCCTCTCCAGAGATCTGTCTCAGCCAGCCCGAGAGGCTGCTGTTGAATCCCTCACAGCGGGGATCTCGCTCCTTGTCTGCAGACAAAAGCCTGGCGCCTGGGAGGCGATGCTCTGGTCACCTGGGCAGGGGGGGAAGACCCGGCCCTGCGCGCGGGCCCAGGTAGCCAGGGATGCTTTGCAGATTGGACGGTTTGTAGCCAGTATTGGCAGCTTCGATTGGACCGGCTGCTGAGGTCAGGGAGGTTTTAAAAAGGC
>NW_005841997.1:34641-38145 GCF_000455745.1 Alligator sinensis
GCAACCCCCTGGTCTCTCCCCTGTGGACGCAGACCCTGCACAGACTGGCAGGAGTTGCAGCCCCCAGGGACAGAGGGAGGAAGGAGGGCGGCAGCTCCAGCCACAGCCTCAGTGACATCCCTCCTCAAGTGTCCAGAGTCAGGACATTGTAGAGCTGCGAAGCTACCCCTCTCCTACCTGACTCCTTACCACCTTCCCAGTGTCACCCACCATTACACAGCCGCAGCCCTGTCCTCTCAGCATGTGAACAAACTGTTAGTCTTGGAGGAAATGCCGGCGAGACCCTTCCTTTACTTTTAAGATGAGGAGCCAGGACAGAGAGAGATGTGGGGGCAGCAGAGACTTTCCTCTCTGCCCTCAGCTCTGATTAGAGCACTCACCAAGGTTTGGGGGCAGGGCGATGACAATGACAATGACCTTCACCTGCACTGAGGCCTTAGGGGAACGACACTTGAGTCTCTTGGCCCCAGAGGAGCCCTCTCTGTGCACGGATGGACTAAGTAGATGCAGCCTTCTGGGTCACTTTGTCCCTGAGATTGGACTGGGTTTTATTTGCACATGGAAAAGAAAACAGTTCTTTCCCATGTCCCTAACTTTCTCTGAGAGCGGCCAGCAAGCAGGAGCCACATCTGCATGAAGGGGCCATTCTCATCTCCAGAGGTTTAAGTAGGACTCAAAGACCATTTGGTTCAGGAAGTCAAGCTGATCTGGATCCCACCATGGCCTGAGCCCCTCTCCTCCCCATTCTGGTCACCACACTGGCATGGTGAGGAAGGGCCTTTTCTAAGTAACTTCCTTGACAGAGGTTTGCCTTTCTCCAGCCTGCTCTGCCTGCAATGTGTGTTCTCTCTCTACATTTACTCACATTTGATTATGCCCAGTGTTTTCCCCTCCTGTCCCAGGGTCCCTTGCCCAGAACATGATGACTCAGCCACCATCAGTGTCTGTGTCTCTAGGACAAAGCTAAACTGGCCTCCTCTGAGGACAAGAGCTATTGAAAGAGTGCAGAGTCAGTGTACCAGTAGGAGCCTTACAGGGCCCTCATGCTCATTGTATCTTACGCTATATGCAGACCCTCCAGCATCCCTGACCGAGTCCTGGGTTTCAACTCCAGTAACACAGCTACGCTGCCCATTGCTGACCTCCAGGCCCAGGATGAGGCATTTGCCAGATGTGGGGCAGCAGCACTTTCCACAGTGGCACTGTGCAATGGGGACGTCAGACCCAACCCTTCTGCTGTCATACCCCACCCTTACAATTTATGTTCATAGTGGTCTGAGAGCCAGGCCTCCATCCACTTCACTAAAGTAACGGACACGTTGCTTGTCACAAACAACCCCCAGTCGCAGTCCTCCCAGGAGACATCCATGGAAACAACAGGAGAGGAACCAATTTCTAGGCCTGCTCTTGCTCCCGCTGCTACCTGCAGGGAGTGTCAGGCTGCATGGTGATAGCATGCACTCAAAGGAGTAGGTGCCACAGCGGCTTCACTTCTCTGAGCACTTTGTGCCAAGCACCCAGGCTGGGCTGCGCTGCCCGAGTGCCCAGGCTGCTAGTGCTCAGCAGCCATCGCTCCTGCAGAAGCAGACATGCTGAAATGGGCAGCTAGTACTTTGCTTAGCCCCGCGACTGCCCTTGCTCTTTTTATTTCTGTGGAGCAGTTAGACCTTAGCTCAGCACAATGTGGAGATGCTACTTGCTGGAAAGGGTAGACCTATTCTGCAATGTGATGTGAGCGCTCCTAGCATGGGATATCCTGCTTGAACATATGGACATTCGCACTCCAAAGGTATTTAACGCTGGCTAAGGGTGCATGCAGCCTGGCCCTTGAGAAATCACCCTTCAGTTCTCACGGCAATGCCAGGTCCTTCAGCCAGGTGGATCCTTCCTCTATCCGGGCTGGACCTGAGCCCCTGATGTCAGGCACAAGGTGCTGGGGCAAAGCAGTCTCCAGGCTGGGGTCTTTGCTCCCCCAACCACCCCCCTATTTCCATCTCAAGTACAGGAGTCAACTCTGCAGCTGCTGCCTTTCAAAGCACTTTGTCTGTGCGATGAGCGTCATGTTTCCCTCCCTAATTCAATTATATGTAGGAAAGTTTCTGGGGAGGGAGAAGGCAAGAGCAGCAGCCAGTGAGAGGGGGGCAGATTTGCATGAAGGGGCTGATCTCAGCTCTGGGGGTTTAATTGCGACTCAGAGGTTCCCAGCCAGAGACCGGTTTGCCTGAGGAAGCCGAGCTGGTCAGGATTCCCACCATGGCCTGGGCCGCGCTCCTTGTGGTGCTCACATACTGCTCAGGTGCTCCTTGGGCAGCACTGATCTCAGCCTTTCAAGCCAAGGGGCCTGAGAGGTTATTCTGCCCTCACTTCCCCCTGGAGCTTTCTCCAGCTGTGCATTTATTCCAGTGTCTTCATTTCTTTCAGGATCCCTTGCTGAGCATGTGCTGGTACAGCCGCCCGCAGTGTCTGTGTCTCCAGGACAAACTGCTCAGATCACGTGCAGCGGAGAAATGCTTACAAAGAACTATGCACAATGGTACCAGCACAAACCTGGCAGCGTCCCCAAGCTTGTGATGTACAAGGATACAGAAAGGCCCTCCGATGTCCCTGACCGATTCTCTGCGGCCAGCTCAGGTACCACACTAACACTGACCATCACTGGAGTCCAAGCAGAGGATGAGGCTGATTATTACTGTCAGAGTGGTGAATTGGCACTCTGCACAGTGCCACAGGGCAATGGGGAAGTGAGAGACAAACTTCTGGCTGTCCCTGTGGATGTGTCAGTATATTCATTCTCAGGCCACTGAGTGGTGGCTCTATGGAGACAGAGGGATTGCTGTTCAATGCCGTCCTACAGTTCCTGTAAGGCCAAGTGGGGTGCAGGATTTCTCCACAGTAACCCTGGGAATGACCTCCCCTCACAGCCCGGAGAGCTCTCATGTGAGAAAGCGAATCAAAGAAACAAAGGACCACCTAACTCTACTGCTCTGCCAGCAGGTCATGGTTTATTTTTTGTTATAAAATTAGATAACCTCTTCCTCACTTACCCTGCATCCAGGGTCCCCCTGCAAGGAAGGGCACAGGGAGGGGCCATGCCAGACCTGTCTGCAGTGACACCTGCTTTCTGCATCCCAGCCGTCTCCATCTCCAGCATTCAACCTAGCCCCAGGCAGTCTGCAACCACTGTTGTTGGCTCCTCATGGCTCCAAGGAGTGGAGAGCAGGAGCTGCAAGAAAAGTGGTGAAATTCTCGTGCACTATGAGCAGTGGGACCAACATCAGTGGCTACACTGTGTACTGGTACCAGCAGAAATTGGGGCTGCACCAACCCCCCAGTACCTACTGTATTACAACTGAGAGGCAGACAAAGACCAGGGCTCCGGGGCCCCCCCGCTCGCTTCTCTGGCTCCAAGGATGTGTCCAGTAAAGCCGGCTACCTGACCATTGCCGGGGTCCTCCCAGAGGACAAGGCTGACTATTACTGCGCCGTGCAACTGCCACCACTTTC
>NW_005841997.1:38155-39604 GCF_000455745.1 Alligator sinensis
TGCAATTCTCTACTTATACAACTGCATGCCTCGCAGCGCTGAGCGCTTTTCAAAGTGCTTGGCACTGCAGCGCTTTCACCTGTAAAAAGCCCTAAGTGTCTTCCTTAATAGAGGTTTTCTTTTCTCTGCCTCCTCTAGCTGCAATGTGTGTTGTCTCTCGGTACACTCCCGCACATTTGATTTTTCCAATGTTTTCTCCTCCTATTCCAAAGTCTCTTGCCCAGAATATGGCGATTCAGCCACATTCAGTGTCTCACTCTAGGACAAAACTGGATGTTTACACTCTAAAGGTGTTTAACACATGCTTAATGTGCAGGAGTCCTGGCCCTTGGGAAATCAGGCTTCAGTTATAATAGCAATACCATGTCCGTCCACCAGGTGGAGGCAGGGCCCAAACAACACACAGACAACCTAGGGCCCTGAGCTCCTGGGGGTCTGGTCCTTCCTTCTGTATGGGCTCTGTCGCAAACGGCTCTGTCCACCTCCTTTCCTTTCCTTTCCCTTCCCTTCCCCTCTGCCAGCTGCTTCCTAGCATCAGCTCCAAGTCCCGCGCCCTATAGGTGGCAGCACCACTTTGGGGAGGGGGTCTTGACCAGCCCAGGGCCCACAAGTTGTTTGCCGAGGACCCACTAAAGCAGGGGCGGGCAATTATTTTGGGTGGAGGGCTGCTTACCAAGTTTTGGCAAGCCATCGAGGGGCGCATGAGAGGTAGCCGGGGCTGATAAAAAAAATTAGGGGCCCCGTGGGTCAGGTAGAATGGCCTGGCAGGCTGCACTTGGCCCATGGGCCGCATTTTGCCCACCCCTGCACTTAAGGGTCAATCCAGCCCCGAGTGGGAGAGGGCCACACCGCAGGTTGTACAGGGCTCTGATAAAATTTTATTTTATATATATAAAATAAAATTAGGGAGGCTGCCTCACGTCCTCTTGGACATGGTCCGTTGTAACTTCTGGTCCTGTAGACTCCCGGACCCCTCATGGGTCTTGTCCTGCAAACGGGTGCTTTGGGGCACCCTAGCCTTATGGGCTATGCGGGGCTCCCACCGCCCCTTATACCATGCCCCAAGCCTCGCAGTTGGAATGGACGTTGGTCTGTCAAATACACTCGCCCTCTTCTCTGGGGCCTTCTCAGCACTGCTGCCCCCTTCTCTGGGGCTCTCTGTGGCCACGCAGGGCCTTCTCAGGAATGCCGCCTATCTCACACCCCATTCCTCAGGGGCTCGCCACACCTGCACTGGGGCTTCTCAATAGTGCCCCCTCTCTGGAGCTGGGGTCTATACACCCCATACACCGTGCCCTTACTGGCACTAGGGCCCCCATGCTGCTGTGGGTCCCCTATGAGGCCTCCTCCAACCCCTAATAGCTTCACCCAAAGCACCGGTGTAATAAATAACAACAAAGCAAAACACAAGCCTCTTGGCTACAACTTAACCATAAGCCACCTAGGTAT
>NW_005841997.1:39832-41108 GCF_000455745.1 Alligator sinensis
TTCTGGGGCTCCCCCTGGCTCCTGCAGGGGACAAGAGCAGGGAGTGCTTACTGCACAGTAACATCCTGCACAGGAAGCCTTTTTGCATTCATAGCCCATGTAGACATGCCCAGCAAGAACTTAATTCTGGTGTCAGGGTGCCTGGGAGGAGGGGGGCGTTGTTGGTATCACAAGGAGATGTTGCAGTGCAGCTGCCTCCTGGGAGGGGTGGTTTGCTCATCTCAGATTCTGCTAATCCTTGTCCAGGCCAGTGCAAGAGCCTGTGTCACCCCAACCAGTACTGTGCGGGACGTGGGATGTGACTTAGGGGGCCCAGCAATGCACAGCAGCACAGTGACAGGGATACTGGCAGCAGCTGTTCACTGCTGATGCCAACAACTGTTTGGGACAGCCAGGAGCAACCAAATCTCAGCCCTGGTGTAGACATGGTCAATTTTCCAAATGGCTGAGCAGGTTTGAAAAGCAGGTTTTGATTGTAAAGCCCCTTTTTGCCCACTGGAGGGGCCTTTTGACTGCACTTAGCTGCTGAGACGCTTGCTACCTACCCTCCAGCCAGCTCCAGCTCCCACCACAGCCCCGGGTAGTCAGCTACCAGCGATGGAGTTTCCTTGTGGGCAACAAGGTTTGGGGTTAAGCTCTGCCAAGGAAAACAGCTGGGGTCTGAGCTCCAATAGGATGTGGTGTGAAACTCCTCCAGCCAGAGCTCACTGCTCTGTCCACAGCATGTCTGAGCAAACAGCTCAGCTCACGTGCAGAGCAGAAAAGTTTGAGAAATACTGTGTGCCCTAGCCCAGCAGAAACCTGGCAGCATCCCCAAGTTTCTGATGTGCAAGAATAAGGAGAGACCCTCTGACCAGTTTGGGGCTAGCTCTGCTACCATGGCCACACTGACCATCACAGGAGTCCAAGGCCAGGGCGAGGCAGACTGTCAGTGCCCAGTGTTATTTGAAGACAGCAGCACTCATCGCAGTGACACAGACATTGGGGAAATGGGACAGAAACTTCTTGCTCTGAAAAGGAAACACTTGATACCAAATATTCCCCTGAGAGTAGGAGGCTCAACTGCCAACAAGGTGCCGGTGCCAGTACCCACTAGTGACAGACCCCAGGGGAAAAGCTCAGGATTAGCACAAGGCACGTAGCCAGGGCTGTCACCCATGGCATTACGGTGTGAGCCTTCACCCCACAGAGGGGCTCCCTGGTCACAGCACAGCCCCCCACAACAGCCCTATCCTGCACAGGGTGTGAACAGGGGACTCCTGTGGCCTAGTGCCAG
>NW_005841997.1:41175-56595 GCF_000455745.1 Alligator sinensis
TCTGGGGGAGGGGGTGGGCCGGGCAGAGTTAGGGGAGCGACACTCCTGTCATGGCTCTTGCTTCTTGTCCTGCCGTGGTTCCCAGTGCTGCAGTCAGACGTGCTGCCCTCCCTCCCCCTCCATCTCCAGAGCAGCTGGACTGGGCTCAGCTGTGCCACAGACAGAGGAGGAGAGAGGAGCCTTCCTAGCCCACCTGTCCCTGAAGGCGACGCAGCCCCACGGTGCCTCACTGCACAACCCAGGGCAGTGGCTGACACCCACGGGCCTTCCCACCTGCTCGGGTACTCAACCCAGCTCTGAGTGGAAGTAGATCATCTGCACTGGCTAGAAGCTGGCCAAAAAGGGAAGCCCGGGGAGGTGGGGGTGACTATGGGGCTCACAAAGGGCCAGCTGGATGTGGAGAACATTCAAGGATCACTTGAGCTGGTGTCTGCGCAGGTGTCAGTGAACACAAGCAACTCTGGTCCATACGGCATCATCCCTCCTGTACGTGGAGCAAATTGACGGTGCAACAATGGCACCTAAATTACTTCTCAGAGTCCAGCAAAGACCAGGGCTCTGCCATCTCCACTCCCATCTCTGCTTCCAAAGACACATCCAATAATGCCAGCTACCTGACCATCACTGAGAGCCTTGCAGAGGACGAGGCTGATTATTGCTGTGCTACATGGCACAAGAGCACTTGTCAGTGGCAGCCACAGGGAAGGAAATCCAAACCCTCCTCTGCCCTCAGAGCCTGGAGGGAGCTGCGCGGGAGCACGTCACATGCAGCAACTCTGTGCGTGTGACTTCTCCCTCTGCAGGGGAATGGCCTGTTACCTGCCACCACGCTCTCTGGGTAGAGCCGAGGCAGCTCTTCCCTCCTTTTCCTGGAACCTGAAAGATTTGGGGGTGGGGGGTTCTTTGCCCTCCTCATCCTCCACTCCTTTCATGGGGAGGAGGGGAACATAACCCCCCAGGACAGAGGAGAGAGAAGGGTGACAGCTCCAGTTGCAGCCTCTGGTGACACTGCCCCTGCTCCCTGGCTGCAGCTCCCTTTCACATCCCCAGGAGCAGAGGGCCCAGGAGAGGGGCTGGCTGCAGAAATCCCCATGTCCCTTGGAGCAGGAAAGGCCAGTCGAGTTTCCACCTGCCAGGAGCAAAGGCAGCATGTGCTGGAAGTGGGGCCCTGCGAGCTCAGACTGCAAGAGTCAATCCAAGCTGCAGTGCCTGTAGGACCCGACTGGGCGCTGCTGGTCCCCATTGAGTGGGACCGAACATGAGGCTTTGTAGAGTGAGACCTTTTCTTGCAGACTGATCCTCCATTGCATGTGGCTCCTCCCCTGTGCCCACAGGGACCAATCAGACAGGAGCACATTAGCAACAAGGCCCCACTTCACTGCTCCCCTCCCCTCCACTTCCCCCCACTGCCTATATAAGAGGCAGGCATGGCAGGGCATTTTCAGTGGGTTTGTCCCTTCTCTCTCCTGCAAGTGCTGGTGATCTCCTCGCCATGCAGTGGGCTCCCCTCCTTGTCCTGCTGGGGACGTGGTGCACAGGTGAGAGCGGGGATTGGGATAATTACACAGAGAAGTGGCTGCTCTGCTGCACAGAGAAGGGGAGCCCTGGGCGGATGTGACAGTGGTCTGCATGTTGTTTTCCAGGTGCCAGATCACAGTCTGTGCTCACTCAGCCGCCCGCAGAGTCAGTGTCCTTAGGAAACACTGTGAAACTCTCCTGCACCGTGAGCAGTGGGACCAGCATCAGTGACTACAATGTGTACTGGTACCAGCAGAAACCTGGGACCCCCCCTCGGTACCTGCTGAGATACAAGTCCAATTCTGACAAGCACCAGGGCTCCGGGGTCCCCGCTCGCTTCTCTGGCTCCAAAGACACGTCCAGTAACACTGGATAACTTTACGTCCCACCTGACACCACAGAGCGCCGGGGTCCTCACAGAGGACGAGGCTGACTATTACTGTGCTGTGTGGCACAGTGATGCTTGTCACAGTGACACAGCCACAGGGGAAGTGAGACAAAAACCTCCTCTGCCCTCCCACAGCCGGGGCTCTGTGGGAGCCAGCAAGGAGCCGTACCAAAGGCAGCAATCACTTGTGCAAACGTGGTGAAATGTAACGTCTCCCTCTGTCGGGGAAAACTGGTGGCCTACCAACTGCTCTCTCCGGGAAGAGGTAGCCAGCTCTCCCCTTCCACCCGCCGCCCCTCCCCGCCCCCACTGAGTCCCTCTGCTCCCTGCTCTTCCCCCTAGCTCATCCTCTGCCCTTTCATGAACAGATGGAAAATACGACCCATCCTGGCTCCCATCTCACCTACCCCCCACCCCCATGGTGAAAAATGGGGCTTTTCTATTTCTTTTCCACATTATATTGGATGCTATAGGCAGACCCTCTGGCATCTTTGGGTTTCAACTCTGGTAACACGGCTACGCTGCCCATCACTGGAGTCCAAGCCCAGGATGAAGCTGTTCATTACTGCCAAGTGTGGGACAGCAGCACTTTCCACAGTGGTACAGTGCAACGGGGAAGGGAAATGCAACCCTCCTGCTGCCAAAGGCCACACTTACTATTTATATTTACTCTGGTCTGAGAGCCAGGCCTTCACCTACTTCACTAAACTGAGGGCCAGGTCCAGGCTCAGCAGATACTGGCAGAGCTCTCCTGAAGTCAGTGAAACTACATCATGCAGAGATCTCAATATTTCTCTTCCAAAAACTGAGCACCTCCCGTCCTACTAGGGTTTCACCAAGAAACCAGCAGTGCATTTCACTTGCTCATGCTTCTCATATGGTCTCCAGAGAAAGCAGAAATATCCTTAGCCCAGAGTTCAGAGTCCTCCCATCTTTTCCCTTCCAGTCTTAGCAGTGTCTACATTACAGGGATAGATGATTGCAAGCCCCCTACTCCATAGTGCAGCTCAGCTGTGGCATTGTCCTTAATGACCCAGTAACCTACAAGCCTTGTTTTGTCTGCTTAGCTTCTCCTCTGCTCTTTACTCAGTGTCATCAATGTATTTAATTGTGATACATTATTTCCCCTCAGCCTGAGCAACTTAAAGGCTTTGTGTGTTGGAGCTCAAAACAAGGAGTCCGATGCAATCTGCTCAATGGTCATCATCAATAACTTGTTTCCCAACACAGTGTGCAGGAAGCAGGAAGTGAACTGGCCCCCAGCCCAGCTACATTTCAAATACATGGGCTGACACCAGGGCAGATCAGAGGAGCAGATCCAGCAGAGAGCTGCAGTCCTGCAGGAGGAGCACAGAACTTAACCCCCAGTTGCAGTACTCCTGGGAGACCTGTATGAAAACAACTAGATACAGAATGGTTTCTAGGCCTAGTCTTGCTCCCACCCCCATCTGCAGGGTACGCAGGGATGCATGGGGTGTGCATGCACTCAGAGCAGTGTGGCGGGAAATTAGGGGATGCTCCTGTGCTGAGCCACCTGCCTCACTGCGTCTACCCAAAAACCAAGCTCCGAATGCCTCCCCTCGTACAGGCTTACGTACTGCTCAGGTGCTCCTCAGAAAGGCCTGATCTAAGCCTTTCAAGCCAAAGGGATTTGGGGGTAATTTCACCTCCCTTCCCCACGGAGCTTTCTCCAGCTAGGAGTTGCTCCCAGTGTTTTCCCTCCTCCTTTCAGATTCCCTTGCCGAGTACATCCCCTGCACTGTCTGTGTCTCCAGGACAAACTGCTCACATCACGTGCAATGGAGAGAAGCTTAACAAGAAGTATGAACACTGGTACCAGCAGAAACCTGGCAGCGTCCCCCGACTTCTTATATACAAGGATCAAGAGAGAGCCTCTGATGTCCCTGACTGATTCTCTGGGGCCAGCTCTGGTAGGACAGCAACGCTGACCATCACTGGAGTCCAAGCCCAGGACGAGACTCATTATTACTGTCTGAGCTTTACAGTGACACAGGGCAATGGGGAAGTGAGACACAAACTTCTTCCTGCCCCTGCAGAGGTGTCAGACCATTTCTTCTCATGCGAGTGAGGGGTGCTCTCCATGGAGAGAGTGAAATAGCTGTTCAGGCCCATCCTATAGCTGCTGCGAGGCCAGGCAGGATGCAGGACTTCTCCACAGTCACCCCTGGGAACAACCTCCCTTCATGGCCCTGAGAGCTCTCACGTGAGTGACCCTGGGAGACACGGGACCACCTCCCTATTCCTACTATAGGAGCAAACCTGATACACTCACACTCCCACTTGGCCATGTCTAAGCTTGTGGTGCTCACCCCTCTTCTGTGGACCCCTGTGCACGCAGATGCTCCTCACCTGAGAGCCAGACGTGGCTGAACACTGCTCTCCAGAGCTCTTCTGTTTCCACAGGAAGACCAACTCTCTGCCTATAATCACTTCACCCATGAGTCCACTCCCTGCCTCTCAGTGGACCCGGCCTCCACATGGACCAGAAGTGAGACCTCCAGTGCTGGCGAAGTCTCCTGGAGGTCAGGCTCACAAAAGCCAGGAGACATGCTTCCTTTTTCCCTGCCCTCCATGCCCATGGCCTTTGGGCCTCGCAGGCATCTGTGCAGGAGCCAGCACAGCAGCCTCACAACCGCGGGGACAGGACTGTGAGTGCCCCAGCCGCCTGCAGAGGGTTCGGGATTGAAAGTATGGTCAGGGGTAGAAAGGTAAGAAAGGTTTATTGACTTAACAAAAATACAACTACACATAGTAACAAGACAAACAATGACAGACTAAAACAACTTTCGTCGGCAACTTATTGGCAGTCCTCTCTGATGCTTGCTGTACAGCATGTTTCTCTTTCTACAAAGTTCAACGAAGTCAGGCGTCCCTGATCAGCGCTGTCCAAGGGGTACTGGGAAGGACCCTGGAATTCAGTTCTTGGGTTCCTCGAGGTCTACGGGCTCACTGATCTAGGCAACAGCTAACTAATCCTTTTTACAGAGCTGTATCTTCCTTCTGAATGGTTTCTAGATATTGTACCTAATTTATGGCTTCTGAGTGGTACTGATAATGTACAACCACTTGGATTCTTTTTACTTGAACTGTTCTTAGACTGACCAATAGCAGTACAAGCCTTGCATTCCTTTGATAAGATAATTTTAACTATGCTACAGGGCCACACTGCAGGCTGTACAGGGCTGTGTCAGGCTGCAGTGTAGGGGAAAGGGAAGGTGGGCACTGTTCAGTGTCTCGGACAGACCAGCCAGATTGGTGCTGATGTTAGCTCCTACAGGCAGAGCCCTTTCCTGTGTTGTGCAGCTGGGGCTGTCCTGACCCCTGCACAGAGCAGAGAGGGCATTGTGCCATGTGTGGGCTGCAGGGATTCAGCTATAACATCCCTGCAACCCCCACACCTGGCTTGTTCCATACCTGAAGCACCAACTGGTGACAAACCCCAGGGGGAAAGCTCAGGATTAGCACAAGGCACGTAGACAGGGCCAGCACTCTCGGCATGATGGTGTGAGCATTCACCCCACAGAGGGGCTCCTGGTCATAACACAGCCCCCCCAGGACAGCCCTGTCCCACACCTGTCCTGGAGGCAGCTGCATGTCAGCTGGCAGATCCCAGGCCCAAGTCCAGTCCTGCCGTCTGTGCTGTCTTGGTGAGGGGCTGGGACTGGCTGAGTTAGAGGAGCAACACTCCTGACATGGCTCCTGTTCCTTGTCTGCCATGGTTCCCAGTGCTGCAGTCAGACACGCTGCCCTCCCTCCCCCTCCATCTCCAGAGCAGGCATATAGGACCAAGCTGTGTGACAGGGATAGGATGAGTGAGGAGCCCCACCTCCCCAAAACCTGGCAGCATGTGAGAAGGGAGAGGCAGCCAGCCTGGCACCCGATCCCCAAGTTTCCTCCTCAAGGTGACCTGGCCCAGCCCTGCTGCTTGTGCCAATGGCACCAGGCCTCAGCAATGCTGTGCATGGCCCTGTTGTGCCATGAAAGCCCCAGAGGTCATAGTGGTTAGCAGTTCCCTGCTCCCCCGCCCACCCCGGCTTCCCTCCAGGGAAGAGCAGTAAAACCAGACCAGGACACATCTAGCTGCTGGGACACTTACTACCTGCCTTTCATGACCTCTCCATTTGGTAATAGGCAATTTATTGATACACGATGATAACAGAAAAAAGCAATAAGAACAGTCAAGCAATTCTATAGATCCACTAAATCCTAGGACTGTCATCAGAGGAAAAGTACATCTGGCCAGGACGCAGTCTTCATTCTGAGGTTCTCTGTTAGGTGTCAGGTGTCACCATGTCAGCAGCCTGGAGGTGGGATGCTGAGGCAACTCGCTAAGAGTAGAAGAGACAGGCCCAGGACAAAGCCAAGGACAAGGGTGTCAGTTCCAGTTGTAGCCTCCAGTGACATGCCCCTGCTCCCTGTCTGCAGCTGCTTTCACATCCCCAGGAACAGAGGACCCAGGAGAGGGACTGGCTACAGAAATCCCCATGTCCCTTGCAGCAGGAAAGGCCGGTTGAGTTTCCACCTGCCAAGAGCAAAGGCAGCATGTGCTGGAAGTGAGGCCCTGCGAGATCAGACTGCCACAGTCAATCCAAGCTGCAGTAACTGTAGGACCTGAATGGGCACTGCTGGTCCCTGTCAAGTGTCACCGAACAGGGGTCCTTGTACAGCGAGACCTTTTCTTGCAGACTGATCCCTACTTGCAGGTGGCTCCTCCCCTGTGTCCAGTCAGAGGCTAGGGGCCAGAGGCTGCCAGGACAGCACCTTGCATTGAAGCCCCAAGTGAAAACCATACGACCAGCCTCTGCCCATGGGAACAAACTCCATGCCCTGAGTGTCTCAGTCCTTTAAGGCACTAATTCTGTGGGATGAGCTTGACTTTGAGATGAGTATGTGGGTGGTGGGGGTTGTCCCTGCCATCCTCATCCTCCATGCCATCCATAGGGACAATGGAGCATAACTTCCCTGCCTCCCTTCTCACCTTCAGAGAAGACCTGTGTCCCCCCCACCCACCTCCCTCCTTCTGGATGGGCCCTCTGCATGGCCTGGCTGAGGAGTGGGCAGCGCCCAGGACAGAGTGACCGAGGGCATCCTCTACTTATGCAGTGGGTCTTTATGAAGTGAGATCCTTTCTTGTGGACCGATCCCTGCTCGCTCGTGGCTCTTCCCTTGTACCCACAGAGGCCAATCAGACAGGAGCATATTAGCAACAAGGCCCCACTTCACTGCTCCCTTCCCTCCATTCCCCCCCACTGCCTATATAAGACACAGGCATGGGAGGCCATTTTCAGTTGGTTTGTTCCTTCTCTCCTGCAAGGGCCAGTGATCTCCTCACCATGCTGTGGGCTCCTCTCCTTGTCCTGCTCGGGATGTGGTGCGCAGGTGAGAGTGGGGAGAGGGATAATTACACAGAGAAGTGGCTGCTGAAGCTGGTGTCCCAAGCACAGGACCAGCAGGAGGGGAGCACTGGGCAGATATGACAGATATCTGTATGTTGTTTTCCAGGTGCCAGCTCACAGCCTGCGCTCACTCAGCCACCCGCAGAGTCAGTGTCCCCAGGAAACACTGTGAAACTCTCCTGCACCATGAGCAGTGGGACCAGCATCAGTGGCTACAGTGTGTACTGGCACCAGCAGAAACCTGGGACCCCCACTCGGTACCTGCTGAGATACTACATTGATTCCAGCAAGCACCGGGGCTCCGGGGTCCCCGCTCGCTTCTCTGGCTCCAAAGACACGTCCAGTAACCCCGGCTACCTGACCATCGCCAGTGTCCTCCAATCACCCTGTCTGAGTGGGATGTAGAGAGCTCTTCCCTTGTTTTCCCCCATGGAGCCCCTCTGCTCTCTGCCCTTCTCCCTCCTCATTCTCTGACCTTTCGTGGAGAGAAGGGACCAACAACTTCCTGGCTCTTATCTCACCTTGTGAGAACCCGTATCCCCCCATCCCAGCCCTTGCCTCCCTCCTGTTAGACACAGACCCTGCACAGACTGGCAGGAGTTGCAGCCTCCAGGGACAGAGGGAGGAAGGATGGCAGCAGCTCCAGCCGCAGCCTCAGTGACATCCCTCCTCAAGTGTCCAGAGTCAGGACATTGTAGAGCTGCGGAGTTGCCCCTCTCCTAGCTGACCCCTTACCACCTTCTCAGTGTCACGCACCATTACACAGCCTCAGCCCTGTCCTCTCAGCATGTGAACAAACTTTTAGTCTTGGAGGAAATGCCTGCGGGGGGTTTAAGAAGGACTCAAAGACCATTTGGTTCAGGAAGTCAAGTTGATCTGGATCCCACCATGGCCTGAGCCCCTCTCCTCCCCTTTCTGGTCACCACGCTGGCATGGTGAGGAAGGGCCTTTTCTAAGTAACTTCCTTGACAGAGGTTTGCCTTTCTCCAGCCTGCTCTGCCTGCAATGTGTATTCTCTCTCTGTACATTTACTCACATTTGATTATTTCCAATGTTTTCCCCTCCTGTCCCAGGGTCCCTTCCCCAGAACATGGTGACTCAGCCACCATCAATGCCTATGTCTCTGGGACAAAGCTAAGCTGACCTCCGAGAACAGCACAGATATCAAAAGAGTGCAGAGTCAGTGTACCAGTAGGAGCCTTACAGGGCCCTCATGCTCATTATACCTGATGCTATATGCAGACCCTCCAGCATCCCTGACCTATTCTTGGGTTTCAACTCCAGTAACACAGCTATGCTGCCCATTGCTGGAGTTGAAGCCTAGGATGAGGCATTTCATAACTGCCAGATGTGGGTGTCACAGGCCAGCTGGACACTGTGAGGGTATCAGCCACTGGGCTGTTTGGTTCGGGATTGAGGAGGCAGAGTTCGAGAGTGAAGCAATGGCAAATTTATTATAGCTTACACACACACAACAGTTAACAGAAAGATAAATGCGATAGGCAGATAATGCAGTATTAAAAAGTTAATAGTAAATAACAACAGATAATAACAACTGATAGATAGTCAGTGTCTCCAGGACAAATTGCTCAACTCACGTGCAGAGGAAAAATTTGTGACAAATACTATGTGTACTGGTACCAGCAGAAACCTGGCAGCGCCCCCAAGTTTGCGACGTACAAGGATAAAGAGAGATGCTCCAATGTCCTTAATCAGTTCTCTGGGTCCAGCCCTGGAGACATGGCTATGTTAACCATCACAGGAGTCCAAGCCCAGGGCAAGGCTGATTATCACTGCCAGGTAGGGGATAGTGACAACAGCACTCATCACAGTGACACAGGGCAATGGGGAAGTGAGACACAATTTTATTTATTTTTAAGGAAAAATATTCAAGTTCCAAGTCAAATCAGTCAAATAAATTCCAAATCTATGAGTCATTCAAGAACCAAATGTGGGCCTACTACTGGCAAACATCCTTCACCCCCACCTGGGCCTTCATATGCTTCCAAATCCTTTGGCAGGTATCCTACGTGCAGGCCCAAACCCATGAGTGCGGGGTTCGGATGCCACCAAGTTTTGCTCACCCTCAGCCGTACGGCCAAAGGAGCAAGATAGGGAGGAGTCTCCCATTTCCATAAAGTCACCATGTAGCTGATATCCTCCCACTAGCAGCTGGCCAGCAGGACACTAACTATGAGGCTTTTGTAGGGAGTCCTGTCCGCAAGCAGATAAGGGTGAAATCCTCCACTACACAATGCCATTTTAAGTGTATTACCTCTGTCAGTGTATTTCCCCTGCCATCATCATGATCATGGTATTTCACAAATTTATTGTCCTCGGGGCAAACCTTTGATATTAGTGATCCCCGAGGCTGTGTGAGGGGCAGCTTCCAGGCAGGGCACTACACACGCATTGTGGACCCCACCCCTCCACTCCCTCCCCCTGCACCCTCCAACCCTGGGGCAGAGTCAGGATCAGTACTGCCAGGACCGCCTGGGATAAAAAAGGCAATCACTCTTTGTGCAAATGTATGAAGCACCAGGTTACATAGGGAGCTTTTCTCATCCCTTCCTCTGTAAAGCTCTGTTATCAGCTCAGCTGTGGGAGAAAAGGTTTCCCATGTCACTTCCCAGGCATCCTTCTCGGCAAACTGGTACCGTGGCCTGTATCCTCCCCACAGAAACAATCTCACCTGCATACCCAGAGCACTGTACAGGGCAGGATGCTTTAGAGCCCTGGGATCTCCCTTCGTTCCTCTTACTAGAAGAAACTGGACTCACAGACCCCACTTGCCTCAGTGTCACCACTCTGAGGGTGAAGTTACACTTAAAAAACATTAATGGAACTTAAAACACGAGCATCTGCATGTTAAAGCTCATCCAGTCCCACTAAGTGCCCCTGGAGAAGCTCAAAGTTAAAACACTTCAGGCGACAGTTAACTCTGGTCTGTATTCCCTGGCTCATGATAGGGTAATTTCTGCTCCAAGGAGAAAAAACAAGCAATTTGCACTTCTCCAGCATCCCAGGATGCACTGCTCCCAGCCCCTGTCTGTCTCCCAAAGAGCAAGGAGAGAGCCCAGGAGGAGTACTGGCTCCTACCTATGCCCCTGATCACAGCCCGTAAGTGTTAAGCGAAGGCATCCAGGCAGCAACCAATATTAATCCTTAACATGAGACTGCTCACAGCAAGTCCTACCTTTCACCAGCTTTCCACTGATTTAATGTGGTCTGAATGTTACATGCAACTTCTCCCTAACCTGTCACCGCACCACAGGAAGCCACCAAATGAGGACATCCCACCCCCAGGGTACCAGCCATGGCCCGACACTCATCTCTCAGCCAGCCTTCCACACAGGACAAGCACCATCCTCCTCTCAGCTTCACCTTTAGATCTCCCTCCTTTCCCTCAGCACTTCCAGCTTCCCCAGTGGCACGGCCCTCTGCTCTGGAGGACACCTGGGCTCTGCCGCTGGAAGGCAGCAGCCACAGCTCGCTCTTCCCCTAAGGCTCTCCTCCATGGCCTGCAGGATGGGGCAGCATCTGCCTCCTAACCCAGCAAAGCTCCCCTGCCCTCACCCCTGAGAACAAGCATGTCTGGGCCCAGGCAAACAAGGGCCAAGGCCTGGGCAAGGTGAGAAAGAGCAGGAGATGCTCGATCTCTTGCAACAGGAAATTGTAAAGAGGTTGTGTTATATTTTTGTTCTTGTGCAGAATAAAAGAGCAAGAGCAGCTCCCAGACATACAGAGTGGTTTCCGCACTTAGAGGAAGGGGCATGCGGGGGGTTGGTGCTGGTACTACAAGGAGAGTTTGTATGTAGAGATAGTTTACCAATCTCAGGCTGTGTTAATCCTCATTAAGGCAAGTGTAAGAGCACATGTTGCCTCCAGCAGTGCTGGAAATAGTTGCTGGAGACCCCAGCTAATGCAAAGGAGAACAGCACGCTGCAATGCCAGCCATGCTGGCAGCAGCTGCACCCTGCTGACTGTAGCGGCTGTTTGGGACAGTCAGAAGGGGCCAGGTCTGAACATACCCCAGCCCCTGTCTGTATGGGGCTGCATTTCCACATGCCTGAGCAGATTGGAGAATCAGGTTCAAATTCTCATTGTAACACCAACTCATTCCCGCGGGGGCAGCCCTTCCACAATACAGACCACAGCTGAGGGTCTGGGCTATCATAGCACAAGCTGCTGGGTAGAGCAGTCTGCAGGCTGGGAGCTTTGCTTCCCCAACAGATGTCCCGTTTTCATCCCAAGCGCAGGAGCCCCAAATGGAAACCATACAATATGCCTCTGCCCTGGGGAACCAGCTCTGTGCACTGAAAGTCTGAGCCCCTGGAGGCATTTTCTCTGTGAGATAGGTTTGACTTTTCCCTTGCACATTCTTTTATATGTGCAAAGGAGTGTCTGTGATGGGGGCTGAGGTGAGAGCAAAAGCCAGTGACAAGGGACAGATTTGCATAAAGGGGCCAATCTCAGCTCTGCGGGGTTAAGAGAGAGTCAGAGGATCCCAGCCAAGACCTGTTTGCCTAAGGAGGCCCAACTGGTCTAGATTCCATCCATGGCCTAGGACCCGCTTCTCCTGGAGCTCACCTACTGCTCAGGTGCTCCCTGGGAATGATTGATCTTGGCCCTTCAAACCAAGAAGACTAGGGGTTTATTCTCACATCATTCCCCACTGTTTCCCCAGGGAGGTTTCTTCAGCAGGGAGTTTACCCCAATATTTTCCCTTCTTCTTACTGGTTCCCTTTCCACGTACATACTGACACAGCTGCCTGCAGTGTCTGTTTCTCTGGAAAAATTGTCATTTCTGCAGCTAAATTAATACTACCACCCCTGAGTTAAGGTTTTTAGCTAGAGCTACTAAAAGGTCTGCAGAGCTATGACATAAAAGAGAGACATTACTAGGAATGGCTAAGAGAAAGCAAAATTGCAGCAGAAAGGGCAGTTTAAATAGTGGAACTTGAAAGGATTAATTGGAAGCAGGGAGATGACAAGCAGCCATAAAGTCAGTTGACCATTCCAGGATGCCATTTTACCTTGGCATGCCTTGAGCCCCTCTGGGCACAGAGAAGGATGGGCCACGTGTCAGCTGCAGGGAGTCAGGTGCGATGTCACCCACAACCCCCCGTGCCCAGATCACTTCATACCTGCAGCTTTCCTGCCTGCACGTGCCACTTACCCATTACCCAGGAGCCTGTCACCTCACAGCACTGCACAGGCCTGAGTTGATTAGTGCTCCAGTTACTCCTGGGAGGCAGGAAAGGAAAGGCACTCCTCCAACTGCTTGCAGGAGAAGCCAGGAGGGGATCGGACCATAAATGGCAGCGCTCACAGCCCCCAGTCCTGTGCCTGGAGCACTGGTGCCCTCTCTCTTGCCCTCTCTTTCATGCCTTCCCCTGGTGCATACTGGGCGCTGCTGATAGAAGGTTTCTCTCCTCACCACGTTGCTCTGCATGTTCTGAGCATGGAGAGCAAAGACAGACCTCGCGTTCACAGCCACCGCTACACACTTTCCTAGTCCACCTGTCCCTGAAGGCTACACAGCCCCGCAGTGCCTCACTGCATACAACTCAGCGCAGTGACTGACACCCGAGGGCCTTCCCACTGGCTCAGGGACTCAGAGCAGCACTGAGCGGAAGCAGGTCATCAGCACTGGCTGGAAGCTGGCCGCAAAGGGAAGCCTGGAGAGGTGGGGGCGACTGTGGGGCTCACAGAGGAGCCAGATGGATGTGGAGAACATTCAAGGATCACTTGAGCTGGTGTCTGTGCAGGTGTCAGTGAACACCCGGCAGCTCAGGTACATGAGGCATCATCCCTCCTGTTCACAGAGTGGATTTACAGTGCATCCATGGCACAGGAGACGGTGACTGGAAGGTAACCATCTGCAGTGAAACAGGAGTATTCAGCTGCCTCACTTCCTCATCAAAGAGACCTCTGCCGGTACAACCTCCACCTGCAGTGACTGCAGGACCTGACTGGGTGATGCTGGTTCCTGGCAAACTGGCACTGAACAAAGGGCCCTTATAAAGTGAGACACCTCCTACATGACAGGCAGGAGCAGGAGGCCATTTTCAATGGGTCTGTTCCTCTTTATCTCCCAGGGGCCAGTGGCCAAGCACAGGGCCAGCAGGAGGAGAGCACTGGGTGGATGTGACAGGTATCTGCCACGTTGTTTTCCACATGACAGCTCACAGGCTCTTCTCACTCAGCCACCCCTATCGGTAGTGTCCCCAGGAAACATTGTGAATCTCTCCTGCATTGTCAGCAGTGGGAACAGCATCAATGGCTCCTCTGTCCGCTGGGACCAGCAGAAACCTGAGAATCCCCCTCGGCACTTCCTGAATTACTTCTCAGGGCCCTGCAAAGAGCAGGGCTCTGGGATCTCTGCTCTCTTCTCTGCTTCCAAACACACGTCCAATAATGCCAGCAACCTGACCATCACTTAGGGCCTTGCAGAGGACGAGGCTGATTATTACTGTGCTACATGGCACAAGAGCACTTGTCAGTGGCAGCCACAGGCCCTCAGAGCCTGGAGGGAGCTGCTCCGGCTGCAGCGATGGGCCTGTGTGGGAGCACGTCACATGCAGCAGCTCTGTGCATGGTTTCTCCCTCTGCAGGGGAATGGCCTGTTACCGGTCACCACCCTCTCTGGGTAGAGCCGAGGCAGCTCTTCCCTCCTTTTCCTCCACCGTCCCTCTATGCCCTCTCTGTCAGGTTTGCGGTGCAGGGGGAATTGTCTCTGCCATTCTCATCCTCCACGCCTTTCATGGGGGAGAAGGGAACATAACTCCCTTGGCTCCCTTCACACCTTCAGAGAAGACCTATGTCCCCCCCACCCGCCTCCTTCCTTCTGGATGGGCCCTCTGCATGGCCTGGCTGAGGAGTGGGCAGCGCCCAGGACAGAGTGAAGAAGGGTGTCTTTATCCAATGGGTCTTTATACAGTGAGACCTTTTCTTGCAGACTGATCCCCGCTTGCATGTGGCTCCTCCCCTGTGTCCACAGGGGCCAATCAGGCAGGCGCACACTAGCAACAAGGCCCTGCTTCATTGCTCCCCTCCCCTCCACTTCCCCCCAGGGAATATATGAGGCAGGCATGGGAGGGCATTTTCCATGGGTCGATAATCACACCCACTCCACAACCACACTGCCCCCACAAACACCCCTTTAACCTCCTCGCACACAACATACAAGAGTAGGACTGTATTTTGAGCTATTATGCCATTGCTTGTAGATACACTACTCAAACACACAAAAATCAGGACAAAAATCTATTATTAATAAATTTAAAATAAGTTATAGTAGATGTTTGATTTCTTTCTTTTTTACTATATGATTTGTGTTTCTTAGGGGCAGGACTTTCAGTCCCAGGATGGCAGCCAGGAGGCGGGGCAACTGTCAGAGGGCGGAGCTACCCAACTCTTCAAGCAGCCTTCCAGCTGAAAGAATTGCCCACAGCTGGACTCAATGAGTGCAAACCCCATACTCCCTAGTACAGCTCAGCTGTAAGATTGTCCTTAATGATTCAATAATCTACAAACCTTGTTCTCTCTGCTTAGCTTCTACTCTGCCCTTTACTTGGTGTCAGTCAATAGTTATACATTATTTCCTCTCAGTCTGAAGCACCTTGAACACACTGTGGGTTGGAGCTCAAGCTGAGGAGTCCAACACAATCTGCTCATCATCAGGGACTTGCTTCCCCCACACAGTGTGCAGTGAGGCAGGAATCAAACTGGCCCCCAGCCCAGTTTGGTCAGAAATACATGGTCTGACACTAGGGTCACACCCAGAGGCAGATCAGTGGAGCAGATCCTGCAGAGAGCTGTGGTCATGCAGGGCGGGCACAGAATTTCATTCCCAGTTGCAACCCCCCGGGGAGACCTGCATGAAAACACCTAGATACAGAACAGTTTCTAGGCCTGCTCTTGCTCCCGCTGCCACCTGCAGGGTGTGCAGGGGTGCATGGGGTGTGCATGCACTCAGAGCAGTAGGTGCCACAGTGGTTTCTCTTCCCTGACTGCTTTGTGCCAAGTACCCACATGGGCACCATACTGCCCTAGAGCCCAGGCTGCCAATGTTCAGCAGCCATTGCACATGCA